>NC_057812.1:575122313-575431775 GCF_018294505.1 Triticum aestivum
CATAGGCTAGCTTCTAGGGTTTAGCCTCTACGATCTCGTGGTAGATCAACTCTTGTAATACTCATATCATCAAGATCAATCAAGCAGGAAGTAGGGTATTACCTCCATCGAGAGGGCCCAAACCTGGGTAAACATTGTGTCCCCCGCCTCCTGTTACCATTAGCCTTAGACGCACAGTTCGGGACCCCCTACCCAAGATCCGCCGGTTTTGACACCGACACACCCCACTATGCAATGGTAGAGAAAGTAATGCAGATAAGGTTCAAGATAGTGATACAACCCTGTTGGTCTCCAAGAAAGGTGATAAAAACGATCTTGTAGACAGCGAGAAAACCCCACAGTCCTGCGTTGATGTAGTTTTTGAGTTACTGGCCAGTACCACTGGCACAAGCTCTTTGAACTCGCTGCCTGAATCACTTTGGCTTCTTCATTTTCAGCTACAAGATGAAAGGCATCAGTCAGCTGTGCTGCGGCAAGAAGCCGAAGGACTGAGGAAGTCCCTGCAGAATTCAGATGCGTACTTTCTTGTGCAACTGCAAGCGCTGGAGGATTTAAGCATCAAACAAGAGAAAGTTAATAAGCTTGCTAAGCATCTTGCCAGCATTATGGGTACCCAGGATATTGTTTCTTGAGCTCTTCTGAAGTGGTTTCAGTTCTCATCTTGTTTTGCTGCAGCGTTTATATGTTGCTTTGTTCCCTATATTTGCACTAGTGGCGAACTTTGATGCCCAGTGGATGTAATATGTGTAATAACCGTGATAGCCTAGCATAAGTTGCTTGCTTATTTATTTCCTTGTTGTCTTGTTTATTTGTTTTCTTGTAGTCAGTGCAGTTCTTTTTCCGTGGTTTGCTAGTGGCTGCAATAACCTATTTTTTAAAACTAGGCCACAATAACCATGGGCTAATATTTACTGTAGTGACACTGGGCCTCCTACGGGCCATAGAAACAGTGGGCCTTCTACGGGCCATAGAAACAGTGGGCCTTCTACGGGCCGTAGAAACAATGGGCCTTCTACGGGTCGTATCATCAATGGGCCTTATACGGGCCGTATGATCGATTGGCCAAACATGGGTCAATAACAGACCGCATTATGGTCGTAAACGGGCTAGAGTTGGAATCGTCCGTTCATGGGCTGACCATAACGGGCCATCGTTAATAGGCCGTATTTGATGATGCTATGAAAACGTCCCAACGAATTAATGGACCACAAACGGGCCGACTATAACCACGGGCTGAATTTGGCCCACAAGCAGAAAATGACAGTAACGGGCCGTAAGTAAACGAATGCTGGAAATGAGCCCAAGAATTAATGGGCTCTGAGAAGGCCGAAAGATAACATGGGCTGGAAACAGCCCAACGGAATAATGGGCCATTAATGGGTATAAAGTGATAAACTATTCATTACGGGCCAGTTTCACCACGGGCTGTTAATGGGTGTAAAGTGATACACTGTTCATTACGGGCCAGTTTCACCATGGGCCGTTAATGGGCCAAGAGTTACAAAGGGCCTCATATGGGCCAAAAAGACGTCATGGGCCATACATGGGCCAGAAGTGAAAACGGGCTGGAATCATATTGGATGGCCCAGATGACGCTACTGGGCCTAATTTGGATAGGGCGTAACGGGCCTTGGGTTAGCGGGTTGTAAATGGGCTATATGCAAACAGGCTGTTAACAGGCTTTCCATGGGCCGGCCCGCCACCTTTTGACCAAGTCAAACGGGCCAGCCTTTTCATGGGAATGGGCCTCTGTTGGGCCGTGCCACGTGTCGACGTATCATAGGCGCCTTCTGTCCAATGAGTGGATGACATCTGTCCCAACGATGAGACGACACGTGTTTCCTCCAGCCAATGATGATTTTACACGTGGAAAATCCCCATTGGTCGAGGCTGTTAACGAGTTATTGGATCCAAAACCCGACCCGATAGCTTATCGGTGTTCCATTACGGTGGATGCCACGTGTCGGTCACCCTTGACGAAAGCACTTCTGTGACGTGCGATTTATCGTCATGGAAGTGGACACTTCCGTGATGATAATTTTGGTAATGTCATGGGACACTTCTACGACAGCACAGGTATGACTATCTTGATTCTGTCATAAAATCGTCATGGATGTACATGCATGACAAAAAATGCGACCTACTGTGACAAACACGTATCATCACAGAAGTGTATTTTTTGTAGTGGAGCCTCGGCCATCGGACAGATGGAGGCGATGAAGGTGAGGAAGAGGATGCGGTGGGGGAGAGCGGGACAGTGCGGTGGAGGAAGTGGAGGAGAGCGAGACGACACCGATGGGGAAGAGGAAGACGATGCAACGGGGAGGGGATTTGGGGGAAAATGGTAGGGGTGACGCGCCGGGAGGTGGTTCCCCCTCTTTATACGATGGGACGTTTCGACCATTTCCCATGGACACGTGCTACCCCACGACCACGGTTAGTTGCATGCACCCTACGCGGCCCCACTCGTCAGAGTTAATGGTCAAAAGCATTGACCCGACAGCAACGTTCGTTGTAACCAGTTCTGAGGGTTTCGGGCAAGGAAGTGGGGAAAAGTGAGCAAAATTTAAGAGCATGGGGATGAATGAGTACAACTAATGAACCAGCGGCATAGAACCCTTTTTATAGACCCTTCAACCGTCGTCACGGCATCGATATAAGGCAAACCCATTATCATCAATGACAGTGGTATCTCTAAAAAATTTTGGGAAATATTTAGAACAAACACCCTTTTCATGCAGACACATTTATCGTTCATTTCACCACACGGACCATGCATCATAAACTCAGAAACTAAAGCATATCCTAGAGGATCAAGCAATGCATCAGGTATTTCGGCAGATATTAATGAATTAGGGGTATATACAACTCAACAAACTTAGGGGTATCATCACCGCTAGGCACCAACAAACCAATACGATGAGACACTTGACCACTGATCTTAAAAATCTTAGGTCCGCGGCTATCACCAAACGAGCGTTTAATAGTAGCACCCATCGAAGTGAAAGCGAACATACAGTTATGCTCATGTATAGTCCGGATGAATTTTTTAGCACGAGAAGTACCATCGAATTGAAGGAGCTCCCAGAGATAGGCCGGGGGATCCTTAAAGGGAGGAATATATACCTTAGCACCTTTACAACAGCGATTATAAACCATCTTACGTTGTGTCCAGGATGACCTGGACTTTGAACACTCAGCAAACCAAAAGGAGGCACCACAGTATTGGCACAAGAAATCCGGAGGGTCGTAGTATGACCTATCTGCATAGCAAGCTAACAGCAAAACTATCAGCCACAAACGAATGGTAAAAGGAAGACAATAATCACATAACGAAAACAACGAAGGTCTTTTTAATAAGCACCTTTAAGGGACTTGGCAAACTTGACCGAGAAACCTTGGCAATCCTTCGGCACAGGCCCTTGGACAACAATCTCTGACAAGGCATGTAAAACCAAATAAGAGAACATATGGAAAATAGCAACAACTAACAACTAACCAAGAAATCTCATGCACCTTCGCATCCAGGACATCGCAATTTAATCGACACTTTCCTTCTCTTTCGTCTGTTGCGGTCTACCCCGGTCACCTCTGAACTCGCATAAACCGAGAAACCATTCCAATCCTTCGGTAAAGGCCCATCAACGACATGTTCTAAACAGGACATGTAGAACCAAGTAAGACACCAGACGACCAACAACAACAACTAATAACAAATGAAGAACTTTCATGCACCTTCATATCGAGCGCGCCGAAACTCAACACACATTTTCCATTTTCTGCGATTTACCGTAGCCACGGTCGAGCTTAGAAAAGGGAACCAGCCATCACCTAACCACGTCACAAACAACAAAGTAATGAAATAATTATCATCAACCCCTAGGAGAAAAAATATAAAAGAAGAACAATGGATACACGCGTACTTGTACAGCTTCAAGGAGGACACCCAACAGGCTGACGTGGCACGTAACGTCTAGCAATACCAAGGACCGCCGCACGCCTAGGAGCGGCGGTGAACCAACGACCAGCAGCCCGACCAGGGATAACAGCAGCAGCTGCATTCCCGGAATCAGCACCACGACCAGGGACACGGCCACGAACACCCCTACCACTTGGCCGAGGCATGGCGCCACGCCCCGCGGCAGGCACCTGTCAAGCTCCACGCCCATGTTTGGCGATAGGCTCAGCTCCAGCAGTAGGCACCCATCGACTCACACCCCTACGCCTATCAATAGGCTCAGCTCTAGCGTCAGGCACTCGGCAAGCAGTGACATGATCAGAAACAGGGGTACGCCCTATATTAGAACCTCCATGGCCAATGGCTCATCCACGACGACCAGCAGAACACCCATGGCCACGACCACCTACCAACCCAACACCATCCTCGACCATGCCTTGAGTGTGAGCCGCAACCGGACCACGGGCCATGTCAACAACCCAACAACATCATACACACACACTCTGGACAAATAAGAAGCAAGAACCACGTAAGCATACATCAAATAATAGCATAACATTAGGCGGCAGAGTATAAGACACAGTACATATAATCATATACTGCATGAGCATCATAACCAGAAACACAATAAAATTTTCATTGAATAAAGGAACAACGAATAAGACCGTAATTGAATAAAGGAATAATTAATGTTTCACGCATTATTACAACCAGACACTTATTACAGTGTACATACACACGAGGATCTGAATGCAGATCAACCAGACGAAAGGAAAAATGTCTAACAAGGAAAAATGGCTGAACAAATAGAGAAAGAATGGATGGAGGGGAAGAGGACATTGGAGGGGAGCTCATACCTGCAGAGGCGGATCTCAGGTTGGTGGGGGTGGCATGAATCGGTTCGGCGAGCTGTGCACTGCTCAGGGGCAGCGCATGATCCGATGAGCCGCGTGGTGCTCAGGGGCGGCGAACGGCGACAAAGAACAGGGGAGGATCAATCTACCTCTCTATCTCCACATGTATCTACAATGGATGCTCAACAATGAGATTCTTAAAGCCAAGATGTATCATAGAACTAACAACAAGGAAATAGTCATTCTTCTCAGTTTTCCAGCAACAACACTGCACACGATTTGGTAAGCTCAATACGTGTGTCTATTGTCACCCGGCATATCATTCACGTTCACCCGACATATAATAGAGAAGAACAAGAAGGTGAGATATGTGCATAACTCAAAACCAATAACTAGAGCAGTAATCGCAGACATAGCCAAGAGTGCTTAACTGCTAATGGCATATCGTCCAATCCATAAACAAATGAATCTCTATCACATAAATCTAGAGTTAATCCAGCAAATTATCTGAGCAGCTTCTCAGAATATATTTTTACCACAAAAATCTAGAGTTACACATCTAAATAGTGTTTACATAAAGATAAGTTGTTATTTTAAAATGAGTCAGATTGTGTACTCTCAACAGAAAGAACGATCATCTTCATTAACTATCATATTCAACATACCCTAAAGCTGACTAAAATACTATTGGTCTAATTTGCAAAAAGCTAAATAACAGAGATAAGTCACCTACGTCATCTATCATTTAGGAGAGGGTTAGTATGTATATGAAGCAAATTCTCTGAGCAGCTTCTCAGAACATATTTCTATCACATAAATATAGAGTTACACATCTAAATAGAACCTACATGCTCAAGTTTGATGTAATAGAACGTGAAGCAGAGAAGGGGAGAGGAGGAACGACCTGTGGCGTCGAGGTTGCTGCTCTACTGCCCTCCTACATCACCACAGAGCACCATCGTCACGCACGCGGTAATAGTAGCTTAGATTGGAAACCCGAGGTCAGAGGGGCCAAAATCGTGGGAAGTAAAGGGGGCGAGTAGGGGGAGGGGCCGGGTGGGAGGGGGTGGGGGAGCTCACCATGGTGAGGATCTCGCGAGGAGGCGGCGCCGATGACAATGTAGAAGGACCTGGTGCTCACCGAGCTTGTCGGCGTCGATACAATCAGACGGTCCAGCAACAGCGAGGGGCGATCTCAACGGGAGAGCAGCACGGCGGCAACGAGACAGGAGATGCACGAGGAGAAGTGGAATAGGAGCACGGCGACGGCGGCGGCGGTTGTAGGGAGGCGATGGGCAGTGTCGAGAGAGGGAGAGAGAGCTTGAATGGAGTGATGCGGCGTCTAGGTTTGCAACAGGAGAAGGAGACGGCAGGGGCTCATAGTGAAATTCCAAGAATGCCCTCGATGGGCGACCAAAAATACACGCGGTGGCATCCCGTTTTGGACACTGTTTTGATCTACAGTTTCACGGTTCGATCTGACGGACGGGATCCTTCGGAGGCTTGATCTGACGGTCAAAAAGGCATCAAGAACCAGATCCGACGACCAGGAATCGTGGAGCTGTGAGAACGTCCAGGTTCTCCCACTATTATCTTATGGGATTCGTCACCCCAAGAATCAGAGTGCGGTTCCACTGTTTAATTCATCACCCCAAGAATCGGAGTGAATAGCATAAAACTATCACAATTCACGTTAGGGTTTCAAAAAACTACCAAAAATTTGTTTGTGACTAATAACTGCCAGAACCGGTGTCTGCTGTTTCAAAAAACCCAAAACACCCGTTGCTAAGAAATTAAACCGGTTTATGACAAATCGGACCCGCACCTAAACGAACCATCTATTTGACCGTTTGATTTACCGTTAACTGGCATGTGGGGCCACATGTCAGTTATCTCTTCCTTCTTCTCCTCCTTTATCTTTCTATCTCTTCGCGCGAGCCCCCCAGATATGCACCGGTTGCCCCTCCTCCTCCCTCCCCCCCTCTCCGTGAGCTAGCCCACCTTCCCTCGGCCGACTGTCCTCCCCCCTCTCCCCTCTGGCCGGAGCACGACCTCCAGCAGGGTGGCGGTGTGCCCCTCCATTGAACGCGGCGGCGACCCTCTGGCCAAAGCACGGCGGTGCACCCCTCTACGCCGCCCGGCAAGGCAAGGAGCAGCAGCAATGGCTGCCAGCTAGGTATTAATAGCAGCATGGAGTAGTGGGCGCGGGCGACAAGGAGCAGCAGGGAGCCGTAGGCGGGGGCGGCAAGGAGCAGCAAGCGCGGCCGGCAAGGAGCTCCGCCTGGACCGAGCCCGTCCCCCACCTAGAGGAGCCCGCCTCCGCGCCAAAGCTGGCACCACCACCTCGAGCCGACACCGCCATGGACCACCACCTCGACCCGGCACCGTGGTCGGCCACACTGCTGCCATGTAGGAGGTGCGCGGGCCGCTCGAGGGGTTAGAAGAGGGCTCGCGGCGGCACCCCGCTCACGACTGCCACAACCACGGGCTGGGCTGGACTGGCCGCCGCCATGGCTGCCGGCCACAACCACGGCTGCCAGCCACAGCCACGGCCAACTTATACAGTGACTCGGTTGCTTTTTGAGAAATGATTGAGGGACCCGATCACTTTTTTAAATCTTTGTAGGGGTTATTCTGTAAAAAATAAGGAAACATTTTAGATTTATGAAAGAACGAGGGGTTAAAGAAAAATACATGAGATTTTTTTATTAAAGAGTAAGAGACATTGACATGTGGGCCCCACGTGTTAGTTAATGGTCGAACAAACAGTCAAACAATCATTTATCTTACACGCGGGCCCCAACCGTCATAATCACGATCACTGGAAAAGCACTCGACCATTTGGGTTTTATGAAACAGCCGACACCGGTTCTGTTAGTTATTAGTCACAAACATTTTTTTTGTAGTTTTTTGAACCCTAACGTGAATTGTGGTAGTTTTATACTATTTACTCCAAGAATCAAGAATGTGATGTACTCGTACGTAGTAGTCAGTGTTACAAGGACATGTAGTTTCTACACCCAGGAGCAAATGCTCCCGGTGTGGACAGTAAAATCAAACAAATTCAAAAAAAATCCTGAAAAAAAATTGTCATACTTTCACAAATGTTTGTTGTGCATGCAAAATTTCATCACAAAATCACATTGATGAAAGGCATGGTAAAAAAACAAAATCGATGCTCTGAAAATGTTACTTACAAAAGCTTTTTGGAGCTTTGATTTTGTTTTTTTGGCATGACTTCCACCAATGTGATTTCGGGATGAAATTTTGTATGCACAACAAACATTTGTGAAAGTGTGTCACAAAAAAATTCGATTTTTTTTTGAATTATTTCCTTTTTTTTCATTTTATGTTCACACCAGGAGCATTTGCTCCTGGGTGTAGAAAGGTACTTTCGTTGTTACAACGAATACTTCAGTTCAGATTTTATCTAACTGTGCCCCGTGCACTATTGAACCCGGGATGAGTTTTTGAATGAAATTTTCTCTAACTATTTGCCTTTCACCACAGTTATCAGACGCTTTATGCATATTTCAGGTAATGTTCATTACTGAACTGCATATTTGAACTTTCAGACCAAGGCTAGAACTTCAGGTTTTTTTTGTTCTTTTTTGCCATTGTTCGTTCAGTTTCTCATTGGGGTATATCAATGCAACATTGTGTGTTTCTTCTTTGAGAGGAGATGACTTATAGCTTTTTTCAAATTTATTTGTAAGTGGCATATGACTTGGTAATTTATTTCCAAGCCCGGGCTCATCTGTTCCTGATAAACAGTGAATTTGTTGTAAATAGCAAAAAATATCTAAATTTTCTTGTAGTGCAATATGCTTGAGTGCGTGACGCTCGTGCCAAATTTTGTGAAGTTTGGTCATTGAAGGAGACCGTGGCAAAAAAGACAAAATGACCTCCAAACGGTGCAAAATTTCAAACTTTCTTACAGGCATGATTTTTTTCACAAAGAGCTCCTCAAATGTTCAAACTTCATCAAAATTGGCACGGACATCACGCACTGAAGCATCTTTCACCACCACCACCACCACCACCACAACAACAACAACAACAACAACAACAACAACAACAACAAAGCCTTTAGTCCCAAACAAGTTGGGGTAGGCTAGAGGTGAAACCCATAAGATCTCGCAACCAACTCATGGCTCTGGCACATGGATAGCAAGCTTCCACGCACCCCTATACATAGCTAGCTCTTTGGTAATACTCCAATCCTTCAGATCTCTCTTAACGGACTCCTCCCATGTCTTTGGGTTTCATCTCCATAAAAGTGGCTGAGTTTTTACGTTGGCTCGCCAAGCCTATCACAACCCTCCTCCTTTACCCGGGCTTGGGACCGGCTATGTTGAGACAACATAGGCGGAGTTGAAGCATCTTTCACCACAAAAAGAAAACAAAACCTTTTGAATTTTTAACGAATTTAATGTTCACACCCGAGCTCATCTGAGCCCTAGACATATCTTCTGTAGTTTTTTTTAACACTTCTGCCCTTTGCTGAGTCAAGCTATTTGTTTTCGGCTTCACCTTTCATGTATACTATTCAGTTATGTGTTGTTATAAAAATCACCTTGAGCGTCGTTTTCGTTAGAACAAAGCCCTTTGACCGCATCCGAGACAATTTTGGGATAATTTTTCCCTTTCTTACAGTTACATGTGGGCTCTTTTCTTGCGTGTGGCCATGTCGCTTACATGCAAAACCTACTCAGGAAACAGGATAAATATATTTTCTTTGGTATGTACTTATAAAATGAACATATGCCCCATGAACTATACCCTATAGGGGTTTGGCATGCGGGTTTGCCAATGGCAGTTGATGCGGCGCTTATTTTGACAAGTGTACCGTCAATCTAGCATTTAACAATTTTAAATGTCCTTTGACAAATCAATATCATTATTTCATTTTTTTTCCTTCTACTGCCAGGGAGGTTCCATGAATGATCCTAGTCGTCTAGGAACTTTTGCAAGCATTTTCTACATAGAACTCTAAATCAAGCTGTCTAGAAATTACTGAACTCTAAATCAAGCTGTCTACATATAACTACTGCAAGATATTTTCTATTACATATAACTCTAAATCAAGTTGTTCAATGCGTAAAAGGATGTGGAAAGAAATCCATAAGAACCGAAACAAAGTGTTCATCAAAAAACAAATTCACATGGACAAACATAAAACATCACCATGGCACCATGTTTAAGAAATGATTTTTTTTGTATTTTTAAGTTACAAAAAAAGCTCGCCAGTAGCAGCTACTACACATATGAGCACAGAATCTTTGAAACTAATTTTTGCAATTTCAATTTGATGGGGCCACTCCAAGAAGAGGCGACCTATAAAAATTATGGTATGCTGCTTATTGTGGGGTGCACACGGTATTTTTTAGTAAAAGGCGAAAGAATAGTTCACTTTGTGCTCACCACGCAGCTGCGTGTTGTCTCCGTTGAGCCCACGCTCTCTTATATAACCATCTACCCGGTCTGCATTCCTTCCGCGGGCGAGGTGGTACTATTTTCCCGCACCTCACCCCACAGCAGCAGCACCGCGGCCCGCACACAACAGCCCAGCCCAAGGCCGAGCAGAGCAACTGAGTGAAAGCAAAGCAATCCCCTCAAAATACGCTCAAAAAAAAAAAGCAATCCCCTAAAAAAACTGAGAAAGCAAAGACGAGAAGCCACGAAATTCCAGGCGCAGCGGCGGCTGTGGACGCGCCGAGGAGCCGGAGGCTCTGCGGTGCGTCGCGAGCCGGCGAGTCGCAGCGAGGCCCCGGCCAGCACGCTTGAAGGGAGCTGCATCAGACGGTGGTGGTGTGGGGAGAGGAGCGGCGGGAGTCCGCGGGCGAGGGCGCCACATCGCCCAGGGCGTGAGCGACCCCTCGACGGCGGCCTGGGATGGGCCAATCGGGCAAGGGGCAGTGTTGTTCTTCGGTAACCGTTTTTGATTCTGCTTGTATTGTGTCTACTCCTAGGTTTTAGCCGTTTGATCTGCACCCGGTAATTGGTAATTTTGGGCGAGGTGGTCGCCCTGTGGTGTTCATTCTTAAGATTGGAAATAGTTAGGCATGACCTTCATGTAGCTGTCTCGCTGGAAAAGGATTCTGCCAAGCATTTTGTCGCGGCTAACTGCTAAGTACAGGTCTGTTATTCCAGTATCAGGCTGTACTTTTTTTTGATGCGCAAAAAAATGTACAGCTTGATACTAGAATAACAGAGCTCTTGTCGAGTCTGCATCGGATCCTAGACTTCTCCTTCATTTCTGAACAAGTAAAGGCGAGCACCTTGTTCTTGACAGATTTGCACGTCTGTCTTAAATTTTCTTGCGATGTGCACCAAAGCACTAGGTTATTGGAAGATTGGCCGGATCATTCATGACGCCAAATAATTTCGGACCTCCCGAGGCGGCCTGGGACGGGCCAATTGGGCAAGGTGCGGCATTGCCCCTGGGTAATCGTTCTTGGTTCTGATTGTGATGTGTGTACTTCTAGCCTTTTAGGTTCTAGGGGTTTGACTTGGACTCCGTGTTCAGTAGTGATTTTTAGCAAAGTGGTGAGTTTTACAGTTCATTCAGGCCTCCTTTGGTTTGGAGGAATTCTAAAGAATAGTATTTCTATAAAAAAAATTCCTTTAGAGTCATTCAGGCCTGCTTTGTATATCGGTTGCCAAAAGAAAGGAATGTCCATCATGCAAAAATAAACGTCCACTTAGAAGCCAGATCGATACTGTCGTTTGGCTTCAACTCCGCTCGATACTACACGTGACACGTCTGGAAAGTCTCAAGAAAACAAAACGTGCCAGGTTTTGGTGCTGATCGTTTTTAAATCTTTTTTAGGGGATGCTGATCGTTTTAATTGGAGGCTCGCGTGACTAACCACCCGTCGCCAGCTTGGGCCTCAGGACATCAATCGACCGTGCTGGCCCAACGAATCCAGCCAACCTACCCTCCCAGCTTGGGCCTCAGTTGTTTCTTCAACTATTACATAGTCCCACCTTGCTTTCTTTCATCTAGACCTGTTAATTTAAATACGGTTGTGAGTTAAAATCAACAAGCAGCCTAATGGATTAGTAGCAGAGGGTAAAGAGTGGGTCCATTAAAATTAAATTCCACTCTCGGGATTCTGTGGGAAACAAATGTGCCAATTAAATCCTGCATATGGACGATGGCCTGTGTGGAAACTATGGGCGCGGCAAGTGGACCCGATCCCGGCCTAATAATACCCGACCGAACATAGTGAGTATAACATAAAAGCAACTATGGACTCTGCTAAGTGGGCCTTATCCCAGCCTAATAATACCATACCGAACAGAGAGTATAACATAAGAGCAAATATAGACGTTGCTAAGTGGACCTAATCCCGGCCTAATAATACCCGATCGAACAGAGGGAGTATAACACATAAGACCTTAATTAAAATGAATCAACAGCGTGTGTCACCGTGATGGTCTCTTTCCGGCGGAGTCCGGAAAGTGAACACGGTTGTTGGAGTTATGCTTGACGTAGGTTGTTTAGGATCACTTCTTCATCATACTTTCTCGAACGTGCTTTGCCTTCTCGTCTCGCTCTCATTTGCGTATGTTAGCCACCATATATGCTAGTCGCTTGCTGCAGCTCCACCTCATACCTTTACCTTACCCATAAGCTTAAATAGTCTTGATCGCGATGGTGCGAGATTGCTGAGTCCCTGTGGCTCACAGATACTTCCAAAATCAGCTTGCAGGTGCCGATGAGTCCGTGTAGATGACGCAACCAAGCTCAAGGAGGAGCTCTATGAAGATCTTGTCCGTTTCGTTCTAGTTGATCAGTAGTGGAGCCCAGTTGGGGTCGATTGGGGACCTTTGTCGCATTTTGGGTTCTTTTTTTATTTTGGCTCCGTAGTCGGGCCTTGATTGTATTTGGATGATGTAATGCTTTATTCATGTAATTGTGTGAAGTGGCGATTGTAAGCCAACTATGTATTTCTTTTCCCTTATTGTATTATATGGGTTGCTTGCGAAGATTACCTCACTTGCGATATTGCTTTCAATGCGGTTATGCCTCTAAGTCGTGCTTCGACACGTGGGAGATATAGCTGCATCGAGGGCGTTACAAGTTGGTAATCAGAGCCTTCCCCGACCTTAGGAGCCCCATTGCTTGATCGTTTTTAGCGGTCGAGTTGTGTCTAGAAAAATGTTTTGAGTCATTTAGGAATTATATATCGGAGAGTTTAGGAATTCTTTTTACTTCCCAGTCTCCTCATCGCTCTGGTAAGGCATCCTGACGTAGAGTTTTGACTCTTCTCTTCTCAAATTTCACTAAAAAAATTTAGGATCACGCGGGTATCTTGGAATCGTTTCGATGGTTTTGTGACGAGAACATCGTCTTCGTGCCTCCTGTCAGGGGTTTAGTGGAAGTGTCCCGGGGAGTTGAGCTCCGAGGTATTGTCGTCATAATTTTATCGTTGCAGTTCTGGAATACCTGAGTTTAGTACGCCGACATCGAAAATCTCTTTATGCAGTTCGTTGGTGAGATAACCTCGACGCCACCCAGTACTGGGGCGAGAGTTCGGGAGTATCGCCATAACTTGTATAACGGATGCTTTTCGAAGGTTGAGGTAGATGATTTCCGAAGGTTTCTTGGTTATGTGTTGAAGGATGGATACAGCTGGATGTAGGATTTGCTAGATTTGGGTGAGATATTATGCTTCCCCTGTATCCCCAACACCTGATTGCATAACCGGAAAGGTTCGGGAGTTTCATAGGTGGGAATTCAAGTAGCTCTTAGGATATCTTTCCGACAGATGTATGATATGAAATTGGGGTTCGACGTCTAGTGGTCCGCCTATTCACGGTCGGTTTTACAGTGGTCTCGTTGTGTCTTAAAGAGTCCTTGGCTATGCCGACTCGGGGACGCTTCGTATGTCATGTGCACTGCCTTGTACATGATGGTGCTGTACGGTCGAGCCCGTGTAGGCCCCACCACGAAAACTTCGGACGAAATCTCTATCATATGTCTGTTCTGGCTTATTCTACAAGCCAATCCTTTGTTTTGTTTTGAGTTGTGGTATTCGAATTGCTTCAATGTCAAGTGTTGATTCCATACCCTTTCTAAGCGGTGTTCTCATACTCCGATGTGAATCACTAATCCTTCTCGATCATCGAGTCTGTCATGTCAATCCTTTTCACCGGTGTGTTTCTCTTCAAGTGGATCCGAACATTTCAACATCCGCAAGATCCAATCTCAGCTTCCTCAACGATGTCGTTTTCGTCCTTCCCAAGTTGTCTTTGTTTTCCCACCCACCCACCCTTTTTTCTTCAAGAACTCGGATTTCTTTATCAAGTATCCATTTTATTATGGAAGTCTCTCCATTCTTCTTCCTTCATGTTCTTACCCGGTGATGCTCATGAAGATTGTAACGAAGTTTCTAGTTCACCATTATTCATTCTTTTTCTTCTCCGGTGGAACCAATTCAAGCTTTCGGTGTTGATCATATTCTTTTCCGTATTTCAATGTTTTCTCATGCCGGTGCAATTCTTAATCGTTCACCTCTCACTATTCTATTGTCCTGGAGTGCTCAAGATATCTCAGAAGGCTCGGTTTTTTTTCATTCAAGATCAGTTCAATCTATTTCGAGGTTGTTATCTCATTCAAGTTATTTTATTTAACCGGTGCAAATCTCTCTTCCAAGCAATCGTTCTACGGTGTTTCTTTTGAGTGGGCCCTAACCCACAAGTCTATTCCCAGGATCTTACCTGACTCTTCTTATTTTCCCGGAGGTATTCTCAAATTCCTTTCGAAGTTTGACGTAAGGATGAATTATCATCAGTCAAATGTATTTCTCCAAGATCTTTCAAATTATTTTCATCGTTGGTTCAACCTTTCCAATTTTAATTCCGGAGTACTCAATAATTCTTGGTGGTGTTTCCCGTCATCATTCTCGGGGATTTGTAGACCGAAGAAGATTTTTCTCTCAATCTTGCTCCATTCTCTTCAAGATTCGCGATTCTATCTTGTTGCCATCCTCTCATAATTATTTGCGATTGTGAGATATTCTTTTCAACCATCCGGAGTAATTCAGGAGCCTTTTCAGTTTGTTCATCCGGAGCCCATCATCTAAGATTTATTCATTCTCAGCTTTCAGCTATCCTTCTCCAATTTTACCGGTGCTTCGTTCAAGTGATCCTTAATCGGCTCGTGATCTCTTCGTTCTCATGTATCTAAATCCTATCAAGCATCTTCGTTCATTTCACAATTCTTCCCGGTGTTTCTTTATCTTTACTTCGTTCATTTTCAATTCTTACGGTGGTTCGTTCAAGAGTTTTCTTCCTTCGTGTATCATATCCCTTCAGGTATCATATCTATGCATTCGTGCTTTTCAAATCCTATCGGTGGTGCATTGAAGACCTTCCCAAGTTTGCGCTATATCTATCTTAATCCTTTCGACGAGAATAAGTAGTATGCCAAATCCGTTGCTTGTCATCAATTTAATTGATGAAGGATACGCATAACATAGTTCTTATTTTGTTTCATCCAAGTGATTAATTCCTTATTCCGGAGGTTCATCAAAATTCTTGATCTCAATTATTCATCTTTCTTTTACCGGAGTTCCAACCTCTTTCAATTATATCACCACGGAGATTCATCTAAATCATTGCAAGGATTCACCTTGTGTTTCCAACTTTTCTTTCCTTTCGTTTGATCATTCTTTTGTTTACCAGAGTTCTTCAGGAAGGTTATACATGATGGTTCATCAAAGAAATAATTCCTTCTCCAAGTGTTCATTGAGATTCTTTTCAAAGGAGATCAAGTTTTCTTCTTCTCGCAATCCGGAGTGCATCCTTTCTTTCGTATCATTGGAGGTGGTATTATGTCATTCTTGATAATTTGAGTTCATGTTTCATGATTCACAAGTTGTCCGGAATGACATATTTTAAACCCATCATTTTCAATTCGTTCATGAGTTCCTTGGTAACCCATCAATCTCTTCATTGGAGTTATCTTGGGTTATATTTCACCTAAACCATTCCCTAAGGATTGTTGCTATTTATGGTGCTCATAAATGATCCAATGTCTTCTTTTATCCTTCCAGTGAAATAAGTTTCTCGTCTCCTTGTTTATTCCAATCTAATTATTTCCCGTGAGTGGCAGGTTGTCATCTCTTAATTTGGGATGTACTCCACAAGACCATATCAAGCTTATTCCTTCGTTGTTGGTTTTCCAACAACTCCATTCTAGCTTTTGTTGTAAGCATGCTACCTCGAGATCTTGTTTTCCTTCGTTCATCCAATTCCATTCTTACTTTTGTTTCGGAGGCATTGCGATGTTGTTTTCTTCAACCATCATCTCGTTTCATCTAAGATCATGTTTTTTTTCCTGTGCTTATCCATCTAACCGGAGTGTTGTGTCCTTTTGCTCAAGTTCTTTTCATTTTATCAAGTTTTGACTTCTGTTTCAACCGGAGTGCTGTCCAAATTTGTTCTTCCTTGTTCCTCTTTCCTAATGGGGTGTTTTCAACTTTGTTCATCTCCGTTGTATTCTTTTCTCGAAATGGCTTAACCTTTTCAAGGTTCTTTGGTCTCACTCGTTTGTCAAAGAAGCAATTTAGTTTCACCTCTTCTTTTTCTCTTCCGTTGTCCCTCCGGTGTCATTCTAGATCTTGGGACGAGATCCTCTCATAGTGGTGGAGTGTTGTAACGCCCCGAGACCAATGTGCCAGTTGTCGTCCAGTTATTCGCCGTCGTTGCCATGTCATTCGCTTGCGTGTTGCTTCTTGTCATGTCATCATGTGCATTGCATCATCATGTTTTCAAAACTTGCATGCGTCCCGGCCTCCTCGTTCTCTCCGTTGTCCGTTCTGAGCCCAGACACACTTGCACGCGCCCGCGGCACGTCCGAAATATTATTTTATAAGTGGCCGGAAAATGTTCTCGGAATGGGTTGAAAGTTGGCATGCAATGTTGTTTTGCTGTCAGTAGACCGCCTGCCAAGTTCCATCGCATTCGGAGTCCGTTTGACGCCCCAACGGATAAATATAGCGGCAATAGTAGCCGATCTAACGTCGGACGTTTTCGGTCTCTGGAAATAGCCGCCGGGCCTCCCTTTCTTCTCTTCTCTCAGCTCGAGACCGTCTACACAGCCCACTACTCACCGCCAGGCCCTACCTAACCTCTCTCGTCAGCCCGCGACCCTCCTCGCGCGCGCCCGAAAGCTGTCCCGGACCCGACTCGGGTTGTCGCTACCGTTGTGTCCGGATCATCTCCAAACGTCTACAAAACGTCTCCGTTTTCTTATTTGGTCTCCCTAGCCTATTTATCCGGGACCGTCCGATTAAAATCGGAGAGACCTTTTACCCCTAAACCTAATCGGTTTGCTATATATACAGTGCAAACCCAAAAATCTAGAGACATTGTCCCATCCACCAAATCCCTCTCGTCTCCGCCGTCGCCACCCACTCACCATCCCCATCGGGATCCCCCCAGATCCATCCACCCATTCCCAGCCGATCCCGACCACCTCCCTCATTTTCAGCACCGGGCGAACCTCCTCCTCCCCTCAATTTCATCATCAAGCCAACCGGCTCCCTGCGTAGCCGCGCCCCTGGCCCCGATCCAGTCAATCGAGGCCCAGCCTCCTCTCGCTCTCATGCGCGAGCACGCGCCCAGGAGCTCGAACAGGGGAGCCCCGATCCCGAGACGCCAGGCCGGACTCCCTCTTCCTCTCCCCTGATCTCCTTCCCCTCGTTGGAGCCACACATCGGCGACCCCAGGACCGTCACCTTCTTCTCTCCGTCTCCCTTCCTTCCCGTGCGTCTCTCTCTATCGCTCAGTGTCCCTCTCTCTCTCTTCTCTGCCCAGGAGCAGGAACCATGCCTTGGTCGCCAAGCTCCGCCGTTGTCGTCCCGTGCGCGTCATCGTCCAGACCCGCCGATTCCCTGCTGAGGCGCACCGGATCTGGCTGTTCCGGCCGCTTCCCGCCGACCCCGTCGCCAGGAGCCCGCGACAAGTCCGCCGCCGTCATACTGCATCACGGAGACGAGGACGAACGCAAGCCCGCGCTTGCAGCCTCTCGTCCCACCGCTGCGCAAGGCCCAGCTCCTCCCGAGCCGGCTCCTCTCCGCATCGCCAGGCCCAGCCGATGGCTAGATCCGGCGCAGTGCACCCCAGCCCATCACCTCCGATGGCCCAAGGCCCAGGGTGAGCAGCCCCTGGGTTTTTTTCCCTGTTCGTTGGGCCAGCCTGCAGATTCGGCCCATATCATGTTTTTTAGCGCCTGCGAATTTAGTATTTGTTCCAGAGAACGTAGTTTTACAGAAAAGTCCTTCTTATTCATGCATTTAATATCTCCACAACCGTGCATTGGGTTAAAACAAATTATATATGAAAGTTGCTTAGAATTTTGTCTAGTTTAATAATATGCAACTTTCATCTATGTTTAAAATGTATAAAATGCTGTTTATTTAAATTTGCTTAAATAACTTGCTAAAATGATTTAATTCATAACTAAATAACCGTAGCTCGGATTTTAATAAACTTTATATGTAAGTGGGGTGGAAAAATGTCTAGTTTAATATGGTGGCTTCACTTTGCATGCTTAACAACTCTAAAATATTGTTTAGGGCGGAACAGTACCAAACTTTAAAATATGCATATGAGGAGTTTTCGGAAATTGTTGTTCGTTGTTTCCGGCCTCATTTAACCTTGACTAGATAGGTAGTTTTCATTTGCTTCATCTCTTGCCATGCTAACAACATTTAATATTGTTGGGTACATAAACGAGATTGAACTAAATAAGTCACGTGGTGTTTCGTCAATATGCAACGGAGTTGCATATTGAGCTCCACTTAATTTGTAGTATTGCTTGTGCTTTTTGCCATGTCATTTATCATTAAACCGGACATGCATCATACTTGGTTGTGCATCATGCC
Organism: Triticum aestivum; assembly: GCF_018294505.1. Classification (NCBI taxonomy): domain Eukaryota; kingdom Viridiplantae; phylum Streptophyta; class Magnoliopsida; order Poales; family Poaceae; genus Triticum; species Triticum aestivum. Next base: position 575,141,027 of record NC_057812.1, read on the forward strand.
ATGTCTATGTGGTGGTTGTTCACTATGTTGTTTGCTTCTTTCCGGTGTTGCTTCTTCGGGTTGGTTCCGATAACGTCGTGTTGTGAGGATTCGTTCGACTACGTCTGTTTGTCTTCTTCATGGACTCGTTCTTCTTCCTTGCGGGATTTCAGGCAAGATGACCATACCCTCGGAATCACTACTATCTTTGCTTGGCTAGATGCTCGCTCTTTTGCTATGCCTATGCTGCGATACCTACCACTTGCTTATCATGCCTCCCATATTGTTGAACCAAGCCTCTAACCCACCTTGTCCTAGCAAACCGTTGTTTGGCTATGTTACCGCTTTGCTCAGCCCCTCTTATAGCGTTGTTAGTTGCAGGTGAAGATTGAAGTTTGTTCCTTGTTGGAACATGGAGATGTTGTTCCTTATTGGAATATGCTTACTTGTTGGGATATCACAATATATCTTATTTAATTAATGCATCTATATACTTGGTAAAGGATGGAAGGCTCGGCCTTATGCCTGGTGTTTTGTTCCACTCTTGCCGCCCTAGTTTCCGTCATATCGCTGTTATGTTCCCGGATTTTGCGCTCCTTACGCGGTTGGGTAATAATGGGAACCCCTTGACAGTTCGCCTTAAGTAAAGCTCTTCCAGCAATGCCCAACATTGGTTTTACCATTCGCCACCTAGCCTTTTCTTTTCTCTTGGGAGTCGCGCTCCTAAGGGTCATCATTATTTTACCCCCCCCCCCTCCCCCCCGGGCCAGTGCTCCTCTAAGTGTTGGTCCAAACTAGAGTCCTGTGCAGCGCCCCCTCGGGGAAACTCGAGGTTTGGTTTTAGTTGTATGGAGCGCTCATCTGAGTGTGCCCTGAGAAAGAGATATGTGCAATTCCTATCGGGATTTGTCGGCACATTCGGGCGGTGTTGCTGGTTTAGTTTTACCCTGTCGAAATGTCTTGTTGTACCGGGATACCGAGTCTGATCGGAACGTCTCGGGAGGAGGTCTATTCCTTCGTTGACCGTGAGAGCTTGTGATGGGCTAAGTTGGAACACCTCTGCAGGGATTTGAACCTTTGAAAGCCGTGCCCGCGGTTATGGGCAGATGGGAATTTGTTAATGTCCGGTTGTGGATAACCTGAACTTGACCTTAATTAAAATGAATCAACAGCGTGTGTCACCGTGATGGTCTCTTTTCGGCGGAGTCCGGGAAGTGAACACGGTTGTTGGAGTTATGCTTGATGTAGGTTGTTTAGGATCACTTCTTGATCATACTTTCTCGAACGTGCTTTGCCTTCTCTTCTCGCTCTTATTTGCGTATGTTAGCCACCATATATGCTAGTCGCTTGCTGCAGCTCCACCTCATACCTTTACCTTACCCATAAGCTTAAATAGTCTTGATCGCGAGGGTGCGAGATTGCTGAGTCCCTGTGGCTCACAGATACTTTCAAAACCAGCTTGCAGGTGCCGATGAGTCCGTGCAGATGAGGCAACCAAGCTCAAGGAGGAGCTCTATGAAGATCTTGTCCTTTATGTTGTTTCGTTCTAGTTGATCAGTAGTGGAGCCCAGTTGGGGTCGATTGGGGACCTTTGTCGCATTTGGGGTTCTTCTTTTATTTTGGCTCCGTAGTCGGGCCTTGATTGTATTTGGATGATGTAATGCTTTATTCATGTAGTTGTGTGAAGTGGCGATTGTAAGCCAACTATGTATTTCTTTTCCCTTATTGTATTATATGGGTTGTTTGCGAAGATTACCTCACTTGCGACATTGCTTTCAATGCGGTTATGCCTCTAAGTCGTGCTTCGACACGTGGGAGATATAGCTGCATCGAGGGCATTACAAAATATGGACATGCTTAAGTGGACCCAGGCCTAATAACACCTGACCAAACAGAGGACATCAGAGCCGACCTGCGTGGAAAATATGGGCATCTTGTGAGTAAAATAAATTAGCATTTTTTTTCTGTAGTGAAGGACAACTGTGCTTGCACATACAACTTTTATTAAATTTAAATGCATGTTAATTTTGTTTCCCGTTGCAACGCACGGGCATATGTGCTAGTTTCTATCCTATGAGTCAAAGGAGACCTTAGCTTGGAAGTAGTTAGGCATGTCCTTCTTATAGCTGTTTCACGAGTAACCGTAAGTGTGTGTTTGGTACGTTGCTCATTAGGGTTTTGACCGCCAGATTAGTGGATTACTCATGGATTCAAACAACGGAAGCCAGAAACCCAAAGATTTTCTGAACACTGGAAAAGGATTCTGTCAGGCATTTTGTTGCTGCTAACTGCTAAGTACAATTTAATCCCAGAATAATCAGAACTCTTGACCCTGGACTGCCCATTCATTTGTGAAAAAATATAGGGAGCACGAGTTGTTGACAAATTTGCACGTCGTAGCTTTCTTGGCGATGTGCACCAAATAAGGAGCACAGGTTATTGGGCTATTGGCAGATTGGCCAGATCATTCCTGGAGTCAAATTATTTGCACAACCACTTCAGCTATACCACAGTAGCTGCTCTAACTTAGGTTTCCTGTCTACCGCAGTAGCTGCTCTGACTTACTATTGTTTTTCCTTTACTCCTTGAATATCATGATTCGTGCAACAAGGCCATTCACTAACTGCTGATATTATTATTTTTACTTTGCAGCGAACAAAGCATGAAGATAGGCTCAGCATGCTGACTGATGACATATTATTATCTATCTTGGGGAGAGTTGACACAGCCACGGCAACACGAACTAGCGTGTTGTCAAAGCGGTGGAGAGATTTGCCATGGTTGCTTCCTGTGCTCAACCTTCGTGTCTGGGATTTTCTGCCCCATTCATGCCCAGAACCCATTGCAGCACATCACATGGATCAAGCAATGTCACGTCTAACCAAAGCAACTAGGAGTTTGTTGGCTGACCCAAACAGCAAATCCACCATCATCAAAAGGCTAAGCCTTCAGCTCTATGTGACCGGCGATTACGCACTTGAGATTGGCTCACTGGCTTGCGACGCGATTGATTGCGGGGTAGTAAAAAACATGTGCCTTGCAATTGTTGATGAGAAGGATCCTAGAGACTGTGAACATGAGTATATGCTACAGCAAGCCCTGGCCGTCGATGGGTTTTTAACAGCCTATCCTAGTGTGTTTCAGTGCCTCACAAAGCTCCGTCTGTATAATGTGTGGTTTGCTGAGTGGGATATGCAACACCTCCTGTTTGACTCCTGCAAGCAACTCAAGCAATTATCTCTGTCCCACTGTGATGTTGGGGACTCTTCAGTATGGCAGATAAATGCACCAGATTCCAAACTCAGAATCCTTGAAGTCCGCATGTCCTGCTTGAAGAGAATTGAGGTGCTCTGCCTACCAAAACTGAAGCATCTAAGTTGGGACGAGTGGTTTTGTTTCGAGGCCCCCTTGCGTTTTGGTTCTGTTCCATCCCTCAAGGTGCAGGGCCTTATTTGTGGTGCAACCATTGATCATCAGGAGTTTAGTCTGAGCCAGGTTCTACATGGTACCAGAAACATCCATACTCTTCCCCTAGCTCGACGGCGGAGGCCGAATCAATGGCGGCGGCGAGCAATATGGCGGAGTTTGCAGACCTACGCCACAACGGGCTTGAATTTCTGCTGGATCCGCTTGACAGGTAATTTCTCCACTGTATTATTCTGTTCGATTCAATCCGAAGACGCGCGAGCAAAAAAGTCAATGACTGGTCTTCGATTTGTTGGACATGCCAGAGGTTCCCGCTTGGAGAGGTCACTGCGGATGTTGAGCAGCCAGATCCATTGGTGTTGATGTCCGTCGAGCCGCCGGCACCGGCACACACGGACTCGTCGTGCACGGGTGCGGTTGGACAACTCGGCAGCGCTTCTGAGCACAGCGATCCCGCTGGCAAGAGGAAGCAGTAGCCAACCCAGTCCGCGAGTTCACCGGGTAGGTGAACCCAGAGGCACCTGGGTTGACCAGAAGGTATACATAAAATTCAGTGTTCTTTCTCTCTGGATCCTTTTTTTTGCGGGTTTCTCTCTGGATCCATGTTTTTTTGATTTTTAGTGCCTATGTCGATAGATGTATGGGGACATTACTACTACTGTCAACTAGCTGACCCCCGATTTTGTTCGTCATCCATGCGTGTAATTAGCATACATAGTGTTTTGTGGGCAGATATCATTACTTCCAAATGTGCTGATACACAAAAATCACGCCCCCACTGTTATATGTAAAAGGATTGCATCATCTCAAAACTGTGAATTCAGTTTCAGGTTAAGAGTGGGACGTGCCCCTCCGTATAGGGCACCCTGTCCAGCTAGAGTCACTCCCATTAGAAGAAACAATCAGGAGGTACGCTGATAAACCCTCAGACAATGTAGTGAAGCTAGAGATTGGGATGCGTTTTCACTCACTCGGGGAAGCATACTATTTCTATAACCTGTATTCTTGGGAGTTTGGATCTGGTATACGATATGTCAAGGGCCGGCTGAACATCGAGCGGACAAAGTGTATGTAGGAGATTGTTTGTGGATGCTCGGTTAGCACTTAAGACCCGACAAAAAAAAGATTTGGCAGTTTTTTAACATATTGCTTGCACGGGAATTCATTTTCTAAATTTGACACAGAGAAAAAAAATATTATTTTGCAGGGGAAGCCTGAGCAGCAGAATAACCTATCTTGACGGTGCGAGTGCCCTGCAATGATCAGATTACTTAGAGCTGCAGACAATGATGGCTCATTGCTGAACACCGGTCAAGCCACAACCATTCGTTGTCTCTTGCGGTGAGAAAGTTCATTGGCCATTTGAACAAGGCGTACAACATGGTTGGCAACTTCTTCGGTCCAACCCAGAATGTGCCTTTCACAAAACGGACGCTGCGACAATCTGAGTGGCTGGATAAGTCAAGACCAGGCTGACGATGATGTAGATAAGACACTAGCTGTGTTCAAAGAGATACAGCGGAACGATCCAGAATTTACCTACCAAGTACAAGGTGATGAGGAAAGCAGGATCAAGCGAGATAACTATGTTGTTCTATGTGCAAATTGTGATCAAACGAGAGCCATGAAAGTTGCAATCAAGACAGTTACCCGGGACTGTGCACACCTAGCTACTCGGCAGCCCCGATGGTACGGTCGGCGGCGGCGGTGGCGCCAATTGCACAACGAGGATGTTCCTCCTCCACCGACTCCCTCACGCACCCCGGCAGCAGCTGCTCCATCGTTGGGTTTGCCGTTTCTCCATCATATCCCTCACGAGCTGAAGATGTTCTTCCTCCCCTGCCTCCCTCGAACACTGGATCTATTGTTCGGTTGCCGTCCACATCCGCAAGGGCCCTATCAAGATCCTCCAAGAGCGAAGGGCTCCAAGAGGAACTAGCTGCAACTACGAGTGAAAAGCCTCAACAAGATCCTCACCAAGGTATTCCCATCAGAATTATGGAATTGTTCAAATGCTAATGGCCTAAAAAATTCAATTACACATGCTTTAGCCTCAAACGGCACTCAAAGATGTAACCTGTACATGCTTTAGCGAATACATATTCTTTTTCAAGTACCACTACATGCTTAAGAATTACTCTGAACTTCTGTAGTGTGAATTGCCTATGTAGTGTCTGTTTTCAGAAAACAACCTTGTTTATGTGATGGTTAAGTGGTCAAATGATATTATTCTTGACTATTTGTTTTGTAGAAACAAACGATGCTGCAGTCACAAGTCCTAGAAAAATCAACAAGGCAGTATTGGTGGTTTGTGAGAACTAAACCTTTGAATCCAGTGAGAACCACGATGCTGGTATTTTGAGTCCAATGAGAACCGAACCTTTGAATCCTTTTCAGGGCACTGTTCAGATTCTTTTGATAGGGCCTAGTTAGTGCTAAAAGCATACAAGGTACCTGTCATAAAGTTCCTGTCATTTCACTCCATTCAAAAAACAATTGTAGATTTATACAGCTGTTCAGACCGTAAACTTTACTAATTGTTCGTGGAGGGACAACTTGACAGCTTGCTCTTTCCTTGATCATTTCATTGCAATTGCTCGGGAACTTGCACATCATACAGTAGATTTCTATCTCGTATCTTACTCAAGTTTTCTCTATGACTTCTTAACCCTGCTGGGAAATTGTCAAACTGATACCTAAGAAAATAGTAAGGTTGGAATCAGTACTTGCTAATGCCCGACACTTGAGGGGGAGGCCGGTGTTCTGAACTTAATTGCTTTTCGCACCTAACAGGTAAATATGTGAGAAGTTTAACTGTCCATATCAATCTTAGCCATACTTGTAGAAGTCTTTTTCAGGTAGTATCCATATTAAGCCACACGTCCTTTTCTCTTCAAGAGCGAGTGCAAACCTTTCAAATTATACAGCAGCCGATCTAAAAAAGAGATATACACGAGTTAAAATATAAGATCCTAGTACACTTCATTCAAAACTCTTCTGCTAATTAAACTACCTTTTGTGAAGACATAGTATAGTCGAGCATTCATATGGTGATTTCCAAGTAGAGAATAATCTCTGAATTCACATCCTAGAAGAGAAACGATATCCAAACCTCATGCTCGAATTAAATTTGGTTTGCACAAATAATTATTTACCATCTGGATTCAAATATGTGAGCATGAGCATTTGTCTACAATATTTTCGATCATGGCAATAACCATCTGCCAATGCCAATGCCAATGCATCAGTTCTCTTGTTCATCTCACTGACAATCAACCTATTTCCATTTTGTGCCAGGCCAAGTCTTCCAAGCAAAACAGCAGGAACTGCAAGAAACTAATCAGTAGTTTGTAATCCTGTTGAGTTTACTGAATGGGCATCATGTTTCAGAATTTTTTGAGGGTTCTTTTGCTGTACACTGAATCTTATGGCTTGTTTCTTTCTGTGCACTTTCTGAATCTCGTGTCTTCTTGAATGAGCAAGAAACCAAGCAAAACATTGAGTTTACTGAATCTTGTGTCTTTTTGTACACTGGCTAGTAATCATCGGCTATACATACACACTGCTGTAGTTTGTGTCTTTTCTGTTAGACAAGCATCATCGGCTGCACTAGTTCGAGTGTTGTGTGCGTTATGCGAGCTGCACTAGTTTGGTTGATGCACTAATTTAGCAAATCGTTTGCCTTGTTTGGAAATAAAATAAAATTGGCTGCACTTGTTCCCTGTCAAATTGGCCTACACAGGTGTATGCGGCCTGCGCGCACGATGAAGAACAACCGGCTGGTAGCGCCGGCGGCGGGGATGGATTTTTCTCGAGTGTGGAGGGGTGTGGACTGGGACCTACGAACAAACCTAGAGATGGACCTAGGAAGGTTGCCGTTGCGTGTCGCACCGGAACAGGGAGACCCAGGAAGAAACCTGATCCATCCATGAGTATCCTGTACCGGTCTGACAGAGTGGCTGAGTAGCAAATTAATGCGTGGGCCTTGCCCTAGAATACGTTGGCAATACATTTGTCGCATACAGTGCGGAATACAGAAAACCCGTGCATCCCGAGAAGAGCCATCGAACGTGATTTCAGGATCAGCTGTGCTCAGGATCAGATGCGAATTTTCCTGTAGTGCAAGTTCCTCTTTGCTAATGTATTATCTTTAGTTCTCGATGGAAGCTGTTATTATCACCACCAGAGAGAGCATCAGCCTAAAAGTGCTCGCAGCAAAATGAATGAATTAAACATAGTCCAGCAAAATCAGTGATTTGCAACTCACGAATAGTTGGTTCATTGATTTTGTAGATTCATTATTCATCGGTCTAATCAAGCTGCTTAGCTAGTGATGAAGTTAGGAATAGATGTCATGAACAATTTTTTTTTGGTTGAGGAGGGCAACTGTAAAACAAGGTCCTCTTTGCTAATGTATTACATTTAGTTCTTGAGGGAAGCTCGGCACTGTAATTATCACAAACATGGTCCAGCTCGCACCAAAAGAAAAACGTTCTGACTTCTGAGGGAAAAACAAAACAAAACTGCACATCAGAGTTCAGAATGGTCCAAGAAGTGTTTGTAGACGTAAAGAAGTTCAGAAAGATCTAGTATACCGTTTCATCATCCAACACTTAGAAGAAAAATGCAGCAAAACTAGCTACGAGAGAAGCTTCAACACATACATTCTCCATGCAGGCATGCATCTGAACACTTACAAACAAGTCCCTGTAGACTGTTTATTTTCTAGTCTCTGTTTATTTTGGCAGCATGCATCTGAACTCTGAAATCAATGCAATCGGCGCAAGAAATGAGGGCAAGATGTAAAATGTATTTGTGGTGGAAAATAAAATCTTGCAGCATCCTTGCTTGCAGAGAGTAAGCATTTTGAGCACACATGAGTTCCAAGAAAATCATCAAACTGTAACCAACTTGTCCGAGGAATGGATGTATCTAGATATATTTTAGTTCTAGATACATCCATTTATATCCATTTCTATGACAAGTATTTCCGGACGGAGGGAGTATATAGAAAATTAATGAGAGATGGGTTTGTTTGCAGATAATATAGAGATTCAGAGATAAAATCTGCGGTGCTTATCCTATGTAAACTCTATATAGAGATTCAGATATTATGACATGCTAACTTCATTTTCTAGTTGGTTACAGTCTACATAGGATAAGCTCTGCATAGTATACATGACAAAACAATATAAGCACTGCAGATAACTTAATTTTTTTCTCGAAACGGAGCACTGCAGATAACTTAGAGATTCAGAGTTTACAGAGGATAAGCTCGACAGCAACTACTGCATATTTAGGCTCCAAAATATGAATAACTTAGTTCGACAGTTGACAGCAGAAGTTTAAATTTAATTAGGTTCTTCTGAGCGTGATGTCGATCCTTGATTGTCTTCAGTTGATCCATTTCCAGTGCTGCATTGTTGCTCTAACTCCTCCGTGACAGTTGCTAGGCATTCCGGTGTTACAAAAACAGGAAGACCAGACTCCAATCTTTTGTCTGGGATCCAGGTAGTGCATCCAAATGGTATGATATTTCTGTAGTCGCGTGAGATCTTAGATTCATCAAAAATTCCACTCCAGGTCCTACCTAGATAGGGCAGGCTGTAGTATGGGGACATGTATGTAGCAGAGCTAACCCCAATCTTACAACAGATGGCGATAACATGAGAGCAAGGCTTGTGAAGTAGCTGCGGCTTGCTGCATGAACATGTGGCAGTTTTTTCAACCGTGGATCCTTCAGACTTATTCATGCTGCGGGTATATTCCGACTTCAGGTGAACAGTCACGTCCCTCTTCCTTCCCTTAACTGTAAACTTCCGATCCAATACCTCACCACGAGCATTCTTCTCATCCGCATAGGTATACGTAAGTTTATGCATCTCGGATTTCTGCATTTTGGAGTTCATGTCAACCTGGACACGTTCCGGGAAGTTAATTGATGGGTTGCCAATTGCTTTGTTTGCTGCAGCACTTGTGTTTTTGAAGTACTTTACCAAGCGCGGGAATGTCACCTCCACTATCGCTCGTGATGATCCTGGTACAAAAGGTTCGTCAGGCCCGCATTCAGAGACTTCTGCCTCAGACTCATATCCATAAAGATATTCTCTCACTTTCTAGCTGTACCCTTCTGAGCGGAAGGCATGTGATCCCTTTCAACACAGGGTCGTTCTTATATACATCAGCTATATCACTGCCCATGATGCCATACCTTGCTCCATCTCTGTCATATGCCAGTGACCACTTCTCCTTTGGTTTCAGACTGATCCAATCAGAGAACTTTGTTATCTTTCTTTTGGTGTCATCGGCATGATCTTCTTCCTTCCCATCCTTCACTGAATCATGTTGGTTACATTGGCTTTGCGCCTCAAGCTCTGCCACCTCATGCTTGACTGATTCCTGCTGCATTTCCCCACTAGCGCCCTGTTCTTTCTCCACCATATATTTGGACGTCAACTCGTCTAGCTCCTTCCAGATTTTTCCAAACTTATGGCACCGCTTCTGCTGGCAAAGTTTCCTGAACATCAGCAGAAGCTTCTTATCACCAAAAGACGCAAAGAAGTTTTCAGCAAGGTCTTCCATGCACCACCTGCTTTCTGCTTTACGCCACTGTCGATCTCGGGATTTCAGAAGGTCCTCCACAGCATCAATCAACTCCCTTTTGTAGTCATGTATAATGCACACATCAGACTGATGCACCACTGCTCGCTCCAAATTCCTAAGAAACCACAACCAACTTTCCTTGGTTTCACCCTCAACGACAGCACATGCTACGGGAATGATAAAATCATTAGCATCCAATGCCACAGCAGTCAACAACATCCCTTGATATTTCCCACATAGTGGTGTGCCCTTGATGCATAGCACAGGGCGACAGGTATGGAAGGCCTATAAGCACTGTCCAAATGCCCAAAACATACGCTGCAGGACTCGGAAACCCTTACACTCTGCAACCTCTGCATCCTTGATGTCAACAAAACAACCAGAGTTCTTGCGTGCTATTTCCTTAAGCAACCTCGGGGCAAAGTTGTGTGAATCATAAAAGGTACCGAATTCCCTCTCCAGAGCAAACTGTCTTGCCCTCCACGCCTCGACGGGACTAATCTTCTCGCCTAAGGGTCCAGTGAGATAATGTACCAATTCCTTAGCTGTCATCGTCAGGTCATCCACAAGGTCACGGAAGGCGTAGCTACTACTTGCCAGGCACTCCGTCCCAGGCAACACAACCATCGCCAGTTGAGAGTAATCATCATGTACGGCTTTGAGCAAAATGTCGTAGTGCCTGACCTCAAAGGATTGCACATACAACATGAACTTCTGTGTCACATGTTTTTTTTCTCTTCAATTTATTTGCAAAGGAACTCCAGCATTTGCCAGTCAAAAACTCATGCATGCCCCACGGGTAGTCCTCCAAACAACAGTCCGGTTCAGAGGACTCTTCGTCAAAGAAATCAGTTTTGCGTTGCTTGAGGAACCCCTTGATATCGAGATCTTGTGTTTCTGGATGGAGCCGGAACAGCCTGAAGATCCAGAGCTGTAGATCCACCAATGACATGGACTGTGGCTGCAGCGGCAGCTCACCAATTAGTGAGCACATTTGTCTTCTAAATAGTTGCCACGCACGCGGGAAAACGGTGCTCTACATCCATAGTACACAGGCATCTGAATCGGCTCCTCAACCTACACCATCAAACAATGCCACAACACACATGGAAAAGATTCAGACGAATCAAACAACCAAGCAAGTACAGGGGACAAATTCAGACTAACTAAAGTATCACTATCAAGTGAGCTGATGGATGGGTACAGTGAACTACAGACCTGCGTCTTGCGAGGCTTCCCGACAGCCTTTGCCGTCGCCGTCGCCGGGGCCTTCCGCTTCCTCGCGCCGGTGAATGTACCCTGCAAGATTAGAACACGCAGATCTTCAACAAAACGGGTGGCGGAGAATCCATCGAGTGGTACCCGGAGGGCAGCGAGGAGAGCGTACCGGCTGGGGGACTGTCAGGACCTAGCTATGATTTGAGGTATATGAGAAGGAATCCTAGATAATTCACGAAGAACATATCCCGATCTGGGTGTTGTGTTGACCTATCGGCGTCGCCGTATCTGTTTAGGTTTCAGCCAACAGGCGAATTGGGGAAAAATCATACCAGCTAAGCCACAACCCGGCCGCTTTATAGGTGAGCTAGTTACTACGCTCGACAGTAACTTGTCGGAACGGTTACAGTAACTGAATCTAACGGCTAGCGAAGAAAGTAACTTGAGAAGCTATCAGAACCGTTCGATAACTGAACCAGTATTTGCTAGATGGGCTACAGATAACTGAATATGTATCTTCAGTGTTCCACATGCCTGACATTGCCTCCTCCTGAAGAAGCGACGTGACCTCACGGTGTTGTGTTGCTGGCCCTCCATTCTTCTGTAGTGATGCGGAAGAACTGTGGAAATGCATGCTTGATGAAGTCCGCATCTTCCCATGTAGCGTCCTCAGGAGCTAAATTTTCCCAGTGAATTAGCCACTGCACCACAGGTAAGTTTCGTCATGGTATTTGTCTGACTTCCAGTACTGCAGCCGGTCCCGTCTTGACAGTTCCATTATCATTCACCATAGGTAGATCAGGGCTAGGTATTGATTTCCGACCCAGGTGTTTCTTGAGTTGACTAACATGAAACACTGGGTGCATCTTCACTCGGTCTGGGAGTTGTAGTTTATAAGCACTGTTGCCAATCTTCTGAATGACAAGAAAAGGCCCATAATACTTGTTCTGCAATTTAAGTGCACCTCGGAATCCAAACACAGCTAGCCTGTAAGGAGCCATCTTCAAATACACCAAATCTCCTTCCACAAATTGTCTTTCACTTCTTTTGAGATCAGCATACTTTTTCATTCTATTTTGCGCTTGCATTAGATTGTCTTTCAGCTGATCCAACATGTGATGTCTAGAACTAAGGAAATCCTGAGCTTCAGTGTCCTCAGGTCCAGGTATAGCCATTTCAGCAATTAATGGAGGATGAAATCCATATAATGCTTGAAAGGGTGACATTTTCAGAGCAGTATGGTATGTGGTATTATACCAGTATTCAGCCAGGGGAAGCCATGATAGCCACTTCTTTGGTTCCTGAGTTGTCATGCACCGCAAATATGTTTCTAAACATTGGTTTATCCTCTCTGTCAGTCCATCTGTCTGAGGATGGTATGCTAAACTGTATCTCAACTCAGTCTTATAAGCAGCAAAAATGTCTTTCCACAGTTGGCTGGTGAAAATTCGATCTCTGTCAGAGATGATCACAGTAGGTGGCCCATGCAGTTTAATGATGTGATCAACAAAAGCCTGGGCTACAGTTTGTACCGAATAAGGATGTGATAATGGAATAAAGTGAGAGTATTTAGTGAACCTGTCCACCACCACCAAAATCACATCCTTGCCTTGAGAGTTGGGCAGTCCTTCAATGAAATCCATAGAGATATGTTGCCATGACATATCTGCTATTGGTAGAGGATCCAATAAACCAGGTTGCAAGCAATTTTCATGTTTGGCTCTCTGACAAACAGGACAAGATGCAATGTATGTTTCTACTGCTTGTTTCAAACCAGCCCAATAGAAAATCCCTTTTATTCTCTGATAAGTTGCTCTCATTCCTGAATGTCCTCCTACAGGAGAGTTATGCAGTGCAGCAATTAATCTGTCCTTCAGTTTGGGGTCATTTCCAACAAGGATTCTGCCTTTGAACCTGATAATTCCAGCATGAATATTGTAGCCAGAATTGTCCTCTGCTGTCTGTAATAACAGCTTCTCTTGCAGTTTCTTGGTGGTAGGATCCATTTGATAGCTGAGCAATAATTCTTCAGCCCAGACTGGTGTGACAGAAGAGATTGACATGCACTTAGGAAACATCCTGGAAAGAGCATCTGCTACTCTGTTTGTTATGCCTTTCTTGTACTGAATTGTGAAGTTAAACTCCAACAACTTCATCATGAGTTTGTGCTGCACTCCTTCTGTGATTTTCTGATCAGTAATGAACTTGAGGGATTGTTGATCAGTTTTAATTATGACACTGTTGCCCAACAGGTAGTGCCTCCATTTCTTGAGGGCTTCTAGTATTGCCAATGCCTCTTTCTCATAAGTAGAAAGAGCTGCATTCCTGGGACATAAGGCAGAACTGTAATAAGCAAGGGGCCTTCCTTCTTGCATTAATACAGCTCCAATTCCATGACCAGAAGCATCAGTCTCCAACACAAATGGTTTTGCAAAGTTAGGAAGGGCCAACACTGGAGCAGTGATCAAGGCTTGCTGGATTTTACTGAAAGCGGCATCATGCTCATTTGTCCAAGAGAATTTTTCTTTCTTTAAGAGATCATGAAGAGGTCGACAGATGATACCATAGTGATATATGAATCTTCTATAGTAACCTGCTAGTCCCAAGAAGCTTCTTAACTTGGTCACATCTGTAGGAGTGGGCCAAGCTGCAATAGCTGATATCTTGCTAGGGTCTGTAGATAGGCCTTCTGCAGAAACTACATGACCTAGGTATTCCACCTGAGGAACAGCAAAAGAGCACTTAGAGAGTTTAGCATACAGCTGATTTTCTCTTAGAGTTTGCAAAACCATTTTGAGATGTTCTATATGTTCCTCCAAACTTTTGCTGAATATGAGAATATCGTCAAAGAATACTAAGACAAACTTTCTGTTGTACTTTGCAAAGATGAAGTTCATGAGGGCTTGGAAAGTTCCAGGGGCATTAGATAATCCAAATGGCATCACTAAGTATTCAAAGTGACCCAAAAATGTCCTGAAAGCTGTTTTATGAATGTCTCCAGGATCCATTCTGATTTGGTGGTATCCAGATCTTAGATCAAGTTTGGAGAACACTTTAGCCCCATGTAACTCATCCAACAGATCTTCTATTACAGGTATTGGAAATTTATTTTTGATGGTGATGGTATTGAGCTTTCTGAAATCAGTGCACAGCCTCATGGTTGTATCCTTCTTTTTTACTAACAGTACAGGAGCTGCATAGGGGCTCTGACTATGTCTGATGAGATTGTTTTCCAATAAATGAGTTATCTGTTTTTCCATCTCAGCTTTCTGATGATGAAGAACTCTATAAGGTCTGGAATGAGGAGGAGTGATCCCTGGCATCAGTTCTATCTTGTGATCCAATGCCCTCTTTGGAGGTAACTTTGTGGGTTCTGCAAACACATCCTTATATTCTTCCAAGAGCTTGTTAACTGCAGAAGGTATACAGTGTTTCTCAGGTGGTTCTGCCACAATATTGTGAAGCTGTATTAAGAATGCTTGCACTCCTTTGTCCAACATTTTAGCTGCCTGCTCAGCTGATATTTCCACAATTTCCTCAGTTTTGCTGTACATGGCAGCAGTTACTGTTGTTTTCCCTTGCACTGTGAAGCTGAACTGGTTTTGTGGCACATCAAAGGAAACTGGACTCACTAAAGTAAACCAATCATACCCCAATATCACATCATGACTTGGGAGGTTTAAAACTCTAAAAGAATGTTCCAGAGGGAGTTTGGCCATTTGAAAAGGACAATGGGGAACCACTGCTGCAGATATTAATGTGCCTCCACCAGCCACAACAATTCTTCTGGGTTTAATTGGTAATAAATGGCAATTTGCTTTAAGGGCAAACTGTTCATTTATAAAGGACGAGGAACTACCAGAATCCAGTAATGCTACTGCTCTTTTTCCATTAAGAGATATAATTACTGTAGGGCATTGTGTGGTTAAATATTGGCCCATTGCATGAGAGGAAATGAACATTGCTTGTTCAGATTGTTCTGCTACTTCCTCCTGACTCTCTTGTTCATTTTCAACTTCGGTTGGACCATTCTCCTCTAATTCCTGTTGCAACATGTGAACATTTGGAACTAAAGTGCATTTATGGCCATGGACCCATTTATCTCCACATCTCCAACATTCCCCCACTTTCCTTATTCTCTGAATGTTGGTGTTGATGTTTTCAGCGTGTCTGTTACTGTTTGTGCTCTGCACGACTGTAGAAGTATTGGGAGCTTTAGCTGCTGAAGGTGTAAATTGCTTTTGATAGTAATTGTTGTATGACACACTGGTCTTCTTCTGATGAATAGCTGGAGGGTGGCAAGGTTCTACATCCCTAGCTAAACAAAAAGCATCAGTCAGTGTTGTTGGTCTTAGTGGCCTCAGTTGGTACTTAATGCCCTCTCTCAATCCATTAATATAGCACCTGATGAACCAACCTTCAGATAAAGCAGGGTTCTCTTCTTGCATTTCTGACATTAAATCCTCAAACAGTTTTGTATACTCTGTCACTGTGCTATTGCCCTGTTTGAGTGTATTGAACTTTTCAGTCAAGTCATAAGAATTTTGTTGTGAAAACCTTTTTACAACTTCTTTTCCAAATTCCTGCCAAGAAAGTTGTTTCTTCAACAGACCAGATCTTCTCAACCAGACATCAGCTTCACCTGCCATGTACATCTGAGATAAAGAGACTTTATATTCCTCAGGAGCACCAGCCATTTGGAAATACTTATTGCATTGTCTGATCCACCCCACAGGATCTTCACCAAAGAATTTTGGGAAATCCATTTTAGGTCCCTTTGTCATTAACTTCATAAACTGGACCTGCATATCTTGTTCATAAGTTCTGAAGTAGCCTTGCCAAAGCTGTCTGTCTCTTGCTGGTTGTTGGAATGAGGGTGTTGCACCTCCCCTTCCTTGTGCTACAGGAGTGCCCAACATACTTGCACTATCTTGATGCACCTGAGCATGAAAACCAGGTGGAGCAGCAGTTCTGCTAGTTCTGATAGCTGGTAAATTCTGCATTTGTAATTCTTCCAGCTACCTAGTTCTTTCTTTTTCTGCTTCTAGTTGTTGTCTGAGTTGGTCTGTTCTGATGTGTTGCCTAGGTACTTCCTCCTGTTGAAGTGTTGGCGATTTCAGCAATGTCTCCGGTTCAGTCTGCCTTGCTCCTTGATTTGCAGAACTTGATGGTGCAACAATTGATTTTAACGCCATGTTCATAGCCGACAGTTGCTTTCCCAATTCCAAAACTGCTTTCTCCACACTGCCCACCTGCAAAGAGATTTCCCCTTGTTTAGAGCTGATTGAGTGGACATCATCCTGCAGTTTGGACACATCAGTTCGAAGCCCCAGATTATCTCTTTGTATCACACTAAATTCATCACGCAGGGACAAGATCTCTTGCAATTCTGCCTCGTCAATCGCCTTTGCGCGTCCCATCGCCTTGATCTGAGGTAGAGAGGAGGAATTTTACTGCCGGACTGACCCGGTAACCCGTCTCTCAGCTCAGATCCTGCCGCCTACTTGGTCCTCGCCTCCAAAACTGCACGAACCAGCGATGGACAGGGGATTTTACCGCCGGAGAAGTGATCTCCCGCAACCCTTCCGTGCTACTGGTTTGCAGCCGAATAATTCACCGCCACCTGTGCCACCCTGGTATAGATCGCCGCCACCAACGCCGCCCTGGTTCTGATCTCTGCCACTAGCGCCGCTCCGGCTCAGATCGAGACAGATCGACTCATAGGGAGGGAATTGGGTGGGATTACTCTCTCTCTGGACAGAAAAATTTGTGGCCGAGGAAAGACTGGCTCTGATTACCACTTTGTCAGGACCTAGCTATGATTTGAGGTATATGAGAAGGAATCCTAGATAATTCACGAAGAACATATCCCGATCTGGGTGTTGTGTTGACCTATCGGCGTCGCCGTATCTGTTTAGGTTTCAGCCAACAGGCGAATTGGGGAAAATCATACCAGCTAAGCCACAACCCGGCCGCTTTATAGGTGAGCTAGTTACTACGCTCGACAGTAACTTGTCGGAACGGTTACAGTAACTGAATCTAACGGCTAGCGAAGAAAGTAACTTGAGGAGCTACCAGAACCGTTCGATAACTGAACCAGTATTTGCTAGATGGGCTACAGATAACTGAATATGTATCTTCAGTGTTACACATGCCTGATAGGGACGGGGAGCACGTCGGGGCCGGCGAAGGAGGAACTTCAGCGGCATCGGCGCCGGCGCATGGTTCGTCCATTGCCGGCTTCGTCGGAGCAGGCTTGCCGCCGTTGGAGCCGGAGCCGAGGCCGGCGTGGGTTTCCATCTCTTTATGTGCGTGCATTTGGGGAATGGGAATGGGAAGAGGGTTTTCCCTCGCTTCTGGAGTTTTTCCCTCCATTTTCTAGTGATGGGCATGTTAGGAGCTAGGGTTCTGCCGGTTATAGGGCAGAGATTGTAGAGGAAAGATGGAGGAAGACGAGGAAGAGGGCGCGGCGGCCGGCGGCTGGGCACCGTCCTTGCGTGGTGGAGAAGAGGCGGCGGCAGCGCAAGAGGCGGCTAGGGATAGGTCTCCCGGCTCCCTAAGGGAAGCCGAGCAAATAATGATTGCTTCTTGCTTGATTAGATTGATACATCTCTTCTTATATAGAGAGGTTTACTTGACTCCTAAGCAAATGACCCTAATAACGATAAGATAATTGGGCTAAGCCCCTAATAACGATAAGATAACTTGGGCCACAGCCCACTAGGCTAAGCCCCTAATATGCCGGTCATAACACTTCTCCCCGCCTACACAAACAGCTCGTCCTTGAGCTGTAAGGCGAGGAAGCGCTTGCTGAACTACTCGAGGTGATCAACCAGCGTCAAACACCTCCGCGACAGCTGGGGCAGCCAGGTCGCCGAGCCCGGCGGCGATGGCGTCCTCCTCAATGCAGTCTGCAGCCTCCAGGTAGAAGACTCGGGGGCAGACGTGGCCGGGCATGTAGATCTCGTCGCAGTTGAAGCACAACCCTTGGCGGCGACGCTCGAGTAGCTCGGCCGAGGTGAGCCGGCGGAACGGGCACGCCGCGGTCGTGGCAAGGGGTGCCGCGAAAGCCTGAGCAGGCCGACCCTGCGGGGGAACATCCGGCCAGGGTGGCGGCCCAGTGGCCTGGGACGGTGATGCCTGCTGGATGGCCACCGCGCGACGCTCGAACGCGCAAGCGTATATGGCCGTATGGAGGTCCTGGGGTCCCTGCAGCTCGACGTCCACGCGGATATGATCTGGCAGACCGCCGACGAAGAGTTCGGCCCGCTGGTGAGCCGTCACGCCGGACGCGTGGCACGCCAGGGCCTGAAAGCGGTTGGTGTAGTCCTGCACCGTGGAGGTGAAGGGAAGGCGGCCCAACTCCGCCAACCGGCTCCCACGTATCGGCAGTCCGAAGCGAAGGAGGCAGAACTCGCGAAAATGCTCCCATGGGGGCATGCCGTCCTCGTCCTGCTCAAGGGCGTAGTACCACGTCTGTGCGGCGCCGCGGAGGTGATAAGAGGCAAGCCAGGTGCGGTCCGACGCGAGCGTCCGTTGCCTCCGGAAGAACTGCTCGCACTGGTTGAGCCAGTTGAGGGGTCCTCGGCGCCGTTGTAGGTGCCAAAGGCGAGCTTGGCCAAGCGCGGCGGTGTCTGAGCATGACCACCGTGAGTGTACGGCTCGGCGGTACGGAGCGGCGAAAAGGATGGCGTTGGTCCGGTGTGCACGGGTGGTCCGTAGGAAAGCGGTGGCCCGTCGAAGCCTGCGTGGAAACCTGTGGAGCTGGAGGGCCCGTCGTACGACAGGGAGGGCGCCGGCTGGTCCGCAACCATGGTGTAGACTGGCGGCGGTGACGTCCCGGCCAACCAGGCCGGAAGCTGGGACGACGAGGGCGGGAACCGCACTTGCTGAATCGGCACGCCGGCCGGCGCGGTTGTAGTCAGCTCAGTGATGGGCGGCGTAGGCGCCGGCAGCGGCAGCTGCTGCTGCCTGGAAACGGCGGAGGCGGCGGGCGCGGCGATGGCCGCGGCCGGCCATTGTGGCCAGATCGGGGCGGGGGCTGACTATAGTTGCAGCGAGGGCTGCAGCGGCCCGACCAGCGTCGCGGTGGCCCCGGGGTGCGGCGGCTGCCAGGGCGGTGGCGGCGAGAACCCGGGTGGCGTGGGTGACGCGGCGAGGGCCGGCACCAGCCACTGCGGCCATTGGGGCGCGGCGGCTGAAGCGGCCAGTGGTGGTGTAGAGGCTCGGTTGGCACCGCGGGTGCCGAATACCATGGCAGGGCGGCTGGCCCGGTCGTGGCGACCGACGGCAAGGGCGGCGGCGGCCCGTAGGGGCCGGCTAGTGAAAGTGCATTATATCGACTAGAGGGGGGTGAATAGGCAATTTTTATGAAATTCTTCACTGAGGAATTTGCCAGTGAGGAAATTCCTTAGCGAAGAACTACTAGCAGCGGAATAAGTACTCAAAAGTAAACATAGCAGAATACATGCATGGTCATCATGATGAAATGAAGACAAACACAGAATACAGAAAGCGTAAACACAGGATAGCACAAGATGAAGACAAACAGACTGAAGAAATTGAACTGAGAAAATTGACAAAGTCTTCAGTCAAAGTCTTCAAACACAAATATGAACAAACATGCAACACAGTAATGAGGAAATGAAAGTGTTGAGGAAATAGAACCAGTCGGCTTGGTGAAGAAAATGATTTGGTAGACCAGTTCCAACTGTTGTCTCAGTTGTACGTCTGGTTGGAGCGGCTAGGTATTTAAACCTGAGGATAGTCCCGGACACACAATCCTCACCGTATTCTCCTTGAGCTAAGGACACACAGTCCTCGCCCAATCACTCGTGGTAAGTCTTCAGGTGACTTCCGAACCTTGACAAACTCGGTCACTCGGCGATCCACAATTCCTCTTGGATGCTCTAGACCATGACGCCTAACCGTCTGGAAGAAGCACAGTCTTCAAAGGTAACAAGCGTCGGATCCACGCAGGATCAATCTCTTCAGTGATGCTCAATCACTTTGGGTTTGTAGGTGTTTGGGTTTGGGTTTTGGATTTTCCTCACTTGTGATTTTCGCTTAAAGTCCTCGGAGGATGGGTTGCTCTCAAATGACAAGTGTCAAGTTCTCGCGGAGCAGCCAACCGGCTAGTGGTTGTAGGGGCAGCTATTTATAGCCTAGGGAGCAGCCCGACATGATAAGACATAAATGCCCTTCAATGATATGACTGTTGGATGGATAAGATATTTTGGGACAGCTGGCACGTAGCACAGCAACGGTCAGAAATTTGAGGTTCAAATTCCTCAGGGCTATCATGTTCCTCACAGTGTAGGCAATTCACACTGGCGAATTCCTAACTTCTCAGTCAGAGCAAAGTCCTTAGTGACCAGAAGAACTGCGTCTCTGTCACTGAAGAAATTGACTGAACTGTATGAGATTTCCAATGGCTTCACTCGAAGGGATTGGTAGGTGTAGGATTTGAGTTGAGCATCATCTGGAAATTTTCTCCTTAGTATTTCCTCGACCCCCTTTAACAGTACGGTGTTTCCTATGACTCAAGAAAGAGAAAATGAAACTACGAAAACAAAGTCTTCACGCTTCATGTTCCTTGAATGAATACCAAGTCTTCAAGGTCACACCAATTTCTTCACTTTCAAAGTCTTCAGAAAGTCTTCAGAATATCAAAGTCTTCAGTCGAAGAACTTCATTTTTAGGGGTCGACTTCCTCTGTAAATATCAAACTCCTCATAGACTTATAGACATGTGTACACTCATAAACACATTAGATCCTTAACCTATAAGTCTTCAATACACTAAAATCACTAAGGGGCACTAGATGCACTTACAATCTCCCCCTTTTTGGTGATTGATGAAAATATAGGTTAAGTTTTCAACTGGGATAAATATATGAAGTGTAAATACTGATATTGAGGAATTTGATTACAAGATATAGAAGAACTCCCCCTGAAGATGTGCATACTGAGGAATTTGCTTTTGAAGCAATGCACACTTGAAGAGTTGAATCATGGAGATCTCCCCCTATATCTTGTAATTCATACACGCATTTGATATATAATATGAAGAATTTGAAATGCATGATGACATATGATGCCTGATGTAATTTAGCATGCGTGCAATAATATTAACGAGGAATAAGCATGCAGAATAGCGCATCAAAAGTATCAGAGCACAGTGCATCAAAAGTATCAGAGCACCATCGGGTTTAAGATTACAACTCGATCCAATAAAGTTTCAGAAGAACGAGAGTTGTAACTTAGCAAAAAAAACGCCCTTATAATAGACCCGCTTGAAGACTAACTCAGATTTCTCCCCCTTTGTCATCGAATGACCAAAAGGATCGAAACTGAGGACTAACGCCCCTGAAGATAATCAAGTTGATGAAGGAGCGCCAACGTTGTTGGGGTCGGTCGTGGAAGTAGGGCTTGCCGCAGTGTCGTCCAAGTCTTCATTGTCATCAGTGTCACGCGATGAAGAATAGGAGCTGGCCACCAAAGAAGGAACCTTGACCTTCTTGTATTTCTTCGGAGAAGGTGCAGACCAGTCAAACTCTTCTTTGAGACCCATTTTCTTCAGATCTTCAGCGCTGTAAACTTGAGACAGAACAGCCCAGGTGCGGTTGAGGGTTTCATGGAGGTAGTAGTGGTTTTTCTTCACTGCATTGTGTGTTGAAGTCATGTTGTGAAGAATTGAACCAAACTGACGCTTGACCCATTTGTGATTGCGATCAACCTTTTGATGAAGACTGAGGAGTAACTCACGATCAGTCATCACCCTGGGTGTTGTGGCTTGAGGATTTGGCTTGGCATTGTTGGCGGCAGAGTCATGTGTGGCAGAGTCATCATTGGTGGAGTAGGATGCAGCCTTGCGAAATTGACCATCCAATGGACGAATGCCTTCATCGATCACAGCAGTTGCCTTGCCCTTTTCTTCAGCTGAGGAAAATGACCTTTTGAGGACTTCAATTGGAGGCAAGTAGCTGCAGTGGTTCAGAGTGTCAGCTTTGTAATTGAGTGAAGACCTTGTTCTGATGAATCTCATAATCCATGGCGCATAAGGCTTCAGCTCAAATGGTGACATAGCAATATTTGCCAGAGTCCTCATGAAGAAATCATGGAAGTTGACGGGAACGCCATGAATGATGTTGAAAAGCATATTCTTCATGATGCCAACGACTTCTTCATCATTAGAGTCGTGGCCTTTGATAGGACTCATTGTCTTCAACAGAATGCGATAGACAGTCCGAGGCACATACAACAATTCCTTGACGAGGAATTTGGTTCGAGGGGCCTGCCCTGGCTTCAAAGGCTTCATCAGCACTTGCATATAGTGATTTGAAAGCTCAGGTTCGTTGTAAACACAACGTGCATCTTCAAGGGGGGGACTTAGAGGAAGGACACGAAGCAATTCAGATGCTGGTGCCTTATAGTGAGTGTTCTCTGTCATCCAGTCCAGAACCCATGAATTCACATCTTCAGAGTTGCCGGTGATGTGCAGCGTTGCGTAGAACTGAAGAATGAGTTCTTCATTCCAATCACAGATGTCAGTGCAGAAATTGAGTAGCCCAGCGTCATAGAGAACACTAAGGACTGGCGTGAAGCACGGCAAAGACTCCATGTCTACATGAGGAATGTGTGCATGGTCGAAGATTTTGTCTTTGTTGAACAGCACTGAGGAATAGAAGTTGGCTTGACTAGCAGTCCAGAAACGCCTCTTCCTTATGCGAGCAGAGTCATAAGGGTTGTATTCAGTGAAGAACATATGCTCACCAAAGAAGTCTTCAGCCTTGAACTTTTGCTTCCTTGAGAACGGATCCTTTGGTTTTGGCAAAGGAGTGTCAGTGAGTTGCATCACTACCTCAGGAAGCACGAGCTCAGGTTCTTCAGACTGAGGAATTTCAGGTTCCTCCTCAGGTGCAGTTACATTTTCAGCAGCAACAGTTTCTTCAGCACTAGTGGCTGGAATTTCTTCACGGACAGATGAGGTGGGATGAGTTTCTTCAGAGCCCAATTGAACTGTTGGTGCTGGGGAGTGAGGGATTTGCTGCAGTGGGGTGAAGAGTGGAGAATTGGGATGCTGACTTTCCCAAAAGTCATCATTCATCACTGGAGTTGTGCTTCCAATGTCCACATCTTCATCATCAATTTCTACAACACCAGCCTCTTCAGCAGTAAACTGAGGCATTGGTGATGAAACCACTGGGGTTGAAGGGGTCGCATCCACTTCAATTTCTTCATCAATCTGCTCTGAAGAAGCAGCAGATTGAGTTTCTTCATCAGATCCGCTTGGGATCACATATTCTTCACCAAAAGGAACAAGGTCCTTTGATGGCATGGTAGAAATCGGAATAGGATCGATCGGATTCTCATATGAGCTGGTCATAGGCTTCATCTTCTTTGGAGCTGAAGATTCTGAAGCATTTGATGCTTTCCTTTTCTTCACTGCAGCTCACTCTGCAGCCTTGGTCTTCTTCATGTCTGATGCAGATGGAAGGATTAGAGTTGGTGTAGGCGCAGGTGGAGCTGAGGAATCTGGTTGAATTTCTTCAGGCGCACCACTAGTGGATGCCCTGGCAATTTCTTCAGCGGCTGGAATGGAGTCATCAGCCCTGGAACTAGCATTTTCTTCAGCAGCCTGAAAATCATCAGCGGTGCTGGCATGTTCTTCAGTTGGCTGAGCAGAAGCTTCAGCTTGAGGAACTTCTTGTTGCGATGGGGATGCAACATTTGTGAACTTTTCAGTCAGTTTCACAAACCTGACTTTGGCTCCCTTCCAATCGGCATAGTATGAGTCAAATTTGTCGCTGAGGGCTTTGATGTCAGCCTACATCTTGACAAGTTCTTCAGTTGTCATCTTGACAACATTTTTCTTCAACGGTTTCTCTTTTCTGTACTGCGATTTCTTGATCTCTCTGGCCCTATCATATTTCCATTTCTCTTTTTGGATGAAATGAGTCAGCATGTGACTTTGGCCAGGTGTCAACTTGAAGTCAGGCATAGGAGTGTTTGGGTCCTTGTGCCAGAGATCAATGTAGTCTAGGATCGCTCTTGGATCCAACAGCAGTGGCACAGGTGTGCATTTGGCTCTAGCGGCCCTTACTTGTTGGTCTCTGATGATTTCTGCAAGTTCATCATCTTTAGGTGGCTCTTGGAAGGCGACCTGTTTCTTCTTAGGACTTGGCCGAGGACCTCGTCCAGCAGTTGCTTTAGTCTTTAGCAGAGTTGGGCCAGATGAAGAATTTGGCGCAGCTGAGGAACTTGCTGAGACACCAGAGGCAATTGAGATTCCTGTAGTCCTTTGGCACGTCGCCAGATGCACAGGTGCTGAGGATTTTGTTGGAGCTGCTGAGGACTTTGGAGGATGTGCTGAGGATTTTGAAGGAGCAGGATCAACATGAGGAATTGGTCTTGAAGATTTTGACGTTCCTGGCCGTGAGGGCGCAGCTGAGGAACTTGGCCGTGAGGGCATTGTTGGTGAAGCACTTGGCTTACGAGCAGGCTTCTTAGCCATTGATTTCCTCAGCTTGACAGAGGCCTCAGTGGCAGCAGCAGCAGCAGAATCTTCGTTGAATTTCCTCACTGCTTCTCTGGCTTGTCTTGCCAATTTGGCTTGACGCCTGGCCCATTTTTCAGGAAAGTCCTCACCGCGTTTGACACTAGTGGTATCAGCAACTTGGCCAGGTGCCAGTGGAAGTCTTGGGCATGGAGGGTTGAGAGCGAATTCCTTCATGTACTTTGGAGTGACGTATCTGTACTCCCTCCATTCACATGCCCATCTCCGTTCTATCCTCTGAATGCGCACCTTGCACTGATTTTTGTTCTCTTTGCCAAATTTGGCTTCATCAGGTGTGCAGTACTCTTTGTAAATGTCCTTAGGGATCTCAAAAGCAGTCATGACCTCAGGTTTCTTTCCTCCTTTCTGCAGATTCTTACCATCTGACATATTCTTCAGCTTAGGAATTTGAACAATCGAATTCTCTGAAGAAGTATGCAGTTTTTCTTCGAGGAATGCTGCAAATGAGTTAAGTTGATGAGAACCTAGTGATTCAACAGCGGACATGAGTACCTGTGAACAGAGTATAATTGTGAGGAATTTGAAGAGGTCATATGCGTTCTCAGAAGGTTTTTCAAAACGAACAAGTTTGAGGAATTTGACCAGATGCGTCTTGAAGAATTTCACTAAGCGCGCTTTATCTCAGGTTCCAGAGTTGTATAGATCGAAGATCCACACAATTGAGGAATCTTGAAGAAAATGATGCTTAGAGAAATGAATCAAGAACAGAAGACTTGTGAGGTGTTTCGTGTGTGAGGATTTGAGAAATAAAACACCTTTGAAGATTTTGTAGAAAACTTTTGAATCAAAGAGGGCAGTAAAAGTAACTTTTAATTACCCTGAATGAAGAACACGACGAACAGAGAGGTGAGACAGTGAAGTTCGTCGATGTGGATCTTCCACGCCCTAACTCGGCGGAGGAAGACGTCTACGGCGGCGGCAGAGATGAAGATTTCCGCGGTCGGCGCGAGTACGATGGCGACGAGGTCGAGGCAGTGAAGCTCTTCCTCACCGGCGACGATGGAGTAGTGGCGGCGCTAGGGTTTGGGAAGCTCGAGCAGGACAGAGAGATTGAGCGGAGTAAAAGAAGTGAGGAAGGGGCAAGGGGTATTTATAGAGGCAGTGAAAAACTGTTCGCCCGAAGATTTAGGACGAATGTGCCATTGACCTTTCTCCTTCTCACGACATGTGTCACCCACGTACTGTGTAGTGGAGATCGTGTTAGATCGTGGGTGGATAGAATAATGCATCGTGGGATGCGGAATGGTTTGAGCGCCAAAACCAAAAATTTGGATAAGATTAGTTTTAACATTCCGTTCGCAATTTCTTCAGCTGACAAGGACACAGTGAAGATTTTGAACGAGTTTCAAATAGAACGCACATGAAGAATTTGTGAACAGATTGGATTGAGTATAGCATAGAGGGGAAGGGTCCGATCACATTCACTTAGCAGAAAGACCAACTTGAAGAAATAGCTATAAGTGAATGCTATAGAGGACATAAACTCATATATATATATATATATATATATATATATATATATATATATATATATATATATATATATATATATATATATATATAGCCAATGAAGAAGAACGACGGCACAAGTGAAGATTTTGCAAGTTGAAGAATTTGAACAACTGAGGAATTTCAAAACTGAGGAAAAACTCAAATTGAAGATTTTCAACTTTTGTGGTGGTGTGACCCACGTATAAGAATGATCATTTCAAACACCGCGTACAATTGTCGTAGGGTTCTAAGAATCAAATTCTTCATTAATTTCTTCACACTTAGAGTGTTATTCTTCATTGATTGAAGAAAAATGTTTCTTCATGTGTTGCACATCTAAGTCATCAATTTTGCATAAGTGTTAGGATGAGTGCCTTTTCAAAGTACATTCGAAGACTCTAAGATATTTAGCTCACACCGCAACTTGCTAAATATCTTCTCATCCAAGGGCTTAGTGAAGATATCGGCTAGCTGTTCTTCAGTCTTCACATGCTCAATAGAAATGTCGCCCTTCAACACATGATCACGAAGAAAATGATGACGAATTTGAATGTGCTTTGTCTTCGAGTGCTGAACTGGGTTGTGAGCAATCTTGATGGCACTCTCATTGTCACAGAGGAGAGGCACATTCTTCACGTTGACGCCATAATCCTTGAGTGTTTGCTGTTGGGTTTCGTAGTAATTTCAAAAAAATTCCTACGCACACGCAAGATCATGTGATGCATAGCAACGAGAGGGGAGAGTGTTGTCTACGTACCCACGCAGACCGACTGCGGAAGCGTTGACGCAACGTAGAGGAAGTAGTCGTGCGTCTTCACGATCCAACCGATCAAGTACCGAAACTACGGCACCTCCGAGTTCGAGCACACGTTCAGCTCGATGACGATCCACGGACTCCGATCCAGCAAAGTGTCGGGGAAGAGTTCCGTCAGCACGACGGCGTGGTGACGATCTTGATGCACTACAGCAGCAGGGCTTCGCCTAAACTCCGCTGCAGTATTATCGAGGAATATGGTGGCTGGGGGCACCGCACACGGCTAAGCAATAGATCACGTGGATCAACTTGTTGTGTCTTTGGTGCTAGCCCTGCCCCTCTATTTATATGTTGAGCCCCGGGGTCGAAACTTGGAGAAAAAGCCTCCTCAAAGTCGGTTTTGCCCGAAAGGCAAGAGTCCCACTCGGACTCCAGGACCAAACGCCACAATCATTGGCGTCTGGCCCAGACGCCATGGGCCTCGGCGTCTGGCCCAGGGCCAGACGCCAGGGTCTCCGGCGTTTGGCCCCCTGGCCTCCGCAAAACTCCTTTTGCACCGACCTAAAGCCTCATGGGCTTGACCCCTTGGCCTAACCATATCATCCAATATATGAATCTTTACGTCTCGACCATTTCGAGACTCCTCATCATATCCCCAGTCTCATCCGGGACTCCGAACTCCTTCGGTACATCAAAACATGTAAACTCATAATATAACTGTCATCGTAACCTTAAGCGTGCGGACCCTACGGGTTCGAGAACAATGTAGACATGACCGAGACACGTCTCCGGTCAATAACCAATAGCGGGACCTGGATGCCCATATTGGCTCCTACATATTCTACGAAGATCTTTATCGGTCAGACCGCATAACAACATACGTTGTTCCCTTTGTCATCGGTATGTTACTTGCCCGAGATTCGATCGTCGGTATTCCTATACCTAGTTCAATCTCGTTACCGGCAAGTCTCTTTACTCGTTCCGTAATACATCATCTCGCAACTAACTCATTAGTTACAATGCTTGCAAGGCTTATGTGATGTGCATTGCCGAGAGGGCCCAGAGATACCTCTCCGACAATCGGAGTGACAAATCCTAATCTCGAAATACGCCAACCCAACATCTACCTTTGGAGACACCTGTAATGCTCCTTTATAATCACCCAGTTACGTTGTGACGTTTGGTAGCACCCAAAGTGTTCCTCCGGCAAACGGGAGTTGCATAATCTCATAGTCATAGGAACATGTATAAGTTATGAAGAAAGCAATAGCAACATACTAAACGATCGGGTGCTAAGCTAATGGAATGGGTCATGTCAATCAGATCATTCAACTAATGATGTGACCTCGTTAATCAAAAAACAATACTTTGTTCATGGTTAGGAAACATAACCATCTTTGATTAACGAGCTAGTCAAGTAGAGGCATACTAGTGACACTAAGTTTGTCTATGTATTCACACATGTATTATGTTTCCGGTTAATACAATTCTAGCATGAATAATAAACATTTATCATGATATAAGGAAATAATTAATAACTTTATTGTTGCCTCTAGGGCATATTTCCTTCAGTCTCCCACTTGCACTAGAGTCAATAATCTAGTTCACATCGCCATGTGATTTAATAGCAATAGTTCACATCACCATGTGATTAACACCCATAGTCCACATCGATATGTGACCAACACCCAAAGGTTTACTAGAGTCAATAATCTAGTTCACATTGTATTATGTGATTAACACCCAAAGAGTACTAAGGTGTGATCATGTTTTGCTTGTGAGATAATATTAGTCAACGGGTCTGTCACATACAGATCCGTAAGTATTTTTCGAATTCTATGTCTACAATGCTCTGCATGGATCTACTCTAGCTAATTGCTCCCACTTTCAATATGTATCTAGATCGAGACTTAGAGTCATCCAGATCTGTGTCAAAACTTGCATTGACGTAACTTTTTATGACGAACCTTTTTGTCACGTCCATAATCGAGAAACATATCCTTATTTTACTAAGGATAATTCTGACCGCTGTCCAGTGATCTACTCCTAGATCACTATCGTACTCCCTTGCTAAATCAGTGCAGGGTATACAATAGATCTGGTATACAGCATGGCATACTTTATAGAACCTATGGCCAAGGCATAGGGAATGACTTTCATTCTCTTTCTATCTTCTGCCGTGGTCGGGCTTTGAGTCTTACTCAACTTCACACCTTGTAATATAGGCAAGAACTCTTTATTTGAATGCTCTATTTTGAACTACTTCAAAAATCTTGTCAAGGTATGTACTCATTGAAAAAACTTATCAAGCGTCTTGATCTATCTTTATAGATCTTGAAGCTCAATATGTAAGCAGCTTCACTGAAGTCTTTCTTTGAAAAAACTCCTTTCAAATACTCCTTTATGCTTTACAGAATAATTCTACATTATTTCCGATCAACAATATGTCTTTCACATATACTTATCAGAAATGCTCTAGTGCTCCCACTCACTTTCTTCTAAATACAGGCTTCACCGCAAGTCTGTATAAAACTATATGCTTTGATCAACTCATCAAAGCGTATATTCCAACTCCGAGATGCTTGTACCAGTCCATAGATGGATTGCTGGAGCTTGCATATTTTGTTAATACCTTTAGGATCGACAAAACCTTCTAGTTGCATCGTATACAACTCTTCTTTAATAAAACCATTAAGGAATGCAGTTTTGTTTATCCATTTGCCAGATTTCATAAAATGTGGCAATTGCTAACATGATTCGAACAAACTTAAGCATAGATACGAGTGAGAAACTCTCATCATAGTCAACACCTTGAACTTGTCAAAAACCTTTTGTGACAATTCTAGCTTTGTAGATAGTAACACTACTATCAGCATCCGTCTTCCTCTTGAAGATCCATTTATTTTTATGGCTTGCCGATCATCGGGCAAATCCATCAAAGTCCATACTTTGTTCTCATACATGGATCATATCTCAGATTTCATGGCCTCAAACCATTTTGTGGAATATGGGCTCATCATCGCTTCCTCATAGTTCGCAAGTTCGTCATGGTCTAGTAACATGACTTCCAGAATAGGATTACCATACCACTCTGGTCGGGATCTCACTCTGGTTTACCTATGAGATTCGATAGTAACTTGATCTGAAGTTTCATGATCATCATCATTAGCTTCCTCACTAATTGGTGTAGGTGTCACAGAAACCGGTTTCTGTGATGTACTACTTTCCAATAAGGGAGGAGGTACAGTTACCTCATCAAGTTCTACTTTCCTCCCACTCACTTCTTTCGAGAGAAACTCCTTCTCCAGAAAGTTTCCGAATTTAGCAACAAAATTCTTGCCTTCGGATCTGTGATAGAAGGTGTACCCAACAATCTCCTTTGGGTATCCTATGAAGACATATTTCTCCGATTTGGGTTTGAGCTTATCAGGTTGAAGCCTTTTCACATAAGCATTGCAACCTCAAACTTTAAGAAACGACAGCTTAGGTTTCCTGCTAAACCATAGTTCATACGGTGTCGTCTCAACGGATTTAGATGGTGCCCTATTTAACGTGAATGCAGCTGTCTCTAATGCATAACCCCAAAACGATAGTGGTAGATCGGTAAGATACATCATAGATTGCACTATATCCAATAAAGTACGGTTATGACGTTCGGACACACCATTACATTGTGGTGTTCCAGGTGGCATGAGTAGTGAAACTATTTCACATTGTTTTTAACTGAAGGCCAAACTCGTAACTCAAATACTCTTCTCTACGATCAGATCGTAGAAACTTTATTTTCTTGTTACGATGATTTTTCACTTCACTCTGAAATTCTTTGAACTTTTCAAATGTTTTAGACTTATGTTTCGTCAAGTAGATATACTCATATGTGCTCAAATCATCTGTGAAGATCAGAAAATAATGATACTTGTCGCGAGCCTCAATATTCATCGGACCATATACATCAGTATATATGATTTCCAACAAATCCGTTGCTCGCTCCATTGTTCCGAAGAACAGAGTCTTAGTCATCTTGCCCATGAGCATGGTTCGCAAGCATCAACTGATTCATAATCAAGTGATTCCAAAAGCCCATCAGCATGGAGTTTCTTCATGCGCTTTACACCAATATGACCTAAACGGCAGTGCTACAAATAAGTTGCACTATCATTATTAACTTTGCATCTTTTGGTTTCAATATTATGATTATGTGTATCACTACGATCGAGATCCAACGAACTATTTTCATTGGGTGTGTAACCATATAAGGCTTTATTCATATAAACAGAACAACAATTTATTCTCTTACTTAAATGAATAACTGTATTACAATAAACATGATCAAGTCATATTCATGCTGAACGCAAACACCAAATAACACGTATTTAGGTTCAACACTAATCCCGAAATTATAGGGAGTGTGCGATGATGATCATATCAATCTTGGAACCACTTCCAACACACATCGTCACTTCACCCTTAACTAGTCTCTGTTTATTCTGCAACTCCCGTTTCGAGTTACTAATCTTAGCAACTGAACTAGTATCAAATACTGAGGGGTTGCTATAAACACTAGTAAAGTACACATCAATAACATGTATATCAAATATACTTATGTTCACTTTGCCATCCTTCTTATCCGCCAATCACTTGGGGTAGTTCCGCTTCCAGTGACCAGTCCCTTTGCAGTAGAAGCACTTAGTCTCAGGCTTAGGACCAGACTTGGGCTTCTTCACTTGAGCAGCAACTTGCTTGCTGTTTTTCTTGAAGTTCCCCTTCTTCCCTCTGCCCTTTTCTTGAAACTAGTGATCTTGTCAACCATCAACACTTGATGTTTTCTTGATTTCTACCTTCGTTGATTTCAGCATCACGAAGAGCTTGGGAGTTGTTTCCGTTATCCCTTGCATATTATAGTTCATCACGAAGTTCTACTAACTTGGTGATGGTGACTAGAGAATTCTGTCAATCACTATCTTATCTGGAAGATTAACTCCCACTTGATTCAAGCGATTGTAGTACCCAGACAATCTGAGCACATGCTCACTAGTTGAGCGATTCTCCTCCATCTTTTAGCTATAGAACTTGTTGGAGACTTCATATCTCTCAACTCGGGTATTTGCTTGAAATATTAACTTCAACTCCTGGAACATCTCATATGGTCCATGACGTTCAAAACGTCTTTGAAGTCCCGATTCTAAGCCGTTAAGCATGGTGCACTTAAACTATCAAGTAGTCATCATATTGAGCTAGCCAAACGTTCATAACGTCTGCATCTGCTCCTGCAATAGGTCTGTCACCTAGCGGTGCATCAAGGACATAATTCTTCTGTGCAGCAATGAGGATAAACCTCAGATCACGGATCCAATCCGCATCATTGATACTAACATCTTTCAACACAATTTTCTCTAGGAACATATCAAAATAAACATATGAAAGCAATAACGCGAGCTATTGATCTACAACATAGATATGCTAATACTACCAGGACTAAGTTCATGATAAATTAAAGTTCAATTAATCATATTACTTAAGAACTCCCACTTAGATGGACATCCCTCTAATCTTCTAAGTGATCACGTGATCCAAATCAACTAAACCATAACCGATCATCACGTGAGATGGATTAGTCTTCAATGGTGAACATCATTATGTTGATCATATCTACTATATGATTCACGCTCGACCTTTCGGTCTCCGTGTTCCGAGGCCATATCTGTATATGCTTGGCTCGTCAAGTATAACCTGAGTATTCCGCGTGTGCAACTGTTTTGCACCCGTTGTATTTGAACGTAGAACCTATCACACCCGATCATCACGTGGTGTCTCAGCACGAAGAACTTTCGCAACGGTGCATACTCAGGGAGAACACTTCTTGATAACTTAGTGAGAGATCATCTTATAATGCTACCGTCAATCAAAGCAAGATAAGATGCATAAAAGGATAAACATCACATGCAATCAATATAAGTGATATGATATGGCCATCATCATCTTGTGCTTGTGATCTCCATCTCCGAAGCACCGTTGTGATCACCATCGTCACCGGCGTGACACTTGATCTCCATCGTAGCATCGTTGTCGTCTCGCCAAGCTTGTGCTTCTACGACTATCGCTACCACTTAGTGATAAAGTAAAGCATTACATCGTGATTTCATTGCATACAATAAAGCGACAACCATAAGGCTCCTGCCAGTTGCCGATAACTCGGTTACAAAACATGATCATCTCATACAATAAAATTCAGCATCATGTCTTGACCATATCACATCACAACATGCCCTACAAAAACAAGTTAGACGTCCTCTACTTTGTTGTTGCAAGTTTTACGTGGCTGCTACGGGCTTAAGCAAGAACCAATCTCACCTACGCATCAAAACCGCAACGATAGTTTGTCAAATAGACTCTGTTTTAACCTTTGCAAGGACCGGGCATAGCCACACTTGGTTCAACTAAAGTTGGAGAGACTGTCGCCCGCAAGCCACCTATGTGCAAAGCACGTCGGGGAAACCGGTCTCGCGTAAGCGAACGCGTAATGTTGGTCCGGGTCGTCTCGTCCAACAATGCCGCCGAACCAAAGTATGACATGTTGGTAGGCAGTATGACTTATATCGCCCACAACTCACTTGTGTTCTACTCGTGCATATAACATCAACATAAATAACCTAGGCTCTGATAACACTGTTGGGTTTCGTAGTAATTTCAAAAAAATTCCTACGCACACGCAAGATCATGTGATGCATAGCAACGAGAGGGGAGAGTGTTGTCTACGTACCCACGCAGACCGACTGCGGAAGCGTTGACGCAACGTAGAGGAAGTAGTCGTGCGTCTTCACGATCCAACCGATCAAGTACCGAAACTACGGCACCTCCGAGTTCGAGCACACGTTCAGCTCGATGACGATCCACGGACTCCGATCCAGCAAAGTGTCGGGGAAGAGTTCCGTCAGCACGACGGCGTGGTGACGATCTTGATGCACTACAGCAGCAGGGCTTCGCCTAAACTCCGCTGCAGTATTATCGAGGAATATGGTGGCTGGGGGCACCGCACACGGCTAAGCAATAGATCACGTGGATCAACTTGTTGTGTCTTTGGTGCTAGCCCTGCCCCTCTATTTATATGTTGAGCCCCGGGGTCGAAACTTGGAGAAAAAGCCTCCTCAAAGTCGGTTTTGCCCGAAAGGCAAGAGTCCCACTCGGACTCCAGGACCAAACGCCACAATCATTGGCGTCTGGCCCAGACGCCATGGGCCTCGGCGTCTGGCCCAGGGCCAGACGCCAGGGTCTCCGGCGTTTGGCCCCCTGGCCTCCGCAAAACTCCTTTTGCACCGACCTAAAGCCTCATGGGCTTGACCCCTTGGCCTAACCATATCATCCAATATATGAATCTTTACGTCTCGACCATTTCGAGACTCCTCATCATATCCCCAGTCTCATCCGGGACTCCGAACTCCTTCGGTACATCAAAACATGTAAACTCATAATATAACTGTCATCGTAACCTTAAGCGTGCGGACCCTACGGGTTCGAGAACAATGTAGACATGACCGAGACACGTCTCCGGTCAATAACCAATAGCGGGACCTGGATGCCCATATTGGCTCCTACATATTCTACGAAGATCTTTATCGGTCAGACCGCATAACAACATACGTTGTTCCCTTTGTCATCGGTATGTTACTTGCCCGAGATTCGATCGTCGGTATTCCTATACCTAGTTCAATCTCGTTACCGGCAAGTCTCTTTACTCGTTCCGTAATACATCATCTCGCAACTAACTCATTAGTTGCAATGCTTGCAAGGCTTATGTGATGTGCATTACCGAGAGGGCCCAGAGATACCTCTCCGACAATCGGAGTGACAAATCCTAATCTCGAAATACGCCAACCCAACATCTACCTTTGGAGACACCTGTAATGCTCCTTTATAATCACCCAGTTACGTTGTGACGTTTGGTAGCACCCAAAGTGTTCCTCCGGCAAACGGGAGTTGCATAATCTCATAGTCATAGGAACATGTATAAGTCATGAAGAAAGCAATAGCAACATACTAAACGATCGGGTGCTAAGCTAATGGAATGGGTCATGTCAATCAGATCATTCAACTAATGATGTGATCCTCGTTAATCAAATAACAACTCTTTGTTCATGGTTAGGAAACATAACCATCTTTGATTAACGAGCTAGTCAAGTAGAGGCATACTAGTGACACTAGTTTGTCTATGTATTCACACATGTATTATGTTTCCGGTTAATACAATTCTAGCATGAATAATAAACATTTATCATGATATAAGGAAATAATTAATAACTTTATTGTTGCCTCTAGGGCATATTTCCTTCAGTCTCCCACTTGCACTAGAGTCAATAATCTAGTTCACATCGCCATGTGATTTAATAGCAATAGTTCACATCACCATGTGATTAACACCCATAGTCCACATCGATATGTGACCAACACCCAAAGGTTTACTAGAGTCAATAATCTAGTTCACATTGTATTATGTGATTAACACCCAAAGAGTACTAAGGTGTGATCATGTTTTGCTTGTGAGATAATATTAGTCAACGGGTCTGTCACATACAGATCCGTAAGTATTTTTCGAATTCTATGTCTACAATGCTCTGCATGGATCTACTCTAGCTAATTGCTCCCACTTTCAATATGTATCTAGATCGAGACTTAGAGTCATCCAGATCTGTGTCAAAACTTGCATTGACGTAACTTTTTATGACGAACCTTTTTGTCACGTCCATAATCGAGAAACATATCCTTATTTTACTAAGGATAATTCTGACCGCTGTCCAGTGATCTACTCCTAGATCACTATCGTACTCCCTTGCTAAATCAGTGCAGGGTATACAATAGATCTGGTATACAGCATGGCATACTTTATAGAACCTATGGCCAAGGCATAGGGAATGACTTTCATTCTCTTTCTATCTTCTGCCGTGGTCGGGCTTTGAGTCTTACTCAACTTCACACCTTGTAATATAGGCAAGAACTCTTTCTTTGAATGCTCTATTTTGAACTACTTCAAAATCTTGTCAAG
The DNA here is from genome assembly GCF_018294505.1 of Triticum aestivum. Taxonomy (NCBI): domain Eukaryota; kingdom Viridiplantae; phylum Streptophyta; class Magnoliopsida; order Poales; family Poaceae; genus Triticum; species Triticum aestivum. The sequence goes on from NC_057812.1 coordinate 575,177,113, forward strand.
GTATGTACTCATTGAAAAAACTTATCAAGCGTCTTGATCTATCTTTATAGATCTTGAAGCTCAATATGTAAGCAGCTTCACTGAAGTCTTTCTTTGAAAAAACTCCTTTCAAATACTCCTTTATGCTTTACAGAATAATTCTACATTATTTCCGATCAACAATATGTCTTTCACATATACTTATCAGAAATGCTCTAGTGCTCCCACTCACTTTCTTGTAAATACAGGCTTCACCGCAAGTCTGTATAAAACTATATGCTTTGATCAACTCATCAAAGCGTATATTCCAACTCCGAGATGCTTGTACCAGTCCATAGATGGATTGCTGGAGCTTGCATATTTTGTTAATACCTTTAGGATCGACAAAACCTTCTAGTTGCATCGTATACAACTCTTCTTTAATAAATCCATTAAGGAATGCAGTTTTGTTTATCCATTTGCCAGATTTCATAAAATGTGGCAATTGCTAACATGATTCGAACAGACTTAAGCATAGATACGAGTGAGAAACTCTCATCGTAGTCAACACCTTGAACTTGTCAAAAACCTTTTGCGACAATTCTAGCTTTGTAGATAGTAACACTACTATCAGCGTCCGTCTTCCTCTTGAAGATCCATTTATTTTTATGGCTTGCCGATCATCGGGCAAATCCATCAAAGTCCATACTTTGTTCTCATACATGGATCATATCTCAGATTTCATGGCCTCAAACCATTTTGTGGAATATGGGCTCATCATCGCTTCCTCATAGTTCGCAAGTTCGTCATGGTCTAGTAACATGACTTCCAGAATAGGATTACCATACCACTCTGGTCGGGATCTCACTCTGGTTTACCTATGAGATTCGATAGTAACTTGATCTGAAGTTTCATGATCATCATCATTAGCTTCCTCACTAATTGGTGTAGGTGTCACAGAAACCGGTTTCTGTGATGTACTACTTTCCAATAAGGGAGGAGGTACAGTTACCTCATCAAGTTCTACTTTCCTCCCACTCACTTCTTTCGAGAGAAACTCCTTCTCCAGAAAGTTTCCGAATTTAGCAACAAAATTCTTGCCTTCGGATCTGTGATAGAAGGTGTACCCAACAATCTCCTTTGGGTATCCTATGAAGACATATTTCTCCGATTTGGGTTTGAGCTTATCAGGTTGAAGCCTTTTCACATAAGCATTGCAACCTCAAACTTTAAGAAACGACAGCTTAGGTTTCCTGCTAAACCATAGTTCATACGGTGTCGTCTCAACGGATTTAGATGGTGCCCTATTTAACGTGAATGCAGCTGTCTCTAATGCATAACCCCAAAACGATAGTGGTAGATCGGTAAGATACATCATAGATTGCACTATATCCAATAAAGTACGGTTATGACGTTCGGACACACCATTACATTGTGGTGTTCCAGGTGGCATGAGTAGTGAAACTATTTCACATTGTTTTTAACTGAAGGCCAAACTCGTAACTCAAATACTCTTCTCTACGATCAGATCGTAGAAACTTTATTTTCTTGTTACGATGATTTTTCACTTCACTCTGAAATTCTTTGAACTTTTCAAATGTTTTAGACTTATGTTTCGTCAAGTAGATATACTCATATGTGCTCAAATCATCTGTGAAGATCAGAAAATAATGATACTTGTCGCGAGCCTCAATATTCATCGGACCATATACATCAGTATATATGATTTCCAACAAATCCGTTGCTCGCTCCATTGTTCCGAAGAACAGAGTCTTAGTCATCTTGCCCATGAGGCATGGTTCGCAAGCATCAACTGATTCATAATCAAGTGATTCCAAAAGCCCATCAGCATGGAGTTTCTTCATGCGCTTTACACCAATATGACCTAAACGGCAGTGCTACAAATAAGTTGCACTATCATTATTAACTTTGCATCTTTTGGTTTCAATATTATGATTATGTGTATCACTACGATCGAGATCCAACGAACTATTTTCATTGGGTGTGTAACCATATAAGGTTTTATTCATGTAAACAGAACAATAATTTATTCTCTTACTTAAATGAATAACTGTATTACAATAAACATGATCAAATCATATTCATGTTGAACGCAAACAACAAATAACACTTATTTAGGTTCAACACTAATCCCGAAATTATAGGGAGTGTGCGATGATGATCATATCAATCTTGGAACCACTTCCAACACACATCGTCACTTCACCCTTAACTAGTCTCTGTTTATTCTGCAACTCCCGTTTCGAGTTACTAATCTTAGCAACTGAACTAGTATCAAATACTGAGGGGTTGCTATAAACACTAGTAAAGTACACATCAATAACATGTATATCAAATATACTTATGTTCACTTTGCCATCCTTCTTATCCGCCAATCACTTGGGGTAGTTCCGCTTCCAGTGACCAGTCCCTTTGCAGTAGAAGCACTTAGTCTCAGGCTTAGGACCAGACTTGGGCTTCTTCACTTGAGCAGCAACTAGCTTGTTGTTTTTCTTGAAGTTCCCCTTCTTCCCTCTGCCCTTTTCTTGAAACTAGTGATCTTGTCAACCATCAACACTTGATGTTTTCTTGATTTCTACCTTCGTTGATTTCAGCATCACGAAGAGCTTGGGAGTTGTTTCCGTTATCCCTTGCATATTATAGTTCATCGCGAAGTTCTACTAACTTGGTGATGGTGACTAGAGAATTCTGTCAATCACTATCTTATCTGTAAGATTAACTCCCACTTGATTCAAGCGATTGTAGTACCCAGACAATCTGAGCACATGCTCACTAGTTGAGCGATTCTCCTCCATCTTTTAGCTATAGAACTTGTTGGAGACTTCATATCTCTCAACTCGGGTATTTGCTTGAAATATTAACTTCAACTCCTGGAACATCTCATATGGTCCATGACGTTCAAAACGTCTTTGAAGTCCCGATTCTAAGCCGTTAAGCATGGTGCACTTAAACTATCAAGTAGTCATCATATTGAGCTAGCCAAACGTTCATAACGTCTGCATCTGCTCCTGCAATAGGTCTGTCACCTAGCGGTGCATCAAGGACATAATTCTTCTGTGCAGCAATGAGGATAAACCTCAGATCACGGATCCAATCCGCATCATTGCTACTAACATCTTTCAACACAATTTTCTCTAGGAACATATCAAAATAAACATATGAAAGCAATAACGCGAGCTATTGATCTACAACATAGATATGCTAATACTACCAGGACTAAGTTCATGATAAATTAAAGTTCAATTGATCATATTACTTAAGAACTCCCACTTAGATGGACATCCCTCTAATCTTCTAAGTGATCACGTGATCCAAATCAACTAAACCATAACCGATCATCACGTGAGATGGATTAGTCTTCAATGGTGAACATCATTATGTTGATCATATCTACTATATGATTCACGCTCGACCTTTCGGTCTCCGTGTTCCGAGGCCATATCTGTATATGCTTGGCTCGTCAAGTATAACCTGAGTATTCCGCGTGTGCAACTGTTTTGCACCCGTTGTATTTGAACGTAGAACCTATCACACCCGATCATCACGTGGTGTCTCAGCACGAAGAACTTTCGCAACGGTGCATACTCAGGGAGAACACTTCTTGATAACTTAGTGAGAGATCATCTTATAATGCTACCGTCAATCAAAGCAAGATAAGATGCATAAAAGGATAAACATCACATGCAATCAATATAAGTGATATGATATGGCCATCATCATCTTGTGCTTGTGATCTCCATCTCCGAAGCACCGTTGTGATCACCATCGTCACCGGCGTGACACTTTGATCTCCATCGTAGCATCGTTGTCGTCTCGCCAAGCTTGTGCTTCTACGACTATCGCTACCACTTAGTGATAAAGTAAAGCATTACATCGTGATTTCATTGCATACAATAAAGCGACAACCATAAGGCTCCTGCCAGTTGCCGATAACTCGGTTACAAAACATGATCATCTCATACAATAAAATTCAGCATCATGTCTTGACCATATCACATCACAACATGCCCTACAAAAACAAGTTAGACGTCCTCTACTTTGTTGTTGCAAGTTTTACGTGGCTGCTACGGGCTTAAGCAAGAACCAATCTCACCTACGCATCAAAACCGCAACGATAGTTTGTCAAATAGACTCTGTTTTAACCTTTGCAAGGACCGGGCATAGCCACACTTGGTTCAACTAAAGTTGGAGAGACTGTCGCCCGCAAGCCACCTATGTGCAAAGCACGTCGGGGAAACCGGTCTCGCGTAAGCGAACGCGTAATGTTGGTCCGGGTCGTCTCGTCCAACAATGCCGCCGAACCAAAGTATGACATGTTGGTAGGCAGTATGACTTATATCGCCCACAACTCACTTGTGTTCTACTCGTGCATATAACATCAACATAAATAACCTAGGCTCTGATAACACTGTTGGGTTTCGTAGTAATTTCAAAAAAATTCCTACGCACACGCAAGATCATGTGATGCATAGCAACGAGAGGGGAGAGTGTTGTCTACGTACCCACGCAGACCGACTGCGGAAGCGTTGACGCAACGTAGAGGAAGTAGTCGTGCGTCTTCACGATCCAACCGATCAAGTACCGAAACTACGGCACCTCCGAGTTCGAGCACACGTTCAGCTCGATGACGATCCCCGGACTCCGATCCAGCAAAGTGTCGGGGAAGAGTTCCGTCAGCACGACGGCATGGTGACGATCTTGATGCACTACAGCAGCATGGCTTTGCCTAAACTCCGCTACAGTATTATCGAGGAATATGGTGGCTGGGGGCACCGCACACGGCTAAGGAATAGATCACGTGGATCAACTTGTTGTGTCTTTGGTGCTAGCCCTGCCCCTCTATTTATATGTTGAGCCCCGGGGTCGAAACTTGGAGCAAAAGCCTCCTCAAAGTCAGTTTTGCCCGAAAGGCAAGAGTCCCACTCGGACTCCAGGACCAAACGCCACAATCCTTGGCGTCTGGCCCAGACGCCATGGGCCTCGGCGTCTGGCCCAGGGCCAGACGCCAGGGTCTCCGGCGTTTGGCCCCCTGGCCTCTACAAAACTCCTTTTGCACCGACCTAAAGCCTCATGGGCTTGACCCCTTGGCCTAACCATCTCATCCAATATATGAATCTTTACGTCTCGACCATTTCGAGACTCCTCGTCATATCCCCGATCTCATCTGGGACTCCGAACTCCTTCGGTACATCAAAACATGTAAACTCATAATATAACTGTCATCGTAACCTTAAGCGTGCGGACCCTACGAGTTCGAGAACAATGTAGACATGACCGAGACACGTCTCCGGTCAATAACCAATAGCGGGACCTGGATGCCCATATTGGCTCCTACAAATTCTACGAAGATCTTTATCGGTCAGACCGCATAACAACATACGTTGTTCCCTTTGTCATCGGTATGTTACTTGCCCGAGATTCGATCGTCGGTATTCCTATACCTAGTTCAATCTCGTTACCGGCAAGTCTCTTTACTCGTTCCGTAATACATCATCTCGTAACTAACTCATTAGTTACAATGCTTGCAAGGCTTATGTGATGTGCATTACCGATAGGGCCCAGAGATACCTCTCCGACAATGGAGTGACAAATCCTAATCTCGAAATACGCCAACCCAACATCTACCTTTGGAGACACCTGTAATGCTCCTTTATAATCACCCAGTTACGTTGTGACGTTTGGTAGCACCCAAAGTGTTCCTCCGGCAAACGGGAGTTGCATAATCTCATAGTCATAGGAACATGTATAAGTTATGAAGAAAGCAATAGCAACATACTAAACGATCGGGTGCTAAGCTAATGGAATGGGTCATGTCAATCAGATCATTCAACTAATGATGTGACCTCGTTAATCAAAAAACAACACTTTGTTCATGGTTAGGAAACATAACCATCTTTGATTAACGAGCTAGTCAAGTAGAGGCATACTAGTGACACTAAGTTTGTCTATGTATTCACACATGTATTATGTTTCCGGTTAATACAATTCTAGCATGAATAATAAACATTTATCATGATATAAGGAAATAATTAATAACTTTATTATTGCCTCTAGGGCATATTTCCTTCATTTGCTTCATCCATAGCAGTTGAGCACAACAAGAACCAGCAGCAATGTACTCAGCTTCAGCAGTAGACAGTGAGACGCAGTTCTGTTTCTTCGAGGACCAACAGACCAAGGATCGTCCAAGGAAATGACAAGTACCAGATGTTGACTTGCGGTCCACACGATCACCAGCATAGTCAGAGTCAGAATATCCAATGAGATCAAAATCCGAGCCCTTGGGATACCATAATCCTAGTGTTGGTGTGTGAGCTAGATATCGAAGAATATGCTTCACAGCCTTATGGTGTGATTCCTTCGGTGCAGCTTGAAATCGGGCACACATGCAAACACTAAGCATTATATCTGGCCTAGATGCACATAAGTACAATAAAGATACAATCATGGAGCGGTATACCTTATGATCGTAGTCAATACCATTTTCATCAGTGCATAGTTAACCATTTGTGGGCATAGGAATTTTGATGCCTTTGCAATCTTGCATGCCGAATTTCTTCAGGACATCCTTGAGGTTTTCTCCTGAGATATGAATATGCCATTGCGCTGTTGACAAATTTGAAGACCTAAGAAGAATTTCAACTCTCCCAGCATAGACATTTGATATTCTTCACTCATCATATAGGCAAATTCATCACTATAACGTTGGTCAGTACAGCCAAAGATGATATCATCAACATATATTTGGCACACAAACAGTTCACCATCATAAGATTTAGTAAAGAGAGTGGGATCGAGTGAACTGGGTGTGAAGCCTTTCTTCATGAAGAATTCCTTCAATGTATCATACCACGCCCGTGGGGCCTGCTTGAGGCCATAGAGGGCCTTGTTAAGTCTGAAGACTTTGTCAGGATGTTTTGGATCTTCAAAACCTGGGGGTTGAGCAACATATACTTCTTCCTCAAGCTTACCATTGAGGAATGCACTTTTCACATCCATTTGATATAAGATGATATCATGATGGTTAGCATAAGCAAGCAATATGCGAATAGCCTCAAGTCTAGCAACAGGTGCAAAAGTTTCATCGAAATCAACTCCTTCAACCTGTGTGTAGCCTTGAGCTACTAGTCGTGCCTTATTCCTCACCACAACACCATTTTCATCTTGCTTGTTGCGGTAGATCCACTTTGTGCCAATGATGTTATGCTTGCGAGGATCGGGGCGATTGACTAGTTCCCAGACATTGTTGAGCTTGAACTGATGTAATTCTTCTTGCATGGCCTGAATCCACTCAGGCTCCAGAAATGCTTCATCTACCTTAGTGGGCTCTATGATAGAGACAAAAGCAAAGTGCCCACAAAAGTTAGATAGAGGTGAAGCTTTTGAGCGTGTGAAGGACCTGGTGCTCTAATGTCATCGATGATCTTCTCCACTTGCACTTCTTTGGCAACGCGAGGATGAGCTGGTTGTCGTTGAGGAATTTGATCAACATTTTCTTCAGCATCAATTTCCTCAGCATTTTCTTCAGGTACATTAGCTCGACGTTCTTCACGTTCTGGAATGAATTCTTCAGCAGATTCTTCAGTAGGAATGACATCTTCAGTAGCATGTGCTTGATAGAATCCTCTGGTGCTGGTTCATCTAACACAGAAGGTAGGTGCTCTCTTTGCGAGCCATTAGTTTCATCAAACCGCACATCTACAGTTTCAACAATCTTGTGAAGAACATTGTTGAAGACTCTGTAGGTGTGCGAGTCCTTTCCGTAACCAAGCATAAAACCTTCATGTGCTTTCAATGCAAATTTAGAGTTGTGATGAAGATCTCTAATCCAGCATTTAGCACCGAAGACTTTGAAATAACTCACATTGGGTTTCTTGTCAGTGAGGAGTTCATAGGCAGTCTTCTTGAAGAATTTGTGAAGATATACTTTGTTGATGATGTGGCACGCAGTATCAATTGCATCAACCCAGAAACGACGAGGGGTTTTGTACTCATCGAGCATAGTGCGAGCCATCTTAGCAAGAGTCCTGTTCTTGTGCTCCACGACGCCATTCTGTTGAGGAGTATAAGGAGCAGATAACTCATGAGTAATACCAAGTTCATCAAGATAGTCATCGAGACCCGAATTCTTGAACTCAGTGTCATTGTCACTTCTGATGTGCTTGATCTTCACACCAAAGTTGGTTGAAGCCCTCGAGGAAAATCGTTTGAAGACTTCCTGCACTTCATGTTTGTAAGAGACAAGGTGTACCCATGTGTAACGAGAGTAATCATCAACAATAACAAAGCCATATTGAGATGCTTCATTTGAAACAGAGGAATAGTGATTAGGACCGAAGAGATCCATGTGAAGCAATTCGAATGGACGAGCAGTGGCCATGATGGTCTTTGCTGGATGCTTGGCCTTGGTCATATTTCCAGCTTCACAGGCACCGTATAAGTGATCCTTGAGGAATTTTACATTCTCAATGCCAATGACATGCTTCTTCTTCGCAAGCGTGTGCAAATTCCTCATGCCTACATGACCAAGTCGACGATGTAGCCATCCTTCTAAAGCTTTTGCAAGTAGGCACACGGCTAGTTGTGAATCTGTAGAGAAATCAACAATATACAAGTCTCCTCTCCTAAAGCCTTCAAAGACTTTGGATTTGTCAGCTTTCATAATCACAACACAATGATACTTGCCAAAGACAACAATCATATCAAGATCACAAAGCATTGAGACAGACATAAGGTTGTATCCTAAAGACTCAACAAGCATGACTTTGTCCATGTGTCGATCCTTTGTTATAGCAACTTTACCTAGACCCAATACCTGACTTTTGCTTTTATCAGCGAAGATGATATGCTTCAGATGTGATGACGATAAAGGAGCATCCATCAACAGATTCCTGTCACCAGTCATGTGATTTGTACATCCACTATCAAGGACCCACTCAGTGGCTTTGGGTTGATCATCCTGCAGATGAATTAGTGCAACTTACGAACTCATATACTTCAGCAGTGAAGAATATGATATCACAATTCATCAGATCAATTTCATCAAGCAGTAAGACAGATAAAACAGAGGTAGGACGTGTGAAATGAAAGTTCATTTCATCATGGTTAGCCTGCGTCCTTTCAGGCACTTTGTCAGGTCCCCAGCAAATTCTTCAGACGTTTGAGCACGTCTGGAGACCTGACCCTGCATAAGAGATTAGTTCTTTTTCTTCACCACCCACATCTGAAGGGGTGGCAAAGAGTTCATCACTCTGTGAGCTCCATATGAGAATGGTGGCATAGCGGCCAAACCATTACGTTTCACATAAGAGGGGTTAGGGTAAGCATATGAATAAGCAGAGAAATTCTTTGAGGACTTATGAACATAATGATTAGAAGAATAATGCTCATATTCATAGCACTTGGCTCTTCCCTACGAAACAGAGTTGTTAGCATGATGATGTTCATATGAGGACTTTGATCCTTTTGAGGAATTTGATCCACGTGAGGAATTTGGTCCGTATGAGGACTTGGATCCATATGAAAAATTTGGTCCATATGAAGAATTTGATCTGGGGTTCCTATTCTTCACGGGTGGTGTCATGAGGACATTCACCTGAAGACTTTCAAGGCACCTTTTGGGAACCCAGATTTTCTTCATAGGGGAGCCATTCCTGCAATTAGTGCCAACATATCTAGCAAATACTTCACCATTCTGATTTTTGAACAGTTTATAGTTGGAGTCAAATGACTCATCAGAAGAATGAGAAGATTCACATGTATAGCCAGATAAGTTAGATGGGTCAACTGGAGGTCCCTTTGCAGCAACCCATGAGGTTTTGGGGTACTGCTCAAGCTTCCAATATGTACCATCAGCATTGAGTTTCCTCTCAAAGGCAATACCCTCTTTCCTAGGGTTCCTGTTGAGGATCTGCTTTTTAAGCACATCACAAAGAGTCTGATGCCCTTTGAGGCTTTTGTACATGCCTGTCATGTACAATTCCTTCAGCCCTGCATCGTCAGTGATACTAGTAATGTCCTCAGATGAGGAATTAGTGATAGCAGAGACAGGTGAAGAATTTGTAACATTAGAAGCATTTGAACATTCAGGTGAGGAATTAGCAGATTCTCGTTCAATGCATTTTAAACATGGAGGAATGAATTCTTCCTGAGCAGCGCTGGTTTGTTGAGCAAGCATGTTTTGAACCTTTTCAAAAGCCTTTTGTTGTTTCACAGCAATCTTAGCAAGTTTAGTGTAGCTGGGCTTAAGATTTTCATCAGATTCATCTTCACTAGACTCAGAGGAGGTGTATTTAGGTACCTTTGCACCCTTTGCCATGAAGCAATAGGTGGGAGCATAGTCATCGTTGCCTTCATCAGCCTTGTTGGTGAGGTCATTTTCTTCAGAGTTGAAGATAGACTTGCTGACGAATGCAGTAGCGAGGGCTAGGCTTGCCACACCAGACTTAGAGTCCTCAGAAGCCTCCTCTTCTTCTTGTTCCTCAGATTCAGCTTCAGAGTCCATTTCCTTGCCAATGAATGCCCGAGCCTTCTTGGAGCTGCTCTTCTTGTGAGATGAAGACTTTGAGGATTTTGATGATGAAGATTTTGAGGACTTCTTCTTTTTCTTTGCATCATCAGAACTGTAATCCTTGTATTTCTTCTTCTTTGATTCCTTTTCCCACTAAGGACAATCTTGAATGTAATGTCCTAGTTTCTTGCACTTGTGACAAAGCCTCTTCTTGTAGTCACTGGATGAGGAATCATTGCTCCTTGAGGGTTTTCCAAAGCGACCACGTCTTGAGAACTTCTGGAATTTCTTCACAAGCAGTGCTAGATCATGACTCGTTTCTTCAGGGTCACCAAGGCTGCTACCAGAGTCTTCATCTTCGGATTTTGATACTGCCTTGGCCTTCAGTGCACGTGATCTGCCATAGCTCGAACCATAGAGATCTCTCTTTTCAGCAAGCTAGAACTCATGAGTGTTTAGCCTTTCGAGGATATCAGCAGGGTCAAGTGACTTGTAATCAGCACGCTCTTGTATCATCAATGCCAGAGTATCAAATGAGGAATCAAGCGATCTCAGCAATTTCTTCACCACCTCATGGTCGGTGATGTCAGTGGCACCAAGTGCTTGAAGCTCATTTGAGATGTCAGTGAGGCGATCGAAGGTTTGCTGAACATTTTCATTGTCGAGTCTTTTGAAGCAGTTGAAGAGATTGCGAAGAACATCAACTCAAGAGTCACGCTGAGTTGAAACTCCTTCATTGACCTTGGACAGCCTATCCCAGATAAGCTTAGCAGTTTCCAAAGTACTCACTCTACCATACTGTCCTTTACTCAGATGGCCACATATGATATTCTTCGCTTGGGAATCGAGTTGCTTGAATCTCTTCACATCAGTAGCGTTCAGTGAGGGTGAGACGGAGGGAACACCATTTTCCACAACGCACCATAGATCATTATCAATTGCCTCAAGATGCATGCGCATCTTGTTCTTCCAGTAGGGGTAGCCCGTCCCATCAAAGGTAGGACACCCAGCAGAGACCTTGATCATACCTGCGGTCGACATAACTAAAACTCCAGGTGGTTAAACCAAAATCACACAGAACAAGGGAGTACCTTGCTCTGATACCAATTGAAAGTGTGTTATATCGACTAGAGGAGGGGGTGAATAGGCGATTTTTATGAAATTCTTCACTGAGAAATTTGCCAGTGAGGAAATTCCTTAGCGAAGAACTACTAGCAGCGGAATAAGTACTCAGAAGTAAACATAGCAGAATACATGCATGGTCATCATGATGAAATGAAGACAAACACAGAGTACAGAAAGCGTAAACACAAGATAGCACAAGATGAAGACAAACAGACTGAAGAAATTGAACTGAGAAAATTGAGGAAGTCTTTAGTCAAAGTCTTCAAACACAGATATGAACAAACATGCAACACAGTAATGAGGAAATGAAAGTGTTGAGGAAATAGAACCAGTCGGCTTGGTGAAGACAATGATTTGGTAGACCAGTTCCAACTGTTGTCTCAGTTGTATGTCTGGTTGGAGCGGCTAGGTATTTAAACCTGAGAACACCCAGTCCCGGACACACAGTCCTCACCGTATTCTCCTTGAGCTAAGGACACACAGTCCTCGCCCAATCACTCGTGGTAAGTCTTCAGGTGACTTCCGAACCTTGACAAACTCGGTCACTCGGCGATCCACAATTCCTCTTGGATGCTCTAGACCATGACGCCTAACCGTCTGAAAGAAGCACAGTCTTCAAAGGTAACAAGCGTCGGATCCACGCAGGATCAATCTCTTCAGTGATGCTCAATCACTTTTGGTTTGTAGGTGTTTGGGTTTGGGTTTTGGATTTTCCTCACTTGATGATTTTCGCTCAAAGTCCTCGGAGGATGGGTTGCTCTCAAATGACAAGTGTCAAGTTCTCGCGGAGCAGCCAACCAGCTAGTGGTTGTAGGAGGCGGCTATTTATAGCCTAGGGAGCAGCCCGACATGATAAGACATAAATGCCCTTCAATGATATGACCGTTGGATGGATAAGATATTTTGGGACAGCTGGCACGTAGCACAGCAACGGTCGGAAATTTGAGGTTCAGATTCCTCAGGGCTATCATGTTCCTCACAGTGTAGGCAATTCGCACTAGCGAATTCCTAACTCCTCGGTCAGAGCAAAGTCCTCAGTGACCAGAAGAACTGCGTCTCTGTCACTGAAGAAATTGACTGAACTGTATGAGATTCCCAATGGCTTCACTCGAAGGGATTGGTAGGTGTGGGATTTGAGTTGAGCATCACCTGGAAATTTTCTCCTTAGTATTTCCTCGCCCCCCTTTAACAGTACGGTGTTTCCTATGACTCAAGAAAGAGAAAATGAAACTACGAAAACAAAGTCTTCACGCTTCATGTTCCTTGAATGAATACCAAGTCTTCAAGGTCACACCAATTTCTTCACTTTCAAAGTCTTCAGAAAGTCTTCAGAATATCAAAGTCTTCAGTCGAAGAACTTCATTTTTAGGGGTCGACTTTCTCTCTAAATATCAAACTCCTCATAGACTTATAGACCTGTGTACACTCATAAACACATTAGATCCTTAACCTATAAGTCTTCAATACACCAAAATCACTAAGGGGCACTAGATGCACTTACAGCTAGGTATAGCCGTATCCCCTGGACGGTGGTGACGAGATCGTTGAGGACCCCGGTGATCTCCGCCGGGGAGTAGACGGCGGTCGGTGGTGCGGTGGAGGGCGCCGTCATCTGGGTGGTGGCGGCGCCGGAGGATGCAACCAGTGGCGCGGACGGGGAGGGCAGTGGCGCGGTGGTGACGGTCGGCAGCGGAAGCGACGGATTGGCAGCGGCGAACACACGATCGAAACTGAGCTATCTGATACCAATGTGTTAGGAGGTAGGGTTCTGCCGGTTCTAGGGCGAAGATTGTAGGGGAAAGATGGAGGAAGACGAGGACGAGGGCGCGGCGGCCGGCGGCTGGGCGCCGTCCTTGCGTGGTGGAGAAGAGGCGGCGGCGGCAGCGCAAGAGGCGGCTAGGGTTAGGTCTCCCGGCTCCCTAAGGGAAGCCGAGCAAACAATGATTGCTTCTTGCTTGATTAGATTGATACATCTCATCTTCTTATATAGAGAGGATTACTTGACTTCTAAACAAACAACCCTAATAACGATAAGATAACTGGGCTAAGCCCCTTAATAACGATAAGATAACTTGGACCACAACCCACTGGGCTAAGCCCCTAATATGTCGGTCATAACAGGGCCGCTCGCCAGGAGGTTCAACGGTTGTACCTAGGCTGTGAGAAGGCTGTGGGCTCTCGTCCCCACTGAGAAAGAACTCTCCCAAAAAAGCTCGCAATAAAACATCAGACACCCCTAGAAGAAACAGTACAAGATGGAAACCATGTTACAGTGCAAACATGTACAAATATGAATCTGAAAATCATTTGGGAGGTATGAACAATAAAAAATTCAGCAATGAATAGTGAAAAAAAAGTGCAACATTTTTTTGACCTAACTATTCATGGAAAACTTGTTTTTTTATTTCCGACTCCCAAATGAATATAGATTTCACTATAAAAATTTGCAATGTATTTGGTTAAAAGCAGATAAGTTTGACTTGTGAAAAAACTGAAACTTCAATTAATTTGAAAACGGAAGGAGTTGAATGGAAGATCCTTACCGCAATAATATAATCGTATAATCCAAGCCATTATTTTAACAAAAAATGGTGGATACTGGACGCAACATTTTGGCAGAACAGTAAATTCGTTTAAAATAGTAAAAAAAATCAAAGAGAAATGATTTTTTTTTTGTGATGCTAGATGCTCATGTGCGTGAAGTCCATGACAAATTTCATGAAGTTTGGACATTTTAGTAGCTCTCAGCAAAAAAGATAAATTTTGGGGATGTAAGAAAGTTACTGTTCACATACTGTTTTGACCGATTTTGTCTTTATTTGCCATGAGCTCCTCAGATGTCCGAACAAGCTGAAATTTGGCAAGAACATCTCGAATTGGAATATCTTCCACCTAAAAAAATTCAGATTTTTTTTATATTTTTTTGAATTTACTGTTCACCAGGTGCAGATCAGCCCCAACCACCGAATTGAATATCCGATCATATATATGTAACACCATATTTTCCTATCATTATCATGAGTACAAAATATCATCACCTAGCAAACACATCTCCTCCCGAGCACGGGTGCGACGTGCCCCGGCGCCATATTTAGTTCTGGAGGGAAGTAATCAGTGAGATTATCACCACCAGTAGCAACGGTCGCAGGGTGCTCATAGCACATCGCGAAAAGAAAAGGGTGTCTGCAGCGAAAAGAATTAAACATGGTCCAGCCGTCCAGCTTCATGTGCTTTCATTCAAAATCTTTCTGGGCGAAAGTGATTTTATTCATTTAATGGACATGGCTGTTGGCCTGTTCCAACTCAAGAATGGCTGGTTGATTATTCATCAGTCTAATCAAGCAACTTAGCTAGTTCGATGAGGTTAGGAATCGGTGTCATGAACACCAAATGAAAAACGTTCTGAAGGAAAAACACATAAGAAGAAGAACTGAGTGCAGAATGGTCCTCTGTCTGTACACGTAAAGAAGTTCAGAAAGATCTTGGAAATTGTTTCATCATCCAACAGTAAGCATAAAAATGCAGCAGAACTGCAGAAAAATGCATCATCATTCTTTATAGTATGTTGTTTCTGATGGATAAGTCTGTGTACTAGGGTCCTTGTGGGGCTGCAGCACATGGTCCTTGTGGCAGTTAGGAGGATAAAGTCCTGGACCATCAAGGACTGGCTGTTAGGATAGAGTTCTGTTCTTGACCATCAAGGACTGTCAGTTAGCATCTTAGACTAGCATCTTAGACTAGCATCTTAGACTGGCATCTTAGCAGCATCTTAGCATATGCCTTGGCTGGCTAGCAGCCTATAAATATGTATCCCCAACCTCTCAGGTTGGCATGGCATTGTGTGAGAAATAAACCAACGAAAATTGTCCCAACTCTCCTAGTGCCATCCACAACTATCAATGCTCAGGTTGAAAGGTCTAACAAGTGGTATCAGAGCCAGGTTAACCTGTACCCTGAGCATTTCCTGTGAGCAGCCCAAGTCGGTAGCAGCAGCTGCTCCGTCTGCCTCTGGTTACCTTCCTCCCTCCGGACTGTCGAGCAGCAGCTCGTCTTCATCGGCCTTCTCTTCACGCAACAGCCCCCCTGCAGCGAGCCATGTCTGCAGGTCGCTCTCAGCACACGGCTACCTCGAGCATGCGGCGCCGACAGGAGGCCGAGTGCGCCGTGGCAGAGGAGCGTGAGCGAGCGGCTGTAGCAGCAGCTGCTGCGGCGGCAAGAGTGTCGAGGCTGGCTGCAGCGGAGCTGGCAGCAGCCAGAGCGGAGGTAGAAGCAGCCAGGGCGGAGGTAGAAGCAGCAGCAGCAGCAGAAGCAGCCCGTGAGGCTACGGCGGACGCCAAGGCACTCCGCGGCAGCCCCGGCAGCTCCAGCAGCTCCGCGCCTGCGGACGACGGCGCCGACGCAGATCGCGCCAAAGTGGCGCAGGAGCGGACGGCGCAGTGGGCAGCCGAGCACGCCCGCGCTCCAGGTGGAGGCGCGCACCGCGACGGCGGCTGCAACGACCAGGACCGCGCCCTCTACGAGGTCCGGACTATGGTCAGGGATGTTGGTTCCAGTGTTGGGTGGCCTACCCTCACTAAAACCAACTACGTCGAGTGGGCCGGGATCATGAAGGTCAGGCTCCAGGTGCGGCGCATGTGGGAGGCAGTCCAGGACAGCAACGTCGACCACCTAGAGGATCGACGGGCACTGGACGCCCTCATCACCGCAGTCTCGCCCGAGATGCAGTTCTCGCTTTCCAACAAGCGGACTGCCAAGGAGGCTTGGGACGCCATCGCCGCAGCACGCATCGGCAGCGACCGTGCTCGCAAGTCCACCCTGCAGGCACTTCGTAAGGAGTGGGAGAACCTGGGCTTCAAGCCAGGTGAGGACGTTGATGACTTTGCTCTCCGTCTCAACACTCTGCTGCAGAAGATGGTGAAGTTTGGCGATGCCACCTACACCGAGGAGAGAGCTGTCGAGAAGCTTTTTCGGTGCATTCCCGAGAAGTACAAGCAAATGGCTCGCTTGATTGAGTCGTTGCTGGACCTCTCTACGATGACGATCGAGGAGGCGATAGGTCGATTCAAGGTCGTCGACACCGACGAGCCACAGCCCCCCTCGGGGCCCGTCACCACCGGCGAGAAGCTGCTCCTAACTCGGGAGCAGTGGGATCCCAGCCTTGGTGACAGGAAGAAGGGGGAGCCTTCCTCCTCGACGGGCAGCCGCAAGCGTGGCAAGCAGCGTAAGGCGCGAAGAGGCCCCCCGGGCAGGGCACAAGGACGTGCCGAAGGTGACGCCCGCGGAGGCGCCAAGGACGGCGCCGCTGGCAAGCCCAAGCCGGCACAAGACAACAGTTGCCACAACTATGGCCGGTTTGGCCATTGGGCCAATGAGTGTCGGCAACCACGACAAGGCCAGGCTCACGTCGCACAGGCGAAGGAGGAGGAGACGGCTCTGTTCATGGCGCATGCAAGCATTGAGCTACCCTCGGCGACTCCAGTCACAAAGGCTTTCATCCACCTCGATGAGCCAAAAGCACACGCTCTTCTCGGCGATGGCTCCGGGAAGGACAAGGCTACGGGGTGGTGCCTCGACACCGGCGCCACCCACCACATGACCGGTCGAAGGGAATTCTTCGCCGAGCTCGACTCCGATGCGCGAGGCTCCGTCAAGTTCGGGGATGCCTCCGCTGTGGAGATAAAGGGCGTCGGCTCCGTCATCTTCACCACCAAGATGGGAGAGCACCGGCTGCTCACCGGTGTCTACTACATCCCCGCGCTAAGGAATTCCATCATCAGCTTGGGACAGCTGGATGAGAACGGCTCACGCGTGCTGATTGAGCATGGGGTCCTACGCATCTGGGATCGCCAGCGTCGCCTTCTCGCCAAGGTGCCCAGAGGTGAAAATCGACTCTACGTCCTTGATGTGCAGGTGGCACAACCGGTCTGTCTCGCTGTCCGTCGAGACGACGAGGCGTGGCAGTGGCATGAGCGCTTTGGGCACCTTCACTTTGAGGCCCTGAAGCGTCTAAGTGCCAAGGAGATGGTGCGAGGCCTGCCATGCCTTGACCATGTGGAGCAGTTCTGCGACATCTGCGTACTGACAAAGCAGAGACGACTCCCCTTTCCCCAACAGGCGAGTTTTCGGGCTAAGGAGAAGCTGGAGCTCGTGCACGGAGACCTGTGCGGCCCGGTGACGCCAGCCACACCAGGAGGTCGATGCTACTTCCTGCTGCTCGTCGACGATCTCTCCCGCTACATGTGGGTGATGATCCTCGGCAGTAAGGGAGAAGCGGCGGACGCCATCAGGCGCGCGCAGGTTGGTGTGGAGGCGGAGAGCGGCCACAAACTGCGCGTGTTGCGCACTGACAACGGCAGCGAGTTCACGGCGGCTGAATTCGCGTCGTACTGTGCCGATGAGGGCATCCAGCGCCACTACTCCGCGCCATACAGCCCGCAGCAAAACGGCGTCGTCGAGCGGCGCAACCAGACGGTTGTGGGGATGGCTCGGGCTCTCCTCAAGCAGAGAGGGATGCCGGCTGTCTTCTGGGGAGAGGCGGTGCTAACGGCCGTCTACATCCTCAACCGCTCTCCTACTAAGGCACTCGACGGCAGAACTCCGTACGAGGCCTGGCATGGGCGGAAGCCGGCGGTCTCTCATTTGCGGGTCTTTGGCTGCCTTGCGTTCGCCAAGGAGCTCGGCCACATCGGCAAGCTCGACGACAGGAGCACTCCGGGAGTCTTCATCGGCTACGCGGAGGGCTCAAAGGCCTACCGCATCCTCGACCCAAAGACACAACGTGTGCGCACAGCGCGAGACGTCGTGTTCAACGAAGGGCAAGGGTGGCAATGGGACAAGGCGGTGGACAACGGCTCGACACCGACGTATGACGACTTCATTGTCGAGTACGTCCACTTCAAGGAAGCTGGGGGAGCAAACAGCTCCTCTTCACCGGGCACGTCTACTCCGGCCCCAACTACATCGACTCCGGCGCCTGCTACACCGACGACACCACAACCGGCGACGCCGCATACTCCAGCCCCGGCGGTCGCCACTCCGGGCTCGTCTTCATCAGCACCAGCTCACGCAGAGCACAACCCGATGAAGTTCGCTTCCCTGCTCACTCACGACGAGGAGCGGGTCGACGCATGGTATGGAGGCGAACAGCTGCGGTATCGCACGATGGATGATCTACTCGGCGACCAGCCGGTGCCGGGACTGATGCCACGTGACCTGGAGGCGCAGCTACAACTCGCGTGTGAGGACGGCGAACCACGGTCCTTTGCAGAGGCCGAGAGAGACGCGGCATGGTGCACCGCGATGCAGTTGGAGATGGATGCGGTCGAGCAAAACCGCACCTGGGAGCTCGCTGATCTCCCTCGAGGTCACCGCGCAATCACCCTTAAGTGGGTGTTCAAGCTGAAGAGGGATGGAGCCGGCGCCATCATCAAGCACAAGGCTCGCTTGGTGGCCCGAGGCTTCTTGCAGCAGGAAGGAGTCGACTTCGACGACGCTTTCGCTCCCGTGGCACGGATGGAGTCCGTGCGACTTCTCCTTGCGCTGGCTGCCCAGGAGGGCTGGCGTGTCCACCACATGGATGTTAAGTCGACATTCCTCAATGGCGACTTGAAGGAGGAAGTCTACATGCATCAGCCACCTGGATTTACGATTCCCGGCCAGGAGGGCAAGGTGCTCCGCCTGCGCAAGGCTCTCTATGGCCTGCGGCAGGCACCCAGGGCGTGGAACGCCAAGCTGGACTCCACGCTGAAGAAGATGGGTTTCGAGCAGAGCCCGCATGAGGCTGCCGTCTACCGACGGGGGAGTGGAGGAAATGCCCTGCTGGTGGGCGTCTACGTTGACGACCTGGTGATCACCGGCACCAAAGGTGCAGAGGTGGCGGCGTTCAAGGAAGACATGAAGGCCACGTTCCAGATGAGTGACCTGGGGCTCCTCTCCTTCTATCTAGGGATTGAGGTGCACCAGGACCACTCCGGGATCGCGCTTCGACAGTCCGCCTACGCCAAGCGCATCGTTGAGCTAGCTGGGCTCACCGACTGCCATCCAGCTCTCACTCCGATGGAGGAGAGGCTGAAACTGAGTTGCGACAGCACGACGGAGGAAGTGGATGCTACGTAGTACCGACGCCTTGTGGGGAGCCTTCGCTACCTCACTCACACACGGCCGGACTTGGCATTCTCCGTCGGCTATGTCAGTCGGTTCATGGAGCGACCAACGTCGGAACACCAGCAGGCAGTGAAGAGGATCGTCCGCTACATAGCAGGGACCCTCGACCACAGCCTCCACTACCCTAGGTGTCCTGGGCGGCACACTTCGTCGGGTACAGCGACAGCGACCACGCCGGTGACATCGACACCAGCAAGAGCACGAGCGGGATCCTCCTCTTCCTCGGCAAGTGTCTCGTGAGCTGGCAATCAGTCAAGCAGCAGGTGGTGGCCCTGTCCAGCTGTGAGGCTGAGTACATAGCGGCCTCCACCGCCTGCACTCAGGCGCTCTGGCTTGCTCGACTGCTTGGTGATCTTCTCGTTCAAGACACCAAAACGGTGCAGCTCCTGGTGGACAGCAAGTCCGCCCTGGCCCTAGCAAAGAACCCCGTGTTCCACGAATGGAGCAAGCACATCCGACTGAGGTATCACTTCATCCGCAGCTGTGTGGAAGAAGGGAGCATCGAGGCGAGCTACATCAACACCAAGGATCAGCTCGCAGACCTGCTCACCAAGCCCCTTGGGAGGGTCAAGTTCCTCGAACTTTGCTCCAGGATTGGGATGATTCAACTCTCCCACAAGACGACGTACAAGACTTAGGGGAGAATGATGGATAAGTCTGTGTACTAGGGTCCTTGTGGGGCTGCAGCACATGGTCCTTGTGGCAGTTAGGAGGATAAAGTCCTGGACCATCAAGGACTGGCTGTTAGGATAGAGTTCTGTTCTTGACCATCAAGAACTGTCAGTTAGCATCTTAGACTAGCATCTTAGACTAGCATCTTAGACTGGCATCTTAGCAGCATCTTAGCATATGCCTTGGCTGGCTAGCAGCCTATAAATATGTATCCCCAACCCCTCAGGTTGGCATGGCATTGTGTGAGAAATAAACCAACGAAAATTGTCCCAACTCTCCTAGTGCCATCCACAACTATCAATGCTCAGGTTGAAAGGTCTAGCAGTTTCTTCACTGATCACAGAACGGAAGAAATACAGCAGGAAATTACTTTCCTCCCAAGAAAAAAACATGATGAATGATGAAGAACAGTAGCAAAGAATTGACCAATAATGCAACATTATCTCTGTACATATCATATATTTTCAATTTAATGATGAATACGCAGTACTCATTCAGTTTCTCCTGGGAAAAAACATAGCATTATTATATTTGTTTTTGGGAAGACCAACTTAACACAGGTAAATGTGCTAACAGAGCAAACTGAAAGCAACATGTCAACACCTGATGGCAAATCTGTAGACTGGCTACTTAAAAAAAACTATAGACTGGAACTCTGTACCGCATTTGCATATGGATTCAGAGAAATTGTTCACGATGCACAAATCTTGGCAACATTCTTGCTTGCAGAGAAAAATATGTTTAAACAAGAAATGATGTCTTCTAGAACAATTTGGCATTCGAGCATGCAAGAGTTCCAACAAAATTATCAAACTATAACGGTGTAAACTACTGGAAAAATAATAATATAGAGCAAGGTTTACGAGTCGATGAGTCGACAAGTCATTCTGAGGTTGAGACTCATAGACTAAGCGTGACTAATCGACACGAATTGACACTGAAGTTTCGACTCAAAGACTAGTCGACACTGAAGTCTAGCCGGGCCTGAAGTTGAGACTCACAGACTAGTCTTGACTAGTCCTTGGACTCATAATCCATTATATACAGGGGTTGATTTGCAGTCTTCCATGGGCGTAGTAACCATATTGTCTTAATATGCCTAAATTCAGTTTTCATGCACTGCAAATAATACCAGAGGTTCAGAGTTTACATAGGATAAGCTCGACAGTGACTACTGCATATTTAGGGACCAGAATGTTAATACCTTGATAGGTGATAACAGAAGTTTAAATCTCATTAGGTTCTTCAGCGCGTGTTGTAGCTCCTTGATTGTCTTCAGTAGATCCATTTCCAGTGTTGCATTGTTGCTCTGACTCATCCGCAACAGTTTCTAGGCAGTCCGATGTTACAAAAACAGGAAGACCACACTCCAATCTTTTGTCTGGGATCCAAGTTGTTGTATTGCATTCAAATGGCGTGATATTTCTGTAGCTGCGTGAGATCTTATATTCATCAAAATTTCCACTCCAGATCCTACCTAGGTAGGCCAGGTTGTAGTATGGAGACATGTATGTAGCAGTGCTAACCCCAATCTGACAACAGACGGCAATGACATGAGTGCAGGGCATGTGAAGTAGCTGTGGTTTGTTGCATGAACAGGTGGCACTTTCTTGTATTGTGGATTCGCCAAACTTACTTATGCTTTCCGATTTCAGGTGAACAACCTCATTTTTCTGCCTCTACTGAACTGTAAAATTCCGAAACTCTTTCCCCTGGAAAACATTTCTTGTTTTGGTGTCTAGGCAAATCACGCAATGCATCTTGGATTTCTGCATTTTTGAATTCATGTCATCCTGGACCCGTTCAGGGAAGTTCATTGATGGGTTGCCAATTGCTTCATTTGCTGCAGCACTTGTGTTTTTGAAGTGCTCTACCAAGCGCAGAAATGTCACCTCCACTATCGCACTGAGCGGAAGGCATGTTATCCCTTTCAATACAGGGTCATTCTTGTATATATTTGATATATCAGCGCCCATGATGCCGTACCTAGCTCCCTTCGTGTCATGCACCAGTGACCACTTCTCCATTGGTTTCAGACGGATCCAGTCAGAAAACTCTGTTACCTTTCCTTCGTTTTCATTGGCATGATCTCCTTCCTCCTCAGAGTCCACTGAATCAGGTCGGTTGCATGGGCTTTGTGCCACCAGGTCTGCCTCATCATGCTGGACTAAGGCCAACTCCACCGCGCGACCCTATCCTGTCCGGCCCCGTCCGTTTGGGGTAAAAGGAACAAAAAAGGCGGCCCATCGCGCGGGAGCAAACGGACTTTTGTCCGCTTTGTGTCCGCTTTCGACCCATTCCCGGCCCAAACTTGCGCCGCTTTTGGGGTGAAACGGACACCACACGGACACGCGGGTCGTCTGCGCGTGTCCCCCCCTGGCCCGCCCGTTGGTGGCACAAGACGGGCCTTTTTCTATCCGCCCCCTCCCTCCCTCCGGCCGCACCCCCTCCACTCTTCCCGTCGCTGCCGCCGCCGCCGCTGCCATTGCAGCCGTGCAGTTCGGACGCGAGCTCGCCCAACCCCTTCCCCTCGGCGCCGTCGAGCTACCCAACCACGGCCACCTGGTTTGCGCACCCGTCGGCCGGTTTTGGGGCGGATCCGGTCGGTCTTGAGCTCGGCCGGCTGTGGGAGGCCGGGCCGCGCCATGGACTGGCCGGGCACCTCACCGGAAGCCCTGGCAGGGCCGCAAGGCCACATGCAGGCAGTGGCTCCTCCTCTAGCCGCTCGGATCTGCACCATCGGTGGTCCGCCGGCAGATACACGAATGGCGGTCGACCGGGCTCGGTGCTTTGCCCAAAAGCTCGCCGGCGCACCGTTGCCACTCATTAAGTGCGACCACTGCCCAAGGATGGTCGTGCGCCGCGTGTCTACAACGCTGGAACATCCCGGATGGGTGTTCATCAAGTGCTTAAACGATGGGGTATGCGCTTTCTTTAGCTTCGGTTTGTGCTCTAGATTTAACTAGTTGTGCTAACTTCAAATTTTGTTGTGTAGAATGGATGCAAGTTTTGGTATTGGGAAGAAGAGTACATCGATATATTGATAGAGCGAAATTTAGTACATGTTCGTGCACTTTTAGCTAGCATAGAGGCTATAAATGACAAGTGCAATTGTTGCTAGATTAGAGGCTAGACACGAGACTAGGTGTGAGGAGGAAGCAACATCGACTTCTGGCTTGAAGAAGAAAGGAGGATGCCAGATCGAGCCTCCTCCTCCACAGATCAACAACGAGTGCATCGAGAAGGCCCTAACCCAACTCAAAGGGAGCAGTTATGGAAGTTGGGTATCTTCTAAAATGTATTCTTGTGGTTCTTGTTTTCTTTGGTCTTGCTTTACTAGTTAAAATGTGATGATGTATTTTTCATGTACCAAAAATGAATGATGAAATAAAGTTAAGGACTTGCAAAGAAATAATACGCGGACAGGATGCGGCCGGGATGCGTCCGCGCGCTGGGCGCACGGCCACCGCATCCCAGGACAGGCCCGGACACGACCCTAAATCCCTATCCAAAGGGACAAAAACCGGACAAAACGGACGTCCGTTTGGGGTCGCACGGTGGAGTTGGCCTAACTCTTGCTGCATTTCCCCACTAGTACCACCTTCTCTCTCTGCTGTATATTTTGTTGTCACTCATCGAGCTCCTTCCAGATTTTAACAAACTTATTTAGTCGCCTCTGCTGACAAAGTTTCTTGAACAGCAACCCAGGTTCTTGTCGCCAAAATATGCAAAGAAGTCTTCGGCAAGGTGTTCCATGCACCACCGGCTTTCTACTTTCCCCCATTGTTGCTGATCGGAACTTAGAAAGTCCTCTATAGCATCGATCAACTCTCTTTTGTAGTCATGTACAATGCAAACATCCGATGGATGCCTCACTGCTTGCTCCAAATTCCTAAGAAACCACATCCAGCTTTCCTTGGTCTCCCCCTCAACGACGGCACATGCTACTGGAATGGAGTAACCATTAGCATCTAATGCTACAGCAGTCAACAACACCTCTTGATATTTCCCGCATAGTGGTGTGCCTTTAATGCATAGCACAGGGCGACAATGATTGAAAGCCGGCACACACTGCCCAAAAGCCCAAAATATACGGTGGAGTACTCGAAAGTTGTTACATCCTGCAACCTCTGCATCCTTGATGTCTACAAAACCCCAAGGGGTTTTACATGTTATATCCTTAAGTAACCTCGGCGCAAAGTTGTGTGAATCGTAAAATGTACCATACTCACGCTCCAGAGCCTTCTGCCTTGCCCTCCACGCCTCAGGGGGGCTCATCTGCTCGCCATAGTGTTTAGCGAGATAAGCTATAATTTCCTTAGGTGTCATTGACAGGTCTTCCACTAGGCGGAGGAAGCGGAAGTTAGAAGTTGTCAGGCATTTTGTCCCAGGAAACACAACCCTTGCCAACTGAGAGTAATCATCATGCACGGCTTTGAGCAAAATAGCATAATGCTTGATCTCAGAGCATTCTGCATACAGCATGAACTTTTGCATCACATTCCTTTTCCGCTTTAATTTATTGGCAAAGGCACTCCAGCACTTGTCAGTTTGAAAGTAACATGTGTCCCAAGGGCAGTACTCCATATACCAGTCAGGTTCAAAGTCGTCCAACAAGTCAGTTTTGCGTTGTTTGATGAACCCCTTAATAGAGAGATCTTGTGTTTCTGGATGGAGCCGGAACAGCTTAAAGATCCAGAGCTGTAGATCCACCAACGACATCGACTGCGGCTGCGGCGGTAGTTGGCCGATTACATGTGCACAATCTTTTGCTCTAGGAGAAATGTATGAACAATCAACTAAATCATCGCCTTTCACGCAATAAAACTCTTCTCTTTGTCCGTAGTATACAGGGATCTGAATGGGTTCTTGAGCCTACACCAAACAATGACACCACATAGATGGAACAGCTTCAGACGAATCAAACAAGCAAGCAAGATTGCGACGGCAGGTTATTGACTTATTGCTACAGTACAGTACAAACCTGCTGCTTCCGAGGCTTCCTCGCAGTCGCTGCCGGGGCCTTCCGCTTCCTCGCGCCGGCGGCGACAACCTACGAGCTCAGAACACAGAACTTCAATAAAAGGGGGCGGCGGCGGCGGCAGCGAATCGATCGAGCGGTACGCGCAGCGCCGGAGGGCGGCGAGGAGAACGTACCGGGTTGGAGGCGGGGGCGTCGACGCCGATAGGGGAGACGGACGAGTCGGAGGCGTGGGGTTCCTCCGCCGCCTCCATGGGCTACCGTCGGGAGTATCGGCGGTGGTTTCGAGCTAGGCAGTGGGATGGGGAGAGTTTTTTTTTTTCAGAACGGGAGAGCTTTCCCTCCATTTGTCGACCCTTCCGGCCTTCTTTGATTGGAGGATTTTCACGGGATTTTTATGGGATATCAATCCTCAGGATTGTTTCCTATGGAACACATTTGGATCAACAAAGGATTGGGCCATTAAAATTCCTCAGAATTGTGTCTTCAAGGTGCTGATTCCAAAGGAATTTACACATGAGGTCCGACCTCTGGAAAAAATCCACAGGATTGACTATGTCATGGCAATTAAATCCTCTATTTTTTCTATTCCTTTATTTTGCAAATCCTGTGATCCAAAGAAGCCCTCACTCTTTTTTCTTCTGGTGGAGAGCAAGGGCCAGGGCCTCGTTCGGGATGGGCCGCTTGCTCTAGGCTTATTTTTGCTTGGGCTCTGCATTTCTTTACTGCTGTGTTATCCGGGAAAACAAGACTGAGCAAATGGAGAAGCTTCAACGCATACATTCCCCACGCAGGCATGATGCAACATTATCTTTGTACATTTCTTTTCTTTTCAGTTTAATGAATCGGCAGCCAATTTCTCTGGAAAAAAAGCAGCAATAACATGAGGAGAAAATGATATTCTCACGCATTTGAAGTTAGAGTTTTGCAGATTTATATAATTTACCTGTATTATGTCCATCATTTGTACGGAAATTTTGAAACATTAACCATCAGTTATTATGAAATTCTCACGAAAAGAGTATGAGTTCTTCTTCACAATGTTTTCTTTTTTTCTTTTTGGATAAAGCTTCACAGTTTACAAAGCTCATGCTCATAAACTCCACTCAAGAGCGCATGTATACATCTAATTTGTCTCGCTACGACAGGCTTGTTTACTTTACTTGAACTTATATGAACAATCCATTCGTAACCCATCTGTTATATCTGTCCATGAGATTCTCTTAACAAGCCTTTCATGCTTTTGGATCGCAGCCAAAAACAGAGCACATAGCCACATACTTCCTCCATTCCATAATGTAGTGCCTATAGATTTTTTGAAAAGTCAAACCTTACAAACTTTGACCAAGTTTGTGGAGAAAAATATTTACATCTAAAGTGCGTAACATATATCACTAGATTCATCATAAGATGTAGTTTCACATTATATATTTTTGCTATTGTAGATATAAATTTTTTTCTTTACAAACTTGATCAGTTTACAAAGTTTGACTTTTTAGAAAATCTATAGGCACTACATTATGAAACGGAGGGAGTACTAGAAGGAAAAGTGTGCGTTGCCGCAGCCGGGAAAGACTAACTTAAACGTGCCTGACACTCACATCAGTATACATTACTTCTCTGCTGTCAATCTGAAGATTGCATGTACATTATCCAGTTCGTGACAGAAAAAGTACAAAACATGTTCATTATTTAGGTGTTGCCTAAACATTAATGTTAGCAAAAGCACTCGCGACACAGAGCAATGTGTTTATTTTATTGTCTTTTCTTCTCTTTGTAGCATAATATGCGGAATGATAAATGGTTCACGTGATGCATCATTTGATATGGCATACCACTAGATAGATCTAATTTTTGCTCTAACCGAATGCTGAACTCCAAACCCGTCATAGGATTAAATACTATTCCCTCCTTCTAGAATTAACTGTCGCTGAAATGAGTGTAACTAGACGCATTTTGTAGATTCACTCGTTTCAGCGACAGTTGTAGAAACACTCATTTTAGCGGCAGTTAATTTTGGACAGAGGTAGTACATCTAATTGTGCACCAACCGAAAGGAGAGCTGAGACAAAAAAAATGCTAGTTGGGAAATACCCTTTGAATCACGGGTGTATATACACCATATATGGGGGAAAATATAGAAATTTCAAACAAAAGGTAAAAAAAATCTTAAACTTTTTTCAATAAACTTGACCTTTTGTTGTAGTCGTATAAAAAGTTTCACGAAGAAAACAAATGCCCATCGACTTCAAGACAAAAAGACCAAAATCACACAGACAAAAAGCGTGAATAATAACTTGTACTCCCTCTGTCCAAAAATACTCGTCGGAGAAATGCATAAAAATAGATGTATCTAAAACTAAAATACGTCTAGATACATTCATTTCTCCGACAAGTATTTCCGGACGGAAGGAGTATATAATATTGATTTTATATTTTTACAGTATCATGAATATTTTCATTAGACCAAACTTTTTACACAAATACAATAGAGAGTCATATTTAGTTAAAGAAGTTTTTTTTTTACTTTTTTGTAATTACTTTCTTTCATATAGGATGTATATACACCCACAAACCAAATGTGATTGTCCTATCTTACGGACAAGCACGTTTACCTCCTCGGTGTTTAAACACCCGATATGAAAAAATAGTGATTGAAAAAAAGTCAAAAAAATCCAAATATTTTTTTATAATAAACTTGACCTTCAGTTGTATTCGTATGAAAAGTTTGTCCTAGGAAATAAAAACAACAACACTATATACAAGTTTCTTTTGACACTTTTACCTTGAGATTTTGTCTTTTAGCTCTGAAGTCGGCGTGAAGTTTTTCCTTCGTGAAACTTTTAACATGAGTACAACAGAAGGTCAAGTTTATTTAAAAATTCTTTCACATTTTTTTGCCTTTTCTTGAAATTTGCCTATATCAGTTGTTTATACACCCGAGAGCCAAAGGGGATTTTCCAGTCTTATAGGAAATACCTTCGGCTGTTGGGTGTACACTTGATATGGGAAAAAGAATAAAAATATTTAAAACAAAACAAAAAAATTGAAACTTTTTTTAAATAAACTTGACCTTCTCTTGTACTCGTATAAAAAGTATCACGAAGGAAAAAAAAATCCTTCACTTCAATACAAAAAAAATCACAAGGACAAGAAGTGTGAATAATAAGTTGTATACAGTGTTGATTTTTTTTAACCAACGATACCATGGAATTTTTTCGCTGGCCAAACATTTTATACGATACAACAGCAGGTCAAGTTTATTTCACAAAAAGTTTCGGAATTTTCTGACTACTTTCGTAGTTACTATTTTTTTATTTAGGGCGTATATACACCCAGAAACCAAACGTGCTTGTCCAGTCTTACGGGAAATACCATTTTGGCTCTCAGGTGTATATACACCTGACGTGGGGAAAACGTAAAAAAGTCAAGAAAAAGTCAAAAAAGTCTGAAACATTTTTTGAAATAAAATTGGCCTTCAGTTGTACTCGTACAAAAAATTTCATGAAGGAAAAAATTCGCGTCAACTTCATGGAAAAAAATTCAAGGACAAAAAGTGTGAATAGTAACTTGTATATAGTGCTGCTTTTGTTTGTTGTTCATCAACAATAAAATGGATTTTTTTTTGCTTGGCCAAACATTTTATACGAATACGATAGAAGGTCAGGTTTATTTCAAAAAAAGTTTCAGAATTTTTGGACTTTTTGTAATGCTTGTTTTTTCATATGGGGTGTATATACACTCAGGAATTAGGCGTGCTTGTCCAGTCTTGCCAAAAATACCCTTTGTCTCTCTCGCGTGTGTGTGTATACACCTGGTATGAGAAAAAATAAAAATTTCAAGAAAAGTCAAAAAAATTGTAACTTTTTTAAAATAAACTTGACCTTTTGTACTCATATAAAAAGTTTTAGGAAGGAAGTAATTCCCGTAGACTTCAGGGGGGGAAAGAAAATTTCAAGGACAAAAGTGTAAATAGTAACTTGTATACAATGTTTATTTTTTTGTCACCAACAATGCCATGGATTTCTTTTTTCATGGCTAAACTTCTTATCTCTACCTAATAATAAAGAGATTACTGCTTCTGGTCGTCCGTCTAAATACTACCCCTGAAGTTGCTATAAATTATCCACTATACCACCCATATGCGAAGAAAATGATTCGGGTGGTTTTCAAAGTCTCCTTGGGCTTTGATTCTTATATAGTGTTACCCTCATATAACAAGCAGAGAAGTAAAGCAGTGGCCAAGACCTCAGTGTCCCAGGTCGGAGACCTGCGTTCTATCCTAGGATCCACCCCTTTTTTTTTTCTTATTTTCTTTCTTAATGCAAGCGCACCTCCTCCTCCCGGCATGCGTATGGGCCGGCCCATGTGTGAGAGGCGTGACACCCCCTATTTTTATTTCTTTTTTTGCCTTTTTTCTTATTATTATTTCTGTTTTTTATTTTCCTTCTTTAAATTAATCCGAGATTTCCAAAATTTCCAAATTTCAAAAAGTTGTGAGTTTTAGAATTTTTTGATAAATCATAAAATGTTCGTTAATTCAGAGATGTGTATTCAAAACATATTCGGGAATTTGGAAATAATGTCCATGAAATTTTAGAAAAAAATTTATAAAAATTCAAACAGATCCGTAAATAACAAACAAAACAAACCACCGCTTACATAGAGTTCTTTTAGGGGATCTTTAAAGGTAGCTTTATGATTTTATTTAGTCTATCGTGCGTCGGGTATAAAAAGGATTTTTGTGGTCTACACAACGCTGGGCCCCAAAAAAATTGACACAACTTTCTATGGGTTAGTTTTTGTAAGCTTATATGAAAATGATTAAATGTCTAATTTGCCTCCATAGCTATATTTATTTTGGTACTATAGTTTTACTGGTCATGAAAAACGCCGCGATGCCAGGTCAAGGCGAGGCAGATCATTCACCAGTCTAGCTCAGGCAGGGTCTATCATTGCAGTTTGCTCAGCCTAAAAAATATATTTCTTGTGGCGCCTTAGGAAATCAAATCATGATGAGACCATCACATTTTCAGTTTTTGAATCAACTTTTTAGAAGTCCCTTATCTCATAATGACACTATTCAGACATAATTTATGAAATGACATTTTAAAAGTCCTTATCTCATCCTGGCATAATCTAATTGTTTTTCTTCCGTTGCAACGCACGGACATATTTGATAGTATGAATACAACAGAAGGTCAAGTTTATTTTTTGACTTTTTTTTGTAATTACTATTTGTTTCATATAGGGTGTACATATACCCAGGTACCAAACTTGCTTGTCCTAAAAAACGAGTCCAAATTGGAGCCTGAAGAGACCTGAAGACATTGATTATTACAAACTGTGCACAAGGAAACTATGAGAAAAGGAAATGTGTTGGTAAAAGGAAATGTTTGACGTTGATCTTAGAAGTGTTAAGTCTCCGTGAGATACTGGAGTAAGCCAAATAAACAAGATACATTTTTATGAATGGCAACACAGCCTTGATGCTCTAGGACTGAGACAGTGGTTCCCTGTTTAGGGTCGCGGACATGTCAGACGTTGCTGGTGACCTTCAGCTCCAGGAGCCTTCCGTTTAGCTTTAAGAAGAGAAGAAAGTTGTGCGAGAAGATCAATACCCACGGAATGTAAGTTTGTGCTGCTAAATGCTGGGAAAAAGCTAGCATTCATCAGCCAAACCTTTCCATTCAGTGGCTATCTGATAATGAAAACGCAACTGAACCATAGCCGCTGTGGGCCACCGGTAAGAACCTGTAAAAGCCTTACAAAAATAGATAACGAAAATTTCAACGGAGTTACATGTGTTACAAAACATCTATCTATCTAGTATTATATACTTAAGGTAGAAGATAAATAAGACACCACGTTCATCCACATCTCTTAAATTATCTCAACCACTAATTTTAGAGATTAAAGGCTGAGATTTAAAGATGTGAACGTTACATACAAGTATTGTGTATATGCCTTTCTTTGGGAACATATGAAGCCTGCCACGTTTATGTGCTAGGATGAAAAAGGGCAAAGCATAATCCGTATAGAACAAGGAGAGGTATATAAGAATAAAAAAAACGGAAATGTTAACGCCCACACGTGTGGGCATTCACCACTCCGTCCACACGCAAGCATCGCCGTTGATTTCGTTTTGCACGAATCTTGGAGCAAAAGGGCTGGTTTTCGGCGCCACGTTGGACGATTCTAGTGTGCAGTGTGCGAGTGGGTTCGCCCGCACGGTAGTTGCCATCCCGCGGTCAGCGGTTGCCACTGAGAGGCGTGCGGTGGAACTGCCATGCGCCCGCACGCCACGGTCCGACCGCAGTTGACGTCAAACACGTCGCACACCCCTCCACCCTCTCCCTCACGGTTCCATTCACTCTCCCCCGCGTTGCATTTACTGGCACAACCCACTCGCATTACAGTCAACTGGAGGAGAAGGCAAGGGGAGAAGGCGACGGCGGAGGCGGGACAGTCGACGGTGTTCGCGGGCGTTGGTGGTGCTCGTCGGAGCGGAGCGGCGTCGCCGGAACGCGTGCGGGTCGAATGTAATGCTCGCTTCATCTATCGCATACCCTCCCTGATTTTGTTCCCCTCTTTCCTCCCTGTTCGATTTCTAGATCCATTCCTAGAAATTCCGGCGATTCGGCGGTGCGCCGGCGTTCCCGCCGCTGCGGCGGTGCGCCATAGTTGTGTGCTTGCCGTTGCTTCGTGGGAGTGGGCAGTTTCGTCGCCGCCGCTGCGGCGGCATCGTCGGTGAGGCTATGCCTGCTCGTAGGCAACGCATTAGTCTTGCATTTGGATTTTGAGAGTTGTCCGCCGGGTTGTTTTGGTGCGGATTGGTTCGAAATTTGGGGTTGCAGCCATTTCGCGCGAGAATTGTAAGGGTGATTTTGAGGTTGAATCAGTTGCCATTGAAACCTAGATCTAGTCTAGTTTTGGGGTTGAAACTGCAGACTGTGACGAAATTGGCAGTATGATTGAACGTGAACAAATGTGAGGCAACTAAACTACCTGAAGAAACATGGTAGTTGCCACAAACGTGTTCTCCCATGTGGCAACACATTTCCGAAAATGACTGTCATAGTTGCCACCCCAAAACGAGGTGGCAACTAATTTCATTGAACTCCTGTGGCAGTTGCCACACGCATGCTCTTCCCATGTGGCAAATTTTAATTTTGCTGAACTTGTACGATAAGTAATCAGAAAAAATATG
Source organism: Triticum aestivum (assembly GCF_018294505.1). NCBI lineage: Eukaryota > Viridiplantae > Streptophyta > Magnoliopsida > Poales > Poaceae > Triticum > Triticum aestivum. The sequence continues at coordinate 575,209,753 of NC_057812.1, forward strand.
CTTTCTGAATGTGGCAACTATGGCAGTATGACCGAACGTGAACAGGTGTGTGGCAACTAAACTACATGAACAAATGTGGCAGTTGCCACAAATGTGTTCTCTTCTGCGGCAACATATTTTCTGAAACTGACTGTCATAGTTGCCACAAATGTGTTCAAGCTCACACACAAGGGGGGCAACTAAAATTTACTGAATGAATGAGATAGTTGTCACATACACGCTCTTGAACGAGGCAAACTGATTTTTTACTGAATTTACATAATAGTAACCTCAAACATTCTTTTTCATTTGTGAGACTTGTTTTTTTTTGAATTATTTGCGACAGTTTCCAAACTTTGATAGTTTCCACAATCGGTAGCACTGGACGAAACTAATGTGCACATCGAGTTGGCGTGTTTGCCACTTTGGATTTTGTATAATCATGTTGCAATACAGTATGTGAACACAATGTCTGTTGCCACAATACAGATATGACAGTGTGGCAAACTGGCTGCATAGTATGGCAACCACATTTGCATTCAAATAGTTAATATTTTTCTGTTAGGTGGCAACTGCTTACCCATTGCATTTTACATTTTTGCCATTAACAATTTGGTCTATTCCTACATCAGCAGAATGGCTCGTGGCGATCATCAAAGTGATGATGACGATTTCATGGATCCACCTCAACGTAACCAGGCAACTGGACGGAGAAAAGAGGGCGATGAGGTAACTGTCCGCACACCCGCCCCCCTCCTCCTGATTTATGTTATTTGTTGGCAGCTAGATCTTTTTTATAGTCGTCCATCATGAACTAAATTTTCATAACATTGCAAAAACATGGCAACAGCTCAACACTTTTGTGTTTGTTTTTTGCAGAAGAAGAAACGTATTCGCAACAGAGCCTCCCAGGAACGTCTGGCCGTGTTGATTGACAAATTCACTGACGATCAAAAGGGAGCTGCTGCTGAGATGGGTATGTAGGTTCTGATGGATGTCCGGTGTACGGACCTTGTCAACCCGGTATGCGACTGGCTTGGTGAGATATACGACCCCGCCTCCAGGGAATTCGTGATCCGGGGACGGGGAAGACTTCCATTGAATGAGGAATCCGTGTTCTGCACTTTAGGTGTGCCTCGGAGACATATCAAGGTCCCGTACGAGGTTAATAATGAGATCGAGGAAGAGCTGTTCGCCCGTTTGTTTCCTGGGTTGGAGGCAATGCCGAACACGTCTGTACTGGCAGATTCTCTGCAGGACATGACGACGCACGGAGAAGTTTTCAAGATGAAGCTACTCATGTACCTCATCTCAGCTGTTTTCGCGCCGACCACTTCTCTTCGCCCAAGCAACAAATGTTTCCCCATCCTGGTGAATGATCCATGCTTCCTACTGCCAGTGTTTTCGTTGCGTTTCTTCCGTTTTGATTTCTGACGCGGCAAACTTTTTTGCCCTGAAATTTTGTGTGGTGCAGGCGAATCTGAAAAACGTGAAGAGTATGAACTGGTGTAAGTTTATTGCCGACTTTCTCCATGATGCTTTCAAAAACAAGATGTACCAGAAGGGTTGTCGTTTGCACTTAATGGTATTTATTTTCACCAGATCTCTGTGCGAACTCTTTGTTTATAACGTACTTTTATTTCATGCATGACAATCTGGTCATAACAAGATGGCAACTGCCATAGTGACAATGTGGCAACTGCCATAATGACAACGTGGCAACTGTCATACTGACAATGTGGCAACTACCTTCATATTAGCATGGCAACTGCTATCACAGTAGGATGACAACTGCCATCACACTTTGATGGCAACTAACACATACATATTATCGTTGGATCATACATTATCCTGCTCTTTTTTTTCTGAACTACAAATTAACCACGATGGCAACTGATATTTTTTTTCTTTGCAAAATTGTTTTAAATCATCTCATGTATGTCGACTCTCTTGACCTGTCCACCGTGGATTTCACCGGGATAGGAGGCCCGCCGCCTACTCACAAGTTTGCTGTTTCTGCGTGGACCATCAGCGCAGTCAAGGCTGTGCTTGCCGCAGACAGGGCAACTGATGGCACATATGGAAAACTACAGGTTATTTTTGTTTATGTCTTTTTCACACGACATGCTTACAAATTTGACATGACGCAATCGTCCGTGGTTTATAAGGCATGCTTACATTTTCTTTTTTTTGTTTTTCATAGCTGATGGCCAAGCATGCTATAGACTACAGCGTGTTTGGGGGGCCTCAAAAATTTGAAAAGTGGATGGACGTGCACTCAGCTACGTCTTGCCCTTCTGAGGTAATCAAAATGTCCACATCTACGGTTTGCCGTGGATTACATGTTGATGTCGCGGAAGCGAATGCAGTACGGGTGTTGTTTTGTTGATGCTTCTTGTTTTCGTGCACAGGCGAGGGCACCAGTGGAGCATCTAATTGGGCAGTTTGCATCCGGAATGACCGGCCTGCTCGGGAAGTTGGTTGAGGGGTGGACGTCCCTCAGTGCCTCTGACAGCGACGCGGTTGTGAGGCAGTTCACTTCATTTGTCCCAGAACGTACACATCGGCCAACCGGTTGCCGTGGCCGGTATGACTACAACAGCTCCCAAGAGCCCGGTGACACACAGGATGATGTGGATGGAGACGCTGGCCTCAGCAAGGACGACGACGATGACACCGATGACGATGAACACGCTGAAGTTCGCACATGCGGCAACAAGGGCAAGGATGCAACAGGTGCCCACCCACCGGAGAAAGTGAAAGAACATACGGCTGCGAGAGGCGAGGGGGTTTTGCCATCAAGGAGGGGGAGGGCTCCACAGGATGTTGGGCAGGGTTCTGCTGGCAAGAGGTCTAGGATCGATCCCGTAGCTGCCAGGAAGAGGTTCGACTCTCAATTTTAGTTTTCTGCTGTGTATCTTTTCTTTGGAACAATCTCATCCATTTCTTTTGCACTTGTTTTTTGTCAAGCGCGGCAATTAGTTTGTTGTCTGACAATTGCCACCTTTTGTTTTCCTTCCATCTGTTGCGTGCAGTGAGCCGACCGCTGGTGGACGAGCAGCTACGAAGAAACAGGCGCCAACGCCAACCCGTGTTTCTGCTCGCTTGAACAAAGGTGCCCCCATTGCCGGTGACATCCCTTCCACCAGGTCTTCTGCTCGTACGACGACGACCAACATCAGGGATCCTATCGTGTTGCCTGACCTGAGGAAGGCAGTCAAGAAGTAGGTTTCTCCATGTGCTTTTCATTTGAGATAGCGGTTTTTTTCTTGATTTTTCAATGCAACTGGTCTGCTTTTGTCACATGTTCTTCTGTTATCATCCCCCACGAGGCAACTGTTGTTTTTCCAAATGATTTCTTCCTTCATTTTTTAAATGTATGGCAACTCCTATTATCTTTACATGGCAACTGGCATCTAGGCCAAATGGCAACTATTTCTGTACCTAATGGCAACTGTCATCTTTTTTTTACCATTTTCTTCTGAGAGTTCATCCCCCACCTAATTTTGAAATTGCATTCCTCACAGATCAGACATTTTCTATCATTCCTTTCGATTTGCCTAACTTTGATAACTGCTGCTGTATGGCAACTGCTAACTATGGCACATGGCAACTCATGACCCCCTTACATGGCAACTACCAGCTTTTTCCACTTGTTTTTAGTTTTTTAATGCTTCTATCATTGCAAACATATTTTTTGTCCATTTTTTTCATACCATTTTTCACGTGCTTTTTTTCCTTTGCAGGGTGAAGAAGACTACTACGTGCGGGGCCAAGCATATCAGTAGAGACCCACTCAAACGCCTGCATTCAAAGTTGTCAACAGGTGGCAACTCAGATGTACATAAGGCGCCAGGCGACAATACTGCTGCTGCACCGTCAACTGCTCCCACTAACTCTGATGCAAGTGGCCGACCATCTCCGCCGGCTGCAGATGTGCAGGCTAGAACAACAGGCATCCGTACATCGGGGAGTGATGACTCGGTATCCGCCAGGACAGCTGAAATATTGCCAACTCTTCTGGCAATGAAGGATGCTGCTGTGAGCCATGCCACCCCATCAGCAAGCGTCGAAGTGGATGCTCCCGAGACCAACCTAGGCAAGGAAGATTCCCGCTCATCTGACACTGATTCCAAGCGCGTGCCTGGTGTCTCACCTGTGTCCATGACAGAAGCGGCTGAGGCGGCACTTCACAAGGATATGCCATCTGCAGATGAGAATCCTGGCACAACAGCTCCAGCTCCTGTCGGTGGAGATACTGCTAAGGCGACCATTCCGCGTGCTGGTCTTCCACCTAGGCGTCGTAGCCCCCGCAAGCAATCAACATACATACCCAACGCTCCGGCTGTAGCTAGGAGCAGGAGAGACGAATCTGGTTATGTTCCTGCGTCCACACTGTTCCCGCCACCTGCAAAAATCAATGTGATGGAGAAACCGCAAGACCGGAGCACAACTGATGCAGGTGTCAAGCCGGGCACGAGTGACGCAGAGGAACGCCCGGAGCAGACTGCGCCTTCACCCGCAGCGGAAATCCCCAGCATAAATCTGCGCACTTCCAGGCTCCCAGTCAATGTCGGTGTCCCCTACAGTCCAAACAAGAAGATTGTCATGAAAGCTGCGGCTGAGACCGCTGACAACACGCCCCGCCCTGCAAATAAGGCCGATCATTTTGTAGCGGCCGATTCAGATATGTTTGTCGATCTTTCACCCTTGGATTCTGCCCCGAAAGTCGTTCGTGGTCCGGCCAGTAGGAATGAGAGGCACCCAATGGCCTTTACCCCACCGAGCTTCAGCCTCGGCGTCAGTCAAGATCAACCGGTGGTGCACGATCCTATACCAGTTGCCTTTGCTTTCCCAGGAGGCATGCCCGCAATGATGGCGCAGCCAATGGTCGAGGGCAGGAAGGCTGTCAAGTTCGCAGAGCCAATTGTGCAAGGTACACTCATCACGCACTTACGATTTTCTTGTATACATGTTTGTAGTTTGACTTTTGTCCCAATCACATTCTTTGGGGGTCCTCACTTGTGACGGCAACTGCCATGTGACGACATGGCAACTGGATTTGATGCACCATGTCACCTACATTTTTTTCTTTGCTGCCATGCTGCGTTTGACATTTGGGCAAGCACGTGGCAACTTAAGTTATTTCAACATGGCAACTGTAGTTGCTGTCACATGGCAAATACAGTTCAGTACACATGGCAACTGGATTTGCCACATCATGCTGTTGGAAATATGCCCTAGAGGCAATAATAAAAGTATTATTATATTTCATTGTTCATGATAATTGTCTTTTATTCATGTTATAACTGTATTATCCGGAAATCGTAATACACGTGTGAATACTTAGACCACACTATGTCCCTGGTAAGCCTCTAGTTGACCAGCTCGTTGTGATCAACAGATAGTCATGGTTTCCTGACTATGGACATTGGATGTCGTTGATAACGGGATCACATCATTAGGAGAATGATGTGATGGACAAGACCCAATCCTAAGCATAGCATAAAAGATCGTGTAGTTCGTTTTGCTAGAGCTTTGCAAGTGTCAAGTATCTCTTCCTTCGACCATGAGATCGTGTAACTCCCGAATACCGTAAGAGTGCCTTGGGTGTATCAAATGTCACAACGTAACTGGGTGACTATAAAGGTGCATTACAGGTATCTCCGAAAGTAGCTGTTGGGTTGACACGGATCGAGACTGGGATTTGTCACTCCGTATGACGGAGAGGTATCTCTGGGCCCACTCGGTAATGCATCATCATATTGAGCTCAATGTGACCAAGGTGTTGGACACGGGATCATGCATTACGGTACGAGTAAAGTGACTTGCCGGTAACGAGACTGAACAAGGTATTGGGATACCGACGATCGAGTCTCGGGCAAGTAACGTACCGATTGACAAAGGGAATTGCATACAGGGTTTGATCGAATCCTCGACATAGTGGTTCATCCGATGACAACATCGAGGAGCATGTGGGAGCCATCATGGGTATCCAGATCCTGCTGATGGTTATTGACTGAGAGCGTCTCGGTCATGTCTGCATGTCTCCCGAACCCGTAGGGTCTACACACTTAAGGTTCGGTGACGCTAGGGTTATGAAGATATGTATATGCAGAAACACGAATGTTGTTCGGAGTCCCGGATGAGATCCCGGACGTCATGAGGAGTTCCGGAATGGTCCGGAGGTAAAGAATTATATATAGGAAGTGCTATTTCGGGCATCGGGACAAGTTTCGGGGTTATCGGTATTGTACCGGGACCACCGGAAGGGTCCCGGGGGTCCACCGGGTGGGGCCACCTGTCCCGGGGGGCCACATGGGCTGTAGGGGGTGCACCTTGGCCATCATGGGCCAAGGGCACCAGCCCCTATAGGCCCATGCGCCTAGGGTTTCCCCCTATGAGGAGTCCTAGTGGTGGAAGGCACCCCTAGGTGCCTTGGGGGGGAGGGAAACCTCCCCTAGGCCGCCGCCCCCCTAGTAGATCTCATCTACTAGGGCCGGCGCCCCCCCTTGGCACCCCTATATATAGTGGGGGAGAGGAGGGACTTCATACACCAGCCCCTGGCGCCTCCACCTCCCCCCGTTACGTCTCTCCCTCGTAGTCTCGGCGAAGCCCTGCTGCTGTGACGCCCTACATCCACCACCACGCCGTCGTGCTGCTGGATCTCCATCAACCTCTCCTTCCCCCTTGCTGGATCAAGAAGGAGGATACGTCTCCCGTCCCGTACGTGTGTTGAACACGGAGGTGCCGTCCGTTCGGCGCTGGTCATCGGTGATTTGGATCACGTCGAGTACGACTACATCATCACCTTGCAAGCTTCCGCACGCGATCTACAAGTGGTATGTAGATGCAAACTCTCTCCCTAGACTCGTTGCTTAGATGAACTCATAGATGGATCTTGGTGAAACCGTAGGAAAAATTTTAATTTTCTGCAAGGTTCCCCAACAGTGGCATCATGAGCTAGGTCTATGCGTAGTTCTCTTTGCACGAGTAGAACACAACTTTGTTGTGGGCGTGGATTTTGTCATCTTACTTGCCTCCACTAGTCTTTTCTTGCTCAACGGTATTGTGGGATGAAGCGGCCCGGACAAACCTTACACGTACGCTTACGTGAGACCGGTTCCACCGATTGACATGCACTAGTTGCATAAGGTGGCTGGCGGGTGTCTGTCTCTCCCACCTTAGTTGGAGCGGAATCGATGAACAGGGCCCTTATGAAGGGTAAATAGAAGTTGACAAAATCACGTTGTGGTGATTCGTAGGTAAGAAAACGTTCTTGCTAGAACCCAATTGCAGCCACGTAAAAGATGCAACAACAATTAGAGGACGTCTAACTTGTTTTTGCAGCGATTGATCATGTGATGTGATATGGCCAGAAGTTGTGATGAATGATGAATTGTGATGTATGAGATCATGTTCTTTGTAATAGGATTCACGACTTGCATGTCGATGAGTATGACAACCGGCAGGAGCCATAGGAGTTGTCATTATTTTTTTGTATGACCTGCGTGTCATTGAATAACGCCATGTAAACTACTTTACTTTATTGCTAAACGTTAGTCATAGAAGTAGAAGTAGTCGTTGGCGTGACAACTTCATGAAGACACGATGATGGAGATCATGATGATGGAGATCATGGTGTCAAGCCGGTGACAAGATGATCATGGAGCCCCGAAGATGAAGATCAATGGAGCTATATGATATTGGCCATATCATGTCACAACTATATAATTGCATGTGATGTTTATTATGTATTATGCATCTTGTTTACTTAGGACGACGGTAGTAAATAAGATGATCCCTTATAAAATTTCAAGAAGTGTTCTCCCCTAACTGTGCACCGTTGCTACAGTTCGTCGTTTCTAAGCACCACGTGATGATCGGGTGTGATGGATTCTTACGTTCACATACAACGGGTGTAAGACAGTTTTACACAGCGAAAACACTTAGGGTTAACTTGACGAGCCTAGCATGTGCAGACATGGCCTAGGAACACGGAGACCAAAAGGTCGAACACGAATCGTATAGAAGATACGATCAACATGAAAATGTTCACCGATGATGACTAGTCCGTCTCACGTGATGATCGGACACGGGCTAGTCGACTCGGATCGTGTAACACTTAGATGACTAAAGGGATGTCTAATCTAAGTGGGAGTTCATAATTTGATTAGAACTTTATTATCATGAACTTAGTCTAAAACCTTTGCAAATATGTCTTGTAGATCAATGGCCAACGCTAATGTCAACATGAACTTCAACGCGTTCCTAGAGAAAACCAAGCTGAAAGATGATGGCAGCAACTATACGGACTGGGTCCGGAACCTGAGGATCATCCTCATAGCTGCCAGGAAACAATATGTCCTAGAAGGACCGCTAGGTGACACTCCCGTCCCAGAGAACCAAGACGTTATGAATGCTTGGCAGTCTCGCGCTGATGATTACTCCCTCGTTCAGTGCGGCATGCTTTACAGCTTAGAACCGGGGCTCCAAAAGCGTTTTGAGCATCACAGAGCATATGAGATGTTCGAAGAGCTGAAACTAGTTTTCCAAGCTCATGCCCGGGTCGAGAGATATGATGTCTCCGACAAGTTCTACAGTTGTAAGATGGAGGAAAACAGTTCTGTCAGTGAGCACATCCTGAAGATGTCTGGGTTGCACAACCGTATGACCCAGCTGAACATTAACCTCCCAGATGAGGCGGTCATTGACAGAATCCTCCAGTCGCTCCCACCAAGCTACAAGAGCTTTGTGATGAACTACAACATGCAGGGAATGGAAAAGACCATTCCTGAAGTGTTCTCGATGCTGAAGTCAGCAGAGGCTGAAATCAAGAAAGAACATCAAGTGTTGATGGTCAATAAGACCACTAAGTTCAAGAAGGGCAAGGGTAAGAAGAACTTCAAGAAGGACGGCAAAGATGTTGCCGCGCCTGGTAAGCCAGTTACCGGGAAGAAGTCAAAGAATGGACCCAAGCCTGAGACTGAGTGCTTTTATTGCAAGGGGAAGGGTCACTGGAAGCGGAACTGCCCCAAATACTTAGCGGATAAGAAGGCCGGCAACACCAAAGGTATATTTGATATACATGTGATTGATGTGTACCTTACCAGTAATCGTAGTAACTCCTGGGTATTTGATACCGGTGCCGTTGCTCATATTTGTAACTCACAGCAGGAGCTGCGGAATAAACGGAGACTGGCAAAGGACGAGGTGACGATGCGCGTCGGGAATGGTTCCAGAGTCGATGTGATCGCCGTCGGCACGCTGCCTCTACATTTACCTACGGGATTAGTTTTGAACCTCAATAATTGTTATTTAGTGCCAAGTTTGAGCATGAACATTGTATCTGGATCTCGTTTAATACGAGACGGCTACTCATTTAAGTCTGAGAATAATGGTTGTTCGATTTATATGAGAGATATGTTTTATGGTCATGCTCCGATGGTCAATGGTTTATTCTTAATGAATCTCGAGCGTAATATTACACATGTTCATAGTGTAGATGCCAAAAGATTTAAAGTTGATAACGATAGTCCCACATACTTGTGGCACTGCCGCCTTGGTCACATTGGTGTCAAGCGCATGAAGAAGCTCCATGCCGATGGACTTTTAGAGTCTCTTGATTATGAATCGTTTGACACGTGCGAACCATGCCTCTTGGGCAAAATGACCAAGACTCCATTCTCCGGAACAATGGAGCGAGCAACCAACTTGTTGGAAATCATACATACCGATGTGTGCGGTCCAATGAGCGTTGAGGCTCGCGGAGGATATCGTTATGTTCTCACTCTCACAGATGACTCGAGTAGATATGGGTATGTCTACTTAATGAAACACAAGTCTGAGACCTTTGAAAAGTTCAAGGAATTTCAGAATGAGGTGGAGAATCAACGTGACCGAAAGATAAAATTCTTACGATCAGATCGTGGAGGAGAATACTTAAGTCACGAATTTGGTACACACTTAAAGAAATGTGGAATCGTTTCACAGCTCACGCCGCCTAGAACACCTCAGCGAAACGGTGTGTCCGAACGTCGTAATCGCACTCTATTGGATATGGTGCGGTCTATGATGTCTCTTACCGATTTACCGCTATCATTTTGGGGATACGCTCTAGAGACAGCTACATTCACTTTAAATAGGGCACCGTCTAAATCCGTTGAGACGACACCGTATGAATTATGGTTTGGAAAGAAACCTAAGCTGTCGTTTCTAAAAGTTTGGGGATGCGAAGCTTATGTCAAGAAACTTCAACCTGAAAAGCTCGAACCCAAGTCGGAAAAATGCGTATTCATAGGATACCCTAAGGAAACTGTAGGGTATACCTTCTACTTAAGATCCGAAGGCAAGATCTTTGTTGCCAAGAACGGATGCTTTCTGGAAAAAGAGTTTCTCTCGAAAGAAGTAAGTGGGAGGAAAGTAGAACTCGATGAAGTACTACCTCTTGAGCGGGATAGTGACGCAGCACAGGAAACCGTTCCTGTGATGCCCACACCAACTGAAGAGGAAAACCATGATAATGATCAAGGTACTTCGGATCAAGTTACTGCTGAACTTCGTAGGTCCACAAGGACACGTTTCGCACCAGAGTGGTACGGCAACCCTGTCCTGGAAATCATGTTGTTAGACAACAATGAACCTTCGAACTATGAAGAAGCAATGGCGGGCCCGGATTCCAACAAATGGCTTGAAGCCATGAAATCCGAGATAGAATCCATGTATGAAAACAAAGTATGGACTTTGACAGACTTGCCCGATGATCGGCGAGCGATAGAAAACAAATGGATCTTTAAGAAGAAGACGGACGCGGATGGTAATGTTACCATCTATAAAGCTCGACTTGTCGCTAAGGGTTATCGACAGGTTCAAGGGATTGACTACGACGAGACATTCTCTCCCGTAGCGAAGCTAAAGTCCGTCCGAATCATGTTAGCAATTGCCGCATACTATGATTATGAGATATGGCAGATGGACGTCAGAACAGCATTCCTTAACGGGCATCTTAAGGAAGAACTGTATATGATGCAGCCGGAAGGTTTTGTCGATCCTCGGAACGCTAACAAAGTATGCAAGCTCCAGCGATCCATTTATGGACTGGTGCAAGCATCTCGGAGTTGGAACATTCGCTTTGATGAGATGATCAAAGCGTTTGGGTTTATGCAGACTTATGGAGAAGCCTGCGTTTACAAGAAAGTGAGTGGGAGCTCTGTAGCATTTCTCATATTATATGTAGATGACATACTCTTGATGGGAAATGATATAGAATTTCTGGACAGCATTAAGGCCAACTTGAATAAGTGTTTTTCAATGAAGGACCTTGGAGAAGCTGCTTATATATTAGGCATCAAGATCTATAGAGATAGATCGAGACGCCTCATAGGTCTTTCACAAAGCACATACCTTGATAAGATTTTGAAGAGATTCAGAATGGATCAGTCCAAGAAGGGGTTCTTGCCTATGTTACAAGGTGTGAGACTGAGCTCAGCTCAGTCACCGACCACGGCAAAAGATAAAGAAGAGATGAGTGTCATCCCCTATGCTTCAGCCATAGGATCTATTATGTATGCCATGCTGTGTACCAGACCCGATGTAAACCTTGCCGTAAGTTTGGTAGCAAGATACCAAAGTAATCCCGGCAAGGAACACTGGACAGCGGTCAAGAATATCCTGAAGTACCTGAAAAGGACAAAGGACATGTTTCTCGTTTATGGAGGAGACGAAGAGCTCGTCGTAAAGGGTTACGTCGATGCTAGCTTCGACTCAGATCTGGATGACTCTAAGTCACAAACCGGATACGTGTATATGTTGAATGGTGGAGCAGTAAGCTGGTGCAGCTGCAAGCAGAGCGTGGTGGCGGGATCTACGTGTGAAGCGGAGTACATGGCAGCCTCGGAGGCAGCACATGAAGCGATTTGGGTGAAGGAGTTCATCACCGACCTAGGAGTCATACCCAATGCGTCGGGGCCGATCAAACTCTTCTGTGACAACACTGGAGCTATTGCCCTCGCAAAGGAGCCCAGGTTTCACAAGAAGACCAGGCACATCAAGCGTCGTTTCAACTCCATCCGTGAAAATGTTCAAGATGGAGACATAGAGATTTGCATAGTGCACACGGATCTGAATGTCGCAGATCCGCTGACTACACCTCTCTCGCGTGCAAAACATGATCAACACCAGAACTCTATGGGTGTTCGATTCATCACAATGTAACTAGATTGGTGACTCTAGTGCAAGTGGGAGACTGTTGGAAATATGCCCTAGAGGCAATAATAAAAGTATTATTATATTTCATTGTTCATGATAATTGTCTTTTATTCATGCTATAACTGTATTATCCGGAAATCGTAATACACGTGTGAATACTTAGACCACACTATGTCCCTGGTAAGCCTCTAGTTGACCAGCTCGTTGTGATCAACAGATAGTCATGGTTTCCTGACTATGGACATTGGATGTCGTTGATAACGGGATCACATCATTAGGAGAATGATGTGATGGACAAGACCCAATCCTAAGCATAGCATAAAAGATTGTGTAGTTCGTTTTGCTAGAGCTTTGCAAGTGTCAAGTATCTCTTCCTTCGACCATGAGATCGTGTAACTCCCGGATACCGTAAGAGTGCCTTGGGTGTATCAAACGTCACAATGTAACTGGGTGACTATAAAGGTGCATTACAGGTATCTCCGAAAGTAGCTGTTGGGTTGACACGGATCGAGACTGGGATTTGTCACTCCGTATGACGGAGAGGTATCTCTGGGCCCACTCGGTAATGCATCATCATATTGAGCTCAATGTGACCAATGTGTTGGACACGGGATCATGCATTACGGTACGAGTAAAGTGACTTGCCGGTAACGAGACTGAACAAGGTATTGGGATACCGACGATCAAGTCTCGGGCAAGTAACGTACCGATTGACAAAGGGAATTGCATACAGGGTTTGATCGAATCCTCGACATAGTGGTTCATCCGATGACAACATCGAGGAGAATGTGGGAGCCATCATGGGTATCCAGATCCCGCTGATGGTTATTGACTGAGAGCGTCTCGGTCATGTCTGCATGTCTCCCGAACCCGTAGGGTCTACACACTTAAGGTTCGGTGACGCTAGGGTTATGAAGATATGTATATGCAGAAACCCGAATGTTGTTCGTAGTCCCGGATGAGATCCCGGACGTCACGAGGAGTTCCGGAATGGTCCGGAGGTAAATAATTATATATAGGAAGTGCTATTTCGGGCATCGGGACAAGTTTCGGGGTTATCGGTATTGTACCGGGACCACCGGAAGGGTCCCGGGGGTCCACCGGGTGGGGCCACCTGTCCCGGGGGCCACATGGGCTGTAGGGGGTGCGCCTTGGCCATCATGGGCCAAGGGCACCAGCCCCTATAGGCCCATGCGCCTAGGGTTTCCCCCTAGGAGGAGTCCTAGTGGTGGAAGGCACCCCTAGGTGCCTTGGGGGGGAGGGAAACCTCCCCTAGGCCGCCGCCCCCCTAGTAGATCTCATCTACTAGGGCCGGCGCCCCCCCTTGGCACCCCTATATATAGTGGGGGAGAGGAGGGACTTCATACACCAGCCCCTGGCGCCTCCACCTCCCCCTGTTACGTCTCTCCCTCGTAGTCTCGGCGAAGCCCTGCTGCTGTGACGCCCTGCATCCACCACCACGCCGTCGTGCTGCTGGATCTTCATCAACCTCTCCTTCCCCCTTGCTGGATCAAGAAGGAGGAGACGTCTCCCGTCCCGTACGTGTGTTGAACTCGGAGGTGCCGTCCATTCGGCGCTGGTCATCGGTGATTTGGATCACGTCGAGTACGACTACATCATCACCTTGCAAGCTTCCGCACGCGATCTACAAGTGGTATGTAGATGCAAACTCTCTCCCTAGACTCGTTGCTTAGATGAACTCATAGATGGATCTTGGTGAAACCGTAGGAAAAATTTTAATTTTCTGCAACGTTCCCCAACACATGCCACCTGCATTTTTTCTACCATGCTGCATTTTTTCATACGGCATTCACATGGCAAGTGGAGCCGACACAACATGGCAACTGCAGTTGCTGTGACATGGTACCTACAGTACAACTAGGTGGCAACTACAGTGCACTACATGGCAATTGTATTTGCTATGTCATAGCGACTGTAGTTGGACCACCCATGGCAACTGCCCCACTTTTTCTACCTACATATCACATCATGGACCTTTACCTCCTCACAATCCATCTGTTTTTGGAGTTTATATGTATCCTAACCCACTTTTTTTTATATTCATTTGCAGCCACCCCTGAGGAGATTTCACCGTCACTTGATGAAGTTTACCGCATGATCGAGGAGATAGCATTGCAGAGGAGTTCCTCACGAGGGCAAGGGCAATCAAGTTCCAATGTGCCTGCAGATACGGTATCTGAGGATACCATTAGGAGTGTCACCCCTGGTCCTGTGAGGCAGCAGAGGGTAGTTCACCCACCCCCCGCGGAAGACTACGAGCCCGAATTCAGGGCCACTAAGGAACAGACCCAGCTGTACGATATCGTCAAGCGTTTTGGAAATGCGAGGACCAACAGCAAGCACATGAAGGAGCTGAAAGCGTAAATTACCATACCCCATAATCTCTCATCTTGCTTGCTCTTTTTTACCATTTATCTACTTCTTACTTTTTATAAATGGTCCGCTTACGTTTTAGTTCTTTCATATATTTTTTTACTTAGTAGGCATGATTCTTCCATGCTATATCGTTTTCATACAGCTCATGTTTGGACAAAACGAAAGTCATTCAGTGCGGAGCGACGTACGTCGACCTGGGTGATCTTGCCGAGTCCGTGAGGCCAAACGGAAAAATGTCGACGAATGTAGTTGCATGCGGGATCGACTACATCAACAATCACACCGATGTATGCGCCGACAAGATAATCATGCATTACAGTGTGACCTGCAAAATATGGGATGGTGACTTCCACCACAAAATCCTGAGAAACAATTTTGCACAACACGGTGACTTCAAGCTCACACTGAAGAAATATGTGAGTACTCCTTTCCTGTCTGCACCGTTTTTTCACATGGCGTGGTTTTTTGCCAGAACCTGTATTTGTGTTTGTGTGGCAGAAGTTTTCATGTGGCAGAAGTTTTCATGTGGCAACTTGATAGTAAAATACATGGCTCATTTTGTTCATACAATGGACAGCAACTTTCTTTCAACTACTCCCACCCATAATCAAACATTCTACGTGATTCTAATTTTTTTGTCCCTCTGTTGTTCTTTCATGTGAACTTTGTATCTCATTTCTTCACTTTTTTAAATGCAGGTCATGTTCCCCATGTTACAGGAGCTTGCACCACACGACCGACACGACAAGTGTGGTCACCACTATGCGGTCTGTCTTGACCTGAAGAACCAACGTATCGAGGTGCTTGATTCAATCCGTTCGGAAGCTGATGGAGACCTTACTACGCATGCCGAATTCTTCATCAAGAACCTCAAAGAGACTTGGAACCGTCACTACGAACATTCAAAGGTCCAGATCAGGCATTTCCCGACTGAGTATGTGGCGACTGTGAAGCAAGGGAACACGTAATTTATTTTAACCCGCTCCTTCATGTGCCATTTTTACATCAATCCGCCCCTTCTTTTTGTTGACACATCTGAACTGAAGTCCATCTTTGCTGCAGCTGTCCATTTTGCGTGTTCACCTGAACTCTTTTTCCTCGTGCAGGACGGACTGTGGCTTTCACGCGCTGGAATACTTTGCAAAGTGGGAAGGCAGAATTGTCCCCGCTATCACAGATGCAACGGTCGTTGAGCTCCGAAAAATCTGCACATGGAACTGGCTGACGAATGAAGATTTCAACAAGCGGTCCGGAGCACGCGAGTTCATGGAGGAAGCTGTCAAGAAAGTCATCAAGAAGTACAAGTGATCACGTGGCGTTACACACAGACGCACACCTTACATTCTGTTGTTGAGGAATGTAAGGTACTATCTCTCTGTTCTTTGTCGAAAACTATGTTTTGTGTGCTACGTTATGACTGCAACCTCGTGTACCCTACTATGTAATGGTGGCGTGTTAGCGACATTTTTAGTGTTTTCTGTAATACATGTGTGGACGTGAACCTATTTTAGGCGTTACATCAGATCTGTTTTTATGTTTATCATTACGACAGTGGTTTCGTCGTTTCTAGCATCGTTTTTTGCTGTTTCGAATGCGTCTGCGATGTTTTCAAAAAAAAGATGGCAAATGTAGTTCAACAGACATGGTTAGTGAAAGTCATCGTCATTTTTTCATTTTTGGCTGTTTTGCTTGTTCTTTTTCATCGCTAATTGCACCGGCTAGCATTGGGTAGGTTTATCATGTAGCCATAACCTTTGCTGCGGTTTATGCACGTTTACGCTTTTTTTTCCAACTTGTTTTCCCATACATTGCACACAACACACTACGTGCTTCTAAACCGCATCGTATTTGTCATGGGGATATATGCCATGCAGAGTCATTACAAAAAGCATCCGGAAATTTTCAGTACAACTAACATGGCAGATACATCATAAATAACATGGCAGATCCAGTACAACTTACATGGCAAATCCAGTACAACTAACATGGCAGATCCAGTACAACTAACATGGCATATTTAGTATAAAGTAGCATGGCATATTTAGTATAAAATAGCATGGCTTATCTAGTATAAAATAGCATGGCATATTTTGTATAAAATAGCATGGCAGATTAACTACACATAACATGGCAGATTAAGTACCCATAACATGGCAAATGCATTTATCCATTCAATGAATTTTCCTTCTACTTATGTCCCCCCTCAAGAGTCATTCTCCCAATTAAAAAAAATCCCATCGTATAGGGGTACAAAACAAAATGTCCACATGGACCATGTCACAGCGCCCCAATTTTTGCTCATGGATTGCCCGCCCCTTTCTTGGTTTTCTTGTGTTTTGCTTGAATCTCCAGTCCCGACTTGTACCTTATCTCTCTCGGACGACCCTTTGTGATGGAACGGGGTGGGTTCCTGACCTGGGTTTGTGTGCTTGCTGTTCCAGATCCTATCTCCGAGTTTCCGGACGATGGCCCCGTGGATGAAGGCACACTTGATGTGCGGGGGAACCGGTGTAAGGCTTCCTCGGCTTTCCTTTTTTTGATCTCATCAAGCTCTCTTTTCAGTGCCTTCCTGTGTTTTTCTGCGACTCTCGCTGTGTCATCACTCTTGCACGCTTCATTAATTAGCTCAGCATAGTTCTTTGTCAGCACAACGTGCCTCACGGCTTTCATGGTTGACTCAGGTCTCTCGTCATGCACAGCCAGAACTGCGTGTGTTGTCTGCGGCGCCAACGCGTCGTCAGCGTCCCAAGTCCATCGCCTCCTTATGAAATGGCGGGGCATGCGTGTCACAGTGTTCATGTCCATGACTTTTAGTATGTGACAGCACACAATGCCGTCCCGTTCAAATTTGCAGCATTGGCAGTAGTACTCGCCTTCGCCTATCGAGGCTCTGACGAAGTAGTTCCTTCCTTTGTCCGCGTCTTCAGGTTCTGAATCTGACATGCCCAAAATAGAACACACCTTGAACGTATGTTCGTCCACCCGGAAAGCCGTGAACATGCTGGCACGCTTTATTTCTTCCTGGAATCTGCAAGTTTTGTGTGTTTTCTGTTAAACTTTCGTGCGATCTTTTTCTTGTACACCCTTATGTTGTCATGGAAATAGAAATACATTTTGTTTGAACATGGCAAACATAGTTCATTGAACATGGCAAATATATTACGTTGAACATGGCAAATGCAGTACACTACACATGGCAAATGCATTACAACATACATGGCAATTGCAGTACAACAGACATGGCAATTGCAGTACATTTTCAACTGGATATCGTCATTTCCACACCAACATTCCCCAATGGAAGCACATTGCATAAAACATGGCAACTGCATTTTTATTAAACATGGCATCTACAGCTGAGTAAACATGTCAATTGCATTTCAAAAAAAGGGCAGATGCATTTCATTAAACATGGCAACTGCATTTCAGCATATGTGTCGCCAATATAACATTTTTTAGCATTTTTTGACATTGGCATTTGCATGCCAACATGCTCCAATGGAAGCATAGCGCATAAAACATGGCAACTGCACTTCATTCAACAAGGGAAATGCACCCGAGCAAGTATGCCAAAACAAAATTTTCATTTTAACATGGCAACTGCATCTGAGTAAGCATGGCAAACAGTATTTCATTAAACATGGCAGCTGCATGTCATGGCAACTGCATTGCACTCTATAAGGCCCCTACTGACTTGGTGCTTTTTATGCAAATAAGACTGTAATGCAACTGACTTACTTGTTAAAGATCTTGTTGGTGTATATCTTGCTCATTTGCCTCTCCATCGGTAAATACGTTAGCAATTTTGGCTGCTTTAGGGCTGTGGTCGCTTCTTGCTGTAGCTCAGATCCCAGAATTTTTTGTTGCAAAGCTGTGTACTGCTTGGCAAACTGTAGCAATGAGTTGCCAGGGCTGATGTACCGCTTTAAAACAGCATTGAACCCCTCGCTGCACTGCATAGTCTGCAGAAAGGGGAAGAAGCACTGCATGAAGTAGGCCGGCACCCAGTACATTCGCTTCTCCCACATGCTAACAAGAGTCTCGTTGTCCTGGACTTGATGTGTTTCAGTCATGGCCATCCAGCTCCTTTCAAACTCCTCCACCATCAAGCTGTGGTCCACGCACAGCTCGAATGCCTTGTGCAGCTCTGGACGGTTGGCAAAGAACGGTCCTAGCGTCTCCTCAGCCTTCTTTATAATGTGCCACCTGCAGTGCCTGTGCACTGCCAATGGAAAGACCTCCTCTATGCCTGCACGCATGCTGAAATCTTGGTCCGTTATTATGTTCATCGGAGCAAGTCCATCCATGCACTCCAAGAAGGTCTTGAACAGCCAAACGTACCCATCTGTGTCTTCGTTCCGGACGAGGCCGCATCCGAACTGCAACACTGATTGTGGTTATTTATTCCTATGAACGGAGCGCATGGCATCTTGTACATATTGGTGAGGTACGTCGCGTCGAATGAAATGCAATCTCGGAAATGTTTGTAGGCTCTCCTTGCAGCACCATCCACCCAATACATGTTCCTGACACGGTCCTCATCGTCCAACCTTATCCTGTAGAAGAAATCTGGATCTTCCTTTGCTTTCGCATCGAAGTAGGCTATTGTGGCCTCTATGTCTGCCAACTTGCTCTCTCTACGGTACTTGGCCTGTAGGTTTGTGACGTCAGCTGGTATGTACGGCATGCTACTCAGAGTCCCCTTTTTGCTGTGGATGAGAGATAGTATCTGTACCATTCTTGATGGACCGACGTTACAATCATGTAGCAGCTTTACGAATTTCCTTTCGACGGGGGTGAACCCTCTATGGGCGGTCAGAAATTTCACCAGGTCGAACTTCTTTATGAGTTCGTGGTTGTGCTCGTCAAAATACTCATTGACCACCCATGTTGCTCCATCTACGTTTAGCTTACACCGGACAGGGCACCCCGTCTTGAGAATGATGCCTCTCTTTCGTTCCGGAACGACAGGCGCAACACCTTTCCCCTTCTTGTTCCTCCGTGCCTTGTGGCACCTCATCTCATCTCTGCTGTACTCATTAGTTTTCTTAATTTTCCTATGGTACTCGGTGTTGACCGCAAATCCATGGAACTTTGCGTATGCCTGGTAGTATTCCTTTGCTTCCGCGAACGATCCAAATCTCTGCCCAATGTATGGTGGCTGAGGTACCACGATCTCGGATTGCCCACCATCTTCATCCTCTTGTGCATCGTCGTCAGTTTCATCATTCGCTTCAGTATCGGCGGCAGTTCCATCTACTCGAGTGTTGCTAGTGCTTGTGTTCAAAGGGGTGCTCGTCGGCATTGCTGGAATGATTGCCATTCCCGACTCTGACTCGAAATTGTTTGCGGCATGACAGTCTGCTGGCTGGTGGAACGCGTCTTCCGTGCGCTCAGAGCTCCCCACAGTAGATGTCCCCGCACCGCTGTTCACTGTAGTTGTAGGTTCTGTAATAGAAAAAACAAGCACGAGAGTAAGATTTTTTGGTTGAATAAGATGTGTATCACAACGGATCACACCATCTTCGATTGATTTGGCACGACATATTTTCAAACAGCAAGCTGTGAGACTGCGTGTGGACATGTGTGGCAGCTGTAGCTGTCCAGTCATGGCAGGTACTGTTCAACAAACATGGCAACTATTGTTTTGCCTACAAAAAACTACAAACAACAAATGTAGTGATGTTTTTTGTGGTTCAATTTTTTCCTTACCTTGTTGTGCTGTATTTGGCCATCTTGTGTGGTCCGTGACACCAAAATGTCGTGCTCCACCTGCAATTTGTGAAGCTTGCCACGGGATGTTTGCCGTGTCACCACCAGCGTAATACGCTGTAAGCATAGTAGTGGTTGGTCAATTCATGGCAATTTGCAGTTTGTGCTAGCACGACAACTGCAGTCGCCCCTGATGTGGCAACTGCAGTTTTACTGGCATGGCAACTATAGTTGCATCGGCATGGCAACCGCAGTTGTTCCTCCATGGCAACTGTAGTTGCTCTGGCATGGCAACTGCAGTTGTTTCTCCATGGCAATTGCAAGTGTCCACTGATGGCAACAACAGTTGTCCAGGGATGGCAAATGTAGTTTTAAATTCATGGCAATTGTAGAAGTCCAGTCATGGCAATTTGGAGCTGCCAACTATGCCCCTTCTGCTAATTGAACATCCGCACCTTCACTTTTTTTATGGACTGACCTGTGTATGACATCGATGGCAGGTAGATGGGTGCTGACTGATGCCACGTGCTGCATGAAGGCCCTGCATTTTCACCCGTGATAACTCGTGAGTCCTCTTGCTAGTTTTTTTGCATGTCCATTTTTCACGTCCACAGCAGTATGTGTTTTTTTTGGTTTTGCATTACCTTGATTAGCCATACTAGCTAGTTGAGGTTGGTTGCCCGTACATATGTCAGTGTTAGCGCCTTGTGACTGAACTTGCCATGGGGCCCCCCTGAGAGTGTTTTGGTCATAAGAACCTGCAAAAAAAAGGGAGTGTAGGACATAAGTAGAATGTCATCTTCATCGTTGCGAAGTTGGCAACTGCTCTCTTCTTTTTGTTACCACGCATCATACCTGCGCCTGCATACTATTCTAGTAGTGGCAGCAACAGCCCTGCATAGATGAGTTGACTATACTCTGCTGCATCCCAAGGCGGTGTTTCTGGCCTTTGAGAACCCCAAGCATCAGTGCCACCTTCGCGATTCATCCTTTTCCGCGTCTCGATTCTTTTCCGACATGTTCTCAATCACTGGATGATCAAAAAGGCATCAATAATCCACAAGAATTGTATTCTTCTGCTGCTTGCACATGGAAGATAGGGATGGCAAGCAACAGGTCAAAATAGGTGGCAATTGTCATCATACACAAGCGGCAACTGTCGTTACACACAAGTGGCAATTATTTTTTCCCACCCTCTTCATTCAAAAAATCGTCCTTCCTGCCCTTTTTTAGGGATTCCTACTCATCCATTTCATACCCAACTACTTAAGTGCCTAAACTAGGCACCTAAGTTAACCTCAAACGTAGTACATGGCAGATCTGGTGTATTCTGCCTGGCAATTGCGAATATACACCGAACCATGCAGTGTTCTACCCCTATAGTATGGACCCAGTACAAGATCGGAAGATTTTCAGCCTTAAGGATGAGAGGGAAGGACGAGATCGAGAATTTTCACCTGGTTTTAGTTGATCGTGTCTAGAGGGCTGGATTGGAGTGGGCGGCTGGGGATGGGAAGGGTTAGGGTGTGGTTTGGGGTCGGAGCGCCCTACGGATCTGCCCTGGTTGCCATGGCAACCAGGGATGGCCGGCGACGGATGTCGGGGTTCGAGAGGTGGGGGACGATGGCGGCGTACGAGAGAGGGGATGGATCAGAGGCGTGGATCGGCTGGGTCGTGCGGGCAGCCGGTCTTCTGGCCCGGACGGGGCAGTGCGGGCGGGTTTGCCACACACCGGACGTGCGGGCCGTGCTTTTGTGCGCTCGGACGTGGTCGTGCGGGCCGATCCCCGTCTATGCCGCATGAGGCGTGCGGGCGGGTTCCTATCGACGCCACACGTGTGGCAGTTATTCGGACCCTAAAAAAAAGAGAACATGAAAATCTGTCACGTCCGTGTCTTATGATGGAAAGGGTGCAAAGCATTATCTATTTTTTTTGAAAGTCAAAGCATTATCTATTATTATATTGTTTGGACATGCAAAATCTGTCACGTACACATGTTTTATAATATAATGGAAAAAGTGCAACCATGTATACGTATAGGAGTCCATCATCGCGTGTGGAGTACATCGAAACCAGGCCGGTTCAACTTCTACGAGGAGATTTCTAGGAGAAAAAAATCTCTTAAGAAAAAAACAAATACCAAAAGCCAGCCACACTACAGTTTTGTAGTAGATTAATAAGCCGGGAGCGTCTAGTGGGCGGCCGGCTGCCCACTAGCGCGATGGAGCGGCCAGCCATACATGCGCGAGCGGCTGGCCTAAAATAGACATGCATGTGTGTAATTTTTGTTCGCTAGCGCATGTATCTTTTAGCATTTAATACATTCACACCGGTCACAGTCAGTTAGAAAAAACAGATCACATATGCATTTGTTTCGGTTTTCAAAATTTTCAAAAAGCTATATCTTCCAAACCGCGCGTCGGAATTAAGATCCGTTTTCACCGCTGGAATCCTCGCGACGTGCTCTTCAAAACTATATCCCACATGGGGATGTTTCGACGAACTAGTCTTCCTGCCAACTAAACATCAATATGTGTGCAACTAGACTAGATTGCCGCGCCAACTGAGCATATGTGTGTGCCAAAAAAGTCCTGCCAACTAAACATCAATGTGTGTGCAACTAGACTAGATTGTCGCGCCAACTGAGCATATGTATGTGTGCCAAAAAAATCCTGCCAACTAAACATCAATGTGTGTGCAACTAGACTAAATTGCCACGCCAACTGAGCATATGTGTGTGCAACTAGTGTCCTGCCAACTAAACATCAGTGTGTGTGCAACTAGACTAAATTACAAGCCAACTAAGCATATGCGTGTGCAATTAGTCTTCCTGCCAACTAAACATCAATGTGTGTGCAACTAGACTACATTACAAGCCAACTAAATATCAATGTATGTGCAACTAGACTACATTACAAGCCAACTAAATATCAATGTGTGTGCGACTAGACTACATTATAAGAGGAGGTTGCACATCGACTTTCGTCGAGGCAATAGACTAGTCGCACATCAAAGTTGTCGTGGTTGCTAGGTTGTAATCTCATACGAAGGCGCAGCTCCAAATATTAGTTTTGGAAAAAAATTACACGATGTAGTAATAAAGTTGCACAATGCAGTAATAGAGTTGCACTATATAGCTCCAAAGTTGGCATCGAAAAAAATTCGTCAAAATATACCCATGCGGGATCTAGTTTCAAAGATCTCACCTGTATACAACTTTTCTGCACCCTCATGGTCTATGGATGTGCATTTTTTCACCATTCAACAAATTCATGTCAGTGAGATGTGCAACTTTATCTGTTGCCCTGGCCAACTGCCTAGCAGATTCTGTGCAACTACTTCTATTGCCCCTGCCAACTACTTCCAATGACCGTGTCCAACTGAAAACAACTATATGTGCAAGTAGAACTACTATAGATGCCAACAAAAAATGATCGTCGTGTGTGCAACTTTCCAATGACCGTGTCCAACTGAAAACAACTATGTGTGCAACTAGAACTACTATAGATGCCAACCAAAAATAATCCTTGTGTGTGCAACTTTTCAATGATTATGTCCAACTGAAAACAACTATGTGTGCAACTGGAACTACTATAGATGCCAACAAAAAATGATCACCGTGTATGTAACTTCCGAATGACCGTATCTAACCGAGAACAATTATGTGCGTAATATCTAGAAGTACTGTAGATGCCAACAAAAAATGATCGCTGTGTGTGCAACTTCCCAATGATCGTATCCAACTGAGAACAAATATGTGTGCAATTAAATTAAACCTACTATAGATGCCAACAAAAATGATCACCGTATGTGCAACTTTCCAATAATCATGTCCAACGAAAAACAACTATGTGTGCAACTAAAACTACTATAGATGCCAACTAAAACTACCCTGTAAATACTTGTTCTGGATCTGCAAGTGGCGAAGGTGCCGTTTCAGGATGCAGAGGCTTCTGATCTGGGTACTGCAACACTTTGTAGTTGTACGCAGTCTGAGCAGAAATGTTGGCAGAGATTCTCTATCTTCCCATGCTGCGGCCTGTAATTACTAGATGCAGTGGACGAGGACTCCAGCACGTCCCTGCAGCAACGAACCAACACATCCAATCTATTCATTCCCGGCAAGGAAACATGAAAAATTGATGGATTTGTTGGGGGCAAATCATCGCATCAGGCCAGGGAAGAAGAGAGAGAAAGAGAGCAAAAGGAGTGGATGAGGAGAAGATACGACCTTCTTGGGGCACTAGGCATGTCATCGGGGCACAGATCGAAGCAGCCGTTTGGTAAGTCACTGGGAACCACGTCGCCAGGCGAGCGGAAGCACAAGCCCATGAAGGGCCGCGTGCCGTGGCGACGACAACCGCCGGTTGGTCTACATCTGCTGGATCTCGCCGTCACCGGGATCCGGGGAGGAGAGGAACTCCCAGCCTCACGTCGTTGGCTGCTGGCTGCTACTCGGGGCGGGCCATCCATGGCGACGCAGCGCAGGCGCCGATGCTCCCTGCTGCTCGGGGGCAGGTGGATGGAGAAGGGGAACGACGGGGGAAGATGGGCGTGGCTGAAGAGGAGAAGGTGGAGGAGGAGAGATTGGACGTCTGTCGTGTAGCGCGATGCTCGCGACTGCCTCACCGACCAGGTAACACCTGGCGTTGCGGGCCGCAAGATCTGAGTTGATCGAGCGGCGAGCGTTCGGCCGCTCGTTCTGTCTATTTAGTGGCCGGCCGCTTTTTAGATTTCAGGTAATAAGCCAGCCATGCTAACGCTACTTGGGCCAGCTCGGATCGGATTCCAGCATAGACCGATTGGCCCAATTTTTTTCCTAAAAAGTATCGACCGACCTTCGTTACGCTTGCCTATAATTATAAAATTGGATGAACGGACAAGAAAAATAAGAACCAGTTGAACGTGAATTTTTTCTTAGAACAGTCAACATGAGATTCTGTATCAACTGTTTTGGGGAGTGGAGCGACTTGCCAACCTGATGAGCTAATATGGACTGTTATGATTAATAGAGTCCCTATACGGCTCACATTTATAGTCAGAGCGCCAAAGAATTAGTTGGGTGGGACTTCTGTCACTGTCTAGAGATGCAAAACAGAGAGCAAATAATTTATTTGGTCATGTTAATGATTGAATCATGCAAACTCGATGATTATTATAATATAATTGAAATAAGAGACAAATAAACAACCATGTTCCCCGTAAAAAATATCCACCATGTTAATCGACACATACTAAAATTATTGCATTATTTGATTACTGTTGATCCTAACGATAAAACTGAACGAACACTGTTAGAGCGTGCAAAGAATTGGTTCGGTAATTTTTCTTACTGTCCTAGGGATGCGAATCAGGTGGCACATAATTTAGTTGCGCGTGTTTATGATTCAGAAGTATTTGACTGGAATGGCGATCCGTCGAATTATATTTTACTACAATCAAAAAAATTACTTTACTAGACATTATTAATGATGTAACTCTCATTTGAAGTTTGTAAAGTGCATCTATAGGAATTCCCAACGAAAGGTTGAGGAGCGACACGTGGAGAAGCGGATGACAAGAAGCGAGACAAGGAAATTAAATGCGGAGAATGACAACTATAATATCATAAATAATTTTCTGTTAACAAATTTTACAAGAAAATATAACTATAACTAATATTGATGTCCTAAAAATGATCAAAAGGAGGAAACCCACATCCATCCAGTTTAGTACATCCCCAAACCACCGAACCAAATACATAAATATTTACAAGCATCACATCTTACGTATGTGTGTAGGTGAAGCATCATCTGCAATATTAATTATTACGGGACCAGATAATAACAGTGTAGATTCATCAGATTGTGCATGCCTAATTTTACAAACTATATATATTATCTCTTGCCAGATAAATAAAAGTGCAATCATGTTTTATATATGAAATTAAAAATAAGAGAAAATGCTAGCAAATTGATTTTAGAGCGAACTCCATCTAACACCCATAAATAGCTAAATTCGGATTCAGTTATATTTTAGAAATTTATATGGCGTAGATAAATAGTACAACCATATTATATAGTACATATTTGGAAAACTATTGTTTTTCTGGTGGACATGTGATTTTACTTTCATACAAATTCTATATGAGGTTCTCGATAGAATATACTAAAAAGTTTCACAGGAAGGTTAAGCAATGGAACCATTTTAACTAAAGAAACTAGAAGAAATAAACGGTACAAAATGAGAAAATTTATTTCCATTTGAAAATTAGTGAAAAATCTTAACCTTGGCTATCATTTTGGAGACATTGGAAGGCAAGGTGAAGAGGAATTCAGAGATTAGTATGGGTCACGACATGTTCTTCAACAGAAAGTGGAGGGAAAGGCCCAACGGCATATCCCCAACAAGACATACTACTCCTGAGACGGAGAAGGAACGGTGGACATTAGAGTTACCATCACCATAGACGAACACGCTATCAAGCACACGATATAGAAGAGCTAGCTAGCAGGACCAAGAAGTGTGACTATCATTAGATGTTGAAAATATGCCCTAGAGGCAATAATATATGTGTATTATTTATTTTCAAGATTATAATTAAATTTCATATTCCATGCTATAACTGCTATGGTTCACGAATATGGGATTAGATGGAAAACTCATGAGCACGTGTAGATTTATAAATTATATGCAGTATTGTATTATTAGGTGGACAAAAGTACAACTGTATTCATGTATGAATTTTGGAATAGAGCAAATTACTATTTTTTATAATGGGAATATGATAACCTATATAATAGTCCATACATAGGTCATTACAGAATACAATTTATATGCATGTACAAATATTTAGATTGAACAACTAAAAAATGTAATGTACTCCCTTCGTCCTTTGAAGAGTGTACTTCCAACTTTGTTGGAAAGTCAAATATTTCTATGTTTGACCATATTCATACAATAATACAACAATATTTATGCCATCAATTTAGTAGCATTGGATTCATTATGAAATATATTTTCATCATATACCTTTTTGGTTTAACAAGTATTGATATATTTTTGCACAAACTTGATCAAATTTTGAGCTAGTTTGACCATCCAACAAAGTTGAAAGTACACTCTTTAAAGGACGGAGGGAGTATTTTATAATACTATAATTCATAATTCTGTACAAGATAATCCGTATGACATACCGGTCATGGTTATATAATAGAAAACCATGTCAAGACCTAAAACAACATGGAGAAGATATACAAATATGAAGGAACTCTAGCCGTGCAAATGCACGGGCGAACCTGCTAGTTAATAGAAATAATAATAACATCAGCCATTTTAATTTTTATTTCAGCCAATAGCATTTAGCAATGTATAATATTTGTTCTCCAAACCTCCATATAATTTGAAAAAACAATACAATTGAACTGTTGTATCATTTCTTACATACAGAAGAAGCAATGTAAAAACCATCAAACAAATATAAAGGTCTTTCCGGCCACGGTAAGATACATCCATATTTGCTACGTAAATATTAGAATGGCCATGAACAACACTCATGATATTGATCTTAATTTGGATCACAACAAAACTTGGATGTTTACTTTTTATACAATGTTTATTTAAGCCCCAACGTAAAATTAAATTTTACAAACAACCATTAGAGCAACTCCAACGCACCGACCAAAACGACGCTCGCTTTGTCCGCTTTTCGTCCGTTTGGGTCGGCCGCCTGCTCGTCGTCCATCCCGTTTTGCGTTTGGGTTGGCCATGCGTCCAATGCGCCGACTCACTTCATGTCTACACACAATTTTTAGAAGGTCCGCGACCATAAATCATGCCAGCGGCCATGCCATCGCTTAGAGTTCATGCCGGCACCATGCCAGCCTCCAAAAAAAATTCACCGCACAGTTCATGCTGACACACTTACCAGCGGACGGCACACATGCCAGCACACAAAAAAGGAAGATAATTCAACCACTCCATCTCGGCCGTGGTCATGCCAGCACACTTGCCGACATACAAAAAAGAGGATGGCGCTCTCTGCCATAGATCACTCGTCATCGAACTTGAGCATGTCGGTCTGCATCTTCTCGAACCATGGCCTCTTCCTCGGCGGCACCATGCTCAAGTCCACCTTTATGATCTCCACCCCTGTCATCATGCTAGCAAGCGCCACTTCTTTTGTCTTGGTCTTGGCATTGGCAGCCTCGATCTCAAGCATCTTCGCTTGCTTCTCCACCTCCAACTCGTGCATCTTGGCTTGCTTCTCCGCATCAAGCTCAAGCCTCCTCCTTTGGATCTCCATGAAGACGTTCATTTGGTCTTCCTTGTCTTGTCGGCGCTTCTCCTCCCTTGTGTCCTTCTTGCGCATCATGCCCTCCAAAGTTGCATGCAAGGCAATCGGCGCCGCATCACGCTTGTCCTTCTTCTTGGAGTTGGTCTTCCCCCGCGGCCGTGCCTTCTCGCCCTCCCCATGCTCCTTGATGACTTCCTGCCCCCACACGCCTTAGCGGCGGCATATTGCGCCTTGAATTTCTCCTCCCCGTTGATGATCATCCAACAATAGGTGAGGTTGAAGGACTTGCCGTGATGTTGGGCCTTCAATGCCTCTAAAGCTTGGAATGCCTACAAATAAATAGCATGCAATTATATGGGCAAATGGACATGCAGGCACAACGAAAACGGGTACGAAGAGGGTGCATATATACCATATCTCTGAGGCCGAGGCCGCTCACAGGACATGCTTGGATGCTCTCCAAGGCTGCACAAAACTTGTTGCACTCTTGTTGTATCACCCTCCATCGCTTTGAGTGAGACACCCACCCGCACTTGCTCTCCATTTGGTACGGCGCGAACTTCTTGCGTTCATGGTACTCACGATGAACGCAAAGCCAAAAGGTAGATGGGTTTTGCTCGGCACCGACCTTGGGGTCTTGTCCAATGCCCTCCAACACTCACAAAGGAGTTTCCTTCCACTGCGTGTATGCCTTCATCCGCTTGCTTTTGCGCTTCTTGTATGCGCCGGCTTGGTTGGCGAGCTCGTCCTCGAATAAAGGCTCCATGTTGATGTCCACTTCATCCTCTTCGTCAAGGCCGTAGTCCTCTAGAAATTCATGATCGAGCGGGTAGGTGCTGGCGTGCTGCCCATGCCGACCTGATCTTGCATGAAGGGTCGTCCATGTCAGCTTCATCAAAGGTGGCAGGCATGAAGGGCACTCGGCCGTCTTGTCTTTGGGTCTCGCCAGGATCGAAGGCAGCCGTGCCCGCAATTGTTATAATCAATGTGGTTATAATATAAAGCGGGGAGACTCTTTTTCGTCATTTTTCTGGACTTGCAAGACATCTCTCGCTCTGTTGGATCCTGAGTTACAAACTTTGTGCCATGTTAACTGTTTGCATTTATTAGTTTGATCAGTGCGAGTCTCAGGCAAATATTTATCCTGACTTTTGCTTTCTGCTGGTTCAGCGGTGCAGGTTGTTCAGCAGGTTCACTGAACTCTGCATCAGCAAAATGTTCATCTAAAAACCTACACACCGATTAGTTCCAAAACTGCGGCGTGCGGCCCGCTGGCGCTCCGCCGGCATCTAGCATCGGGCATGATGCCTTAGGAGGACGTGCGCGGACGCGCCAGCGACGGTGCTGGCCGTGCTGGGATCGGGGACACCTCCTCTCAATGATGCCGCATTAGAGCATCTTCAGTCGCGTTCTCAGAAAGGCTTTTCCAGGCGATTTTTTTCACGCCGCCGCCGAAAAAACGGTCCAGTCGCGTCCTTAAGAGCCCGATTTTCGTCGGTCTGGGCCGAAATCAGCGCCGATGGACCCAGGCCGAACCCGGCGCGCTGGGGGCACCCGGGGACGCCCGAACGAGCGATTTTGGCGCGAAAAAGCCGCGGGTCAGCCGCGTCAACGACACCGCGCCTCGTCTTCCACCAAAACGCCTCGGTTTCCCGCGGGGAATCAATAGCAAGGCTGCCGCCGGTCAGCCTTGCCATTGATTCCTCACGGGCGGCGCATCACGGGCGGCGCGGCGACGCCTCCCCTCCCGCCACGCGTACACACGGGCGCGGCTATATAAGCCGATGGCCTCCCTCGCCTCTGGCCACACCAACCATAGCCACCGAGCTCTCCCTCTCCCGTGCGCCGCCGCCTTCGAGCCCTCCCTCTCCCTCCCCTGTGCGCCGCCGCCGAGCCCTTCCTCTCCCCCCAGCGACAGTCCCGATGGCCGAACGTTTCCCCAGCGACGAGGCGGCGGCCAACGGCTTCGGCCGCCGCTCGCTCCATGAACAGAAGTCGTGGCTCCTGTTCGAGGCCAACATCCCGGCGCCGCCGGACATGCACGCCGGCCCGACGGGGTGGAGGCTCAGCAACGGGGGAGTGCCCATTCCCCCGTTGCCCGACACCGTGGCGCGCGCCTCCTACTTCACCGCCGAGGTGGAGATCGTGCGCGCCTCCCTCACCGACGAGCAGCTCGCCCTCCCCCAGTACACCGCCGACAACCACGCGGCGTGGGCGGCGTATTTCGAGTGCCGTCAGCAGCAGAGGCTGACGTCCGCCAACGGGGCACCGGTGGTGGGCGGCACAAAGAACAGCGAGGGGCGCCACCTGTGGTGGGGCGTCCCCGGCCGCACGCTCATCTTGAGGGCGGCAACAACCCGTCGCTGGCATACCCCCCGGCGAGGGCGGCCGCCCCAGCCCACTGCCGACGCGACGGGCAATGGATGCCCGGGAGGTTCAGCACCTCGTCTTCTTTCTCCTCACACTCTTCTTCACACTCCTCTGGCTCTCCGACGCTGCTCGGCGTCAAGGCCGAGCCCGTGGCGGATATGCCCCTCAGCCGGCGCACTCGCAGCACCGGCATCGTCATCAACGAGGGCGGCCGGCGCGCCTCCTCGTCGGCTCCTCCGTGCTTCGTCAAGCCAAAGACGGAGCCAGGGCTCGCACCGGTGAAGACGGAGCCGGGTCTCCCCGCCGTGAAGACGGAACACAGCGACGTGGAGCTCGACGACGACGCGGCCCTGGAATGGGCGCGCAAGGACTCCCTGAAGATGGCGAGGGAGCGCCAGTGCGCCGCCCTGCGGCGCTTCGCGCAGCGCCGCCAAGGCCGCGACGAAGGAGGAGGAGTCGTCATCGACTACAGCGACGACGACGACGCGCCGCCGCCGCCACCAGTCCGCCATGGCGACGCCGGGCAGGGGTCCACCAGGGACGGCCGCGTCAAGAAGGAGAAGGCCGACGATGACGACGGCGGTGAGGATGGCGGCGACGACGGCAACTACTACGCGTTCAGCCAGTTTCTTTTTTAGATTAAATATATATTTGCTATGTAAAAATCCGCGAACATATCTAATATATGCCAAAATTTGCCGAAATTTAGACGTGCTTAGCCGAACGTTTTCTTTTTGAACGCGCCTGGGGGCAGCCCTGGAGCCGGCGGCTGGGGACCAATTCGCCCCCAGGCCGATTTTTTGCGCCGGCTCACCCCAGACGGTGATTTTAGGCGCCCCTGGGGCAACGGCTGGAGATGCTCTAAATTGCGCCAAGTATAAGAGCCAGTTCTTTTGCTAGCTTCTAAAATAAGCTGAAATAAGCTACCCCTACACAACTTATTCTAGAAGTCCAACCAAAATTATTTTTTTAGAAGCCTAATAGTTAAGACTTGACTAATAGGCTTCTAAAAGAAAAAAATTAGTTTGGCTTCTAGAATAAGCTGGTAGGGGGCAGCTTATTCTGAAAGCCCAAAAAAGCCAAAAAAAGAACTGGGGGGCAGCCCTGGAGCCGGCGGTTGGGGACCAATTCGCCCCCAGGCCGATTTTTTGCGCCGGCTCACCCCAGACGATGATTTTAGGCGCCCCTGGGGCAACGGCTGGAGATGCTCTAAATTGCGCCAAGTATAGGGCCAGTTCTTTTGCTAGCTTCTAGAATAGGCTGAAATAAGCTACCCCTACACAGCTTATTCTAAAAGTCCAACTAAAATTATTTTTTTAGAAGCCTAATAGTTAAGACTTGACTAATAAATTTCTAAAAGAAAAAAATTGATTTGACTTCTAGAATAAGCTGGATAGGGGGCAGCTTATTGTGAAAGCCCAAAAAAGCCATGAAAAGAACTGGCCCTAAACCGGATTCACCGAGCCTCTCTACCGGGATCGAAGCGGTTTCCCACAACCATACCGTGTACGTATCTCCGGAGTACGTTATAATCACTTGCCTTTTCTGGCTAATCACGGCCTCAAGTACTGTTTTAAACCGCAGCTTGCAGCCTACAGCATCATTTGTTTGGCGCTAAGCCAGACTAATGCTAAATTACGGGGCTTAACAGGCCTAGTGCCTACTGCCTAGGTACTAGGTAGCACTCATGGCGCCCGCCGCGTCCGGGAGAGACGGACGAATCCGCCTCCGCCTCCGCCTCCGGCGCACAGAAGCCTGCGTCACGTATACTCTATCTATATATACCGGCCGCTTCGCCGGAGAGCTCCAACCAGCCAGCCAAGCCAAGCGGGTCTGATCGGAGGAGCAGAGGAAGAAGCAAAGAACAAGCACCGCAGGTCTGCAGCCACGATGGCTCGCCGCAAGGTCCCCATGAGGCTCATCGAGAAGGCGCGGGCGCGCGCCGAGACCCACGCCAGGAGGACCAAGGGGCTGCAGAAGAAGGCGTCGGAGCTCGCCACGCTCTGCGCGGTCCCGGTCGCGCTCGTCTGCTCTGCCGGCGCCGGGGCTCCGCCGCTCGTGTGGGAGTCGGAGGAGGGAGTGCTCGAGAGGTACCGGCGCGCCGTCCCGGCGGAGGCCCGCGCGCGGCACACGCAGCGGAGCTACATGGAGACGGAGCTGGGCAAGGAGAAGGCCAAGCTCGCCCGGGCGCGGCACGGCTGCCCCGGCGCGCTCGCGGACTGGGACGCCGCGCTCACCGGCATGACGCTGGAGGAGGCGCGGGGGCTGCTCGAGACCATCGACGCGGCGCTGCGGGCCACGGGAGACAGGATGGAGGCGCTGGGCATACCTGCCGACGGCGGCCACGGCTCGCTCGAGGATTCTTCCGACGACGCCTTCATGCCGCAGCAGCTGGGGCACGGTGGCGGCAACCCCGTGGACATGGACGCCCCCGCCTTCCAGCAGCTGCAGATGGTGCCGTTCCACGCTGGGAACAACGAGGGCAACTCTCGCAATTCTCATGGGACGATCCCTTCCAGACGCAGCAAGGGTGCGGCGGCTTCCAATGCGTCGGCGGTAACTACTCGGGCGGCGGCTACGAGATGCTCTCACCAGGCTTCACCAATGCTGACAACAACTGCTCGGCCGGCGTCGACGAGATGCTCGTGTTAGAAATAATTCTTTAGTATTAACATAATAGGATCTCGATCTCTAGATTAAAACACCTCTTAGAATATTGGGAACTAACCATGATTTTTCAGAGACCATCGGGGGCTCCATGCAGCTGCCGTGAGCCTCCAGCGGAGTGGAGTTTGTTGGGAAAGAAGCAGCAGCATGGAGATGGACGTGCAGAGTGCTGGATGCCGCCGGCACTACCCTCCTGGTGGCCGGCAGTGGTGGACGGTCTTCTGGACCCTTGGCGCTTCTTTAGGATCGGCAGTTGAGGTTCTGTGTGTTTGTAATCGTCATCCATACATGGGACATATACCTCCTTTTATGTATAAGCGCTAGGGAACAGGGACCAGACCAAAACGTTGGTTTGGCACCTCCGATCATGGTGCATCTTTACGTTAGGTAAGGAGACTTTGTCTCTCCCTGATTTCTCTCAGTTTGTTACACTGAGATCAATTCCAACATTCTCCCCCTTGATCGTAAGGTTAACAAACATCATAAGCCCACTCTTATCATAGAAATAATATACCAAAGTAAGATGTTGCAATGACCAATGAAATTTCATTGAACCTCAATAATTATAGTATACCATTCTATCTCGAAATGGATATCATTTTACTTAAAGGGAGTTGGTTCATTTGACGGTCCTAAATTCCAGGATCAAAAGGCTTTCTAAACCCATGCTAACAACATGATCATACAATTGGGTGGTAAGCCTTTGATAAACGGATCCGTAAAACATTCAAACATACTCATACTCTCAACTTCAATAGCTTGATCCTGGATTCTATCTTTCACAACACTAAACATATTGTCAATGGTTTTGGCAACACCATTTAACTTGTTGTTACTCGCATAGAAAACTGCGATTCATATTGCAGTATGTGGTTACAAAATGCTGTCTACCACCATAATTTTGGGAATAAATTTCTTGACATACAACCTGCCCAATAGCCTCTTAACATGCCACATAATTAAGTGCATTATTTCTAATGCCATCAGCGTCATTATGGAGCTTTTCCACGATATAGCTCCATATGCGAGAGTGAGGATGTAACATGACGTGGAAACTTTAATATCCACACATCTCGCAGAAACAATGTCTAAATAACCTAGGATAACCAGGTTATCAGACTTCTCATCAGTGAGCATGTAAACTTTATTGTAACTTATTGTCTTGCATATCTGCAAGACTTTTGATGGCTTTTCCAGTGGTCCATTTTTGGACTTACTTGTATATTTGCCAATTTTCCCGATCACAAA
Source organism: Triticum aestivum (assembly GCF_018294505.1). Classification (NCBI taxonomy): domain Eukaryota; kingdom Viridiplantae; phylum Streptophyta; class Magnoliopsida; order Poales; family Poaceae; genus Triticum; species Triticum aestivum. The sequence continues at coordinate 575,244,608 of NC_057812.1, forward strand.
TAAGGGCATGTTCATACTTGAATACACATGTTGCTTCTGACAGCTGAAGCATAAGGAACCACATTATTTGATCAGTTCATAATGGTTCTTTGGACACTAAAATGTCCACCTTTATTGCCCTTAACTTTAGCAGCAGGTGAGATAGAGTACTACCACATAATATTTTCTTCCGTACTCTATCGAAGTATGTCGTCATAAGAGAACTTATACTCCTTTTGGACCTATATCTTGATGAAGCCCGATACAAATAAAGTATAAGGCATCACCAAGTTCCTTTTATGTCAATAGAAGATAGAAATTTCTTGGCCCGCCAAAAAATATTCCAACTTCACATTTAGTGAACTTACTCCCCTTTGTCCCAGCGCTCGTCTTATTTCACAATTGAATTTCTTGAGGCAACATACCTTATGTTAACTTCATCTATTTGACAAAACCCGATGGTTGAGTCATATATACACTATTAATTAGTCAACACAAGAGCATGTTATAATCATAACACAAGCGTCATAACAACTTAATGAGGAAACTCTATTGAGTTCCATACATCATTAGAGCTCACTATCAGACAAGCCTCTAAGATGATCATTAGCACACATTATCAATCACACGGAAATTGTGAAGTCTCAACATTAAGTGTTGCAATATGCATTCTTCTCACCTTCCCTGATGCATATGAACAAAGATCTAATGGAGTTATCCTTAAGATTCTTGCTCATACTCTCCAGGTTCCCTGATGATCACTTTATTTAAAAGATGGAAAACATACCCAAAAACTTAATAATAATCATTTTAGTTCTAAACCACAACACCGTCGGGCTGAAGATGGAAAAGAACTTAATGAACTGTGAATGATTATAAATGAAATATAACCACGAGCCACATGATACTAACAAACTTGCCACTTGAGTGAAATGTGACATATGATTATAAACGACGTTGGTCAAATATATAATCAACATGTTACATCATGATGGTCATTACACCAGCAACCTTGTCACTTTAGCATTCATGTGTGCTTCATAATGCTCATAAGGGATTACACATTAACATAATAAAGGGAGTGATTTTTCGTTCATTCTTCTAAATAAGACTTGTTGCATCTTAATTAGAGAACCAAAATTAGTGTGTGCTTTTCATACATTCTCCAACCAAGACTTCTCGTTGGTTCCATCTTAATTAGAGAATTAACGCACATATTTTTCTTAGCTTTATATGATATAAGTAGGAGAAGTGAACGTGATATCTCATATTAAACAAGACTTCCATTCTCCCCCTCGAAATGTGGCCGAAAACCACAATTTTGATAAGGTCTCTTAAAATTCTCTTATATCTTTAGTTATACCATATCACTTAATCTTTACAAATGATTCATTCAGTGAAAACATAACTTGTCTCACCCTAGAGTGGGACTAACATTACATAATTGGAGATGACTTAATACAAAATCATGTCATCTGTTCGAGAGACAAAATTAAGGTTCTCCAATAACTGGAACATGAACAAACATCATCAATAAGATGAAGAATGAAGTTATCTCCAAAAGCTAGTGGAATAAATCCAATAGTTTTGACTTTAATATCCTTTGCATTAGTAATATGCATGATGGCAAATGCATCTTGAGATCTCTCCCAATGTCTGCCTTATCATCATGATTAACATCCTTCAACCTTAGTGGCAAAGAAAACACTGGGAGATTCCTCCATGTGCAAAAGTTATTTACATAAGGTTCATCTATGCCAAAACGGAAGTTTGGCATCATTATTAATGTTCATTGCTAAAAAAAAGACACCATTATGAGCATCACAACAAAACATCAAGCATGAATTAACCATGCAATGAGATGAATCAAAGAGATGCTTAATTGTTATTCTGATCCATATTCATAAATGACACATGAAAATAATCAACGTTGGTCAGAATATCATCATATGCCATTATAACATTTTTTTAGATCTCTAATCAAAACTTCCCGTTGGTTCCATTTTGACTAGAGAGTCATAAAGCACATAATTATGAGCAAGAACTTTGGCTAAATTAATAGCTAAATTACCATAAAGCAACAACATAAAACCATGTTTGCCATCATACACAATGATACCTTTTGTCACGCAAGTTGACACTGATAATAATAGTGAACTTAAGTGTCAAAATTATCATAAAAATTTCTCAAAGACATAAATGAAAATGGCATAGAATTAACATAAAAATATAAATGTCTTTGCCACTGAGTAAACATTGATATTAACATTCACAGTGAAAATGACATTAACATTATCATAAGGATATCATAATATTTTCCCCAAAAACAATTATATAAAATTTGGACATAAGCTTACACAAGGATTCACCAAATAATAATATTTGGTAAATTATAACGGTCAGATAAAAGGCAACACGTACTTTGGATAGATTTCATAAAAAAAAGTCATATAATGACTAGGATTTTGCATATCACATAAAGTTCTTTAAACAAAATTTCTTTGTTTAGAGAATCAACCATAATTTTATCAATACCATTATGGTCCATTTAAGCTTATTTCAATAGTGCATGTTTTAATTCTACAATAGAAATGAACCAACATAATCTTTAGTATTTGTCAACGAGCACACTAGCTCAACATTATTAGATGCACCGTGAGGTACGGAAAACCACACCACGCGACCATTTAGTGACGATCACATCATTAAAAAAATGCCATAAGTATGGCATCAACGTAAAATTCACACTCAATGAAAATTTTCAAATAAAATTTTCAGAAAATTCAATGAGTGATTCACATTAATTTCATCATTGAAATGACACCGAAAATATGATCATCATAAAAGGTGTCATTAAGATGGCATCAACATTAATGTCACATTAAATTTCCAAATAAAATTCCCTTTGGCACAACTTTATTCAGAAAATTATAAACATAATTATAGGCAAATTCTAATATATTAGTGCATAAGCATAATTATAAACTTAACAAGTGCACTAAAACTTCATAAAATGCCCATAACAACCCACGACGTTCTATTAACAAAATCTTATCATCATTGAAGGATTCCATAAAATGACATAAATCTTAATTGCTTAAAAGATGACATAAGCAAAATCTTTAACACATTTTCTGGCAGCTCTTAAATTTATTATACAGTGGATAGCCAAAACAAAAACTTAAATGCACTGCCAAAAATACAGAAAACTGCCACAAAAAATTGGCCCAAAAATACCCACGGCTACCCAAAGTAAGCCCAGTAGCATAGCAGCTACACGTAAAATAAAACAAACTTCTCTGGTCGGCTGAGGCAACTTGGGCCACAGTCCGGCCGTGAAAACAGCCCATATGGCGCCGATGGCCTGCTCGGAGCCGCGATTTCTTGTGAATCGTCCGATCGAAACGGACGGTCGGCATCGCTCGCGAACGGAACAAAATCGCCGCCCGAGCTAACCCTAGGTCATTTGACCTCCTCCTCCCCGGATTTCTCGCTCTCGCACAGAGCGGCGACAACAGCAGCGGCTCGATGAGCTCGCCAGCCATGGCGGCGCGGGAGCTCCGCTCGCCGGCCAAGCGTGCAGCGGATTGAATCCCGCGCGCTTTGCCATCGAACGAGGCCTCTGCGTCTGCGCGCGCCCGATGATTCGTACGGTGGGGAGGGATGCACCGGCCACCACCGATTTAGGGGGCGATGGCGACGTGCACGGCGATGGCCTCACACGCGCACATCCATAATAGCGGCGCTGGCGGCTCTAAACCCTCGGCGCGTCGTCCTTTAGCAGCTCAGCGGCGGCCGATTCTTTCAGCGCGTCGTCCCAGGAGACGACGGCGTCACCGGCGTCGGGATCCCGAAGGTACACCGGCGCGGCATCATGAGGTGTGCCCCAAAAGCTCTTCTTTTTCTCGATTACATCATTTTTGGGCGCTGATTTGCGGAATTCCTAGTTCTAGGGTTTCAAATTGGGGATTTTCTGGAGTTTGCAATTCCCCCCTTCTGATTGCTTAAACAGGGCTAGTTGAAAGATCAACATAATGCGGAAGCATGGCTCAATTAGTCTAGCCGTTGAACATGATCATCATCATCGAATTAACACTAACCAATAGCAATTAGAATCTTAACCGAAGCAATTAACCCTAAACATGGATCGTCAACTTAACAGAGTCTTATACTTTAATCATTAATCTTAAGCCTGCATAATTTGATCTTAACACATAATCCTAATGTGCTAACAGTAAAATGTTATAATCTAATCATGACCAATTAGCAGCACTAATACAAAAAGTTAGACCATGACATTAATAATTAAGATTTAACATGGTCTAGTTAGGGTTGTAAACAGAGATCAATCATGCTCATGATACCAATGTTAGAAATAATTCTTTAGTATTAACATAATAGGATCTTGATCTCTAGATTAAAACACCTCTTCTGTAGAATATTGGGAACTAACCATGATTTTTCAGAGACCATCAAGGGCTCCATGCAGCTGCCGTGAGCCTTCAGCGGAGTGGAGTTTGTTGGGGAAGAAGCAGCAGCATGGAGATGGACGTGCAGAGTGCTGGATGCCACCGGCACTACCCTCCTGGTGGCCGGCAGTGGTGGACGGTCTTCTGAACCCTTGGCGCTTCTTTAGGATCGGCAGTTGAGGTTCTGTGTGTTTGTAATCGTCATCCATACATGGGACATATACCTCCTTTTATGTATAAGCGCTAGGGAACAGGGACCGGACCAAAACGTTGGTTTGGCACCTCCGATCATGATGCATCTTTACGTTAGGTAAGGAGACTTTGTCTCTCCCTGATTTCTCCCAGTTTGTTACACTGAGATCAATTCCAACAGCTCGCGCCGGACTTCGTCAATGCTGACTACAACTACTCGGCCGGCGTTGACGATATGCTCACGCTAGGCCTCGCAAATGCTGACTACAACTACTCGGCCGGCGGCGACAAGATGCTCGCGCCGGGCTTCCCCAATGCTGACTACAACTACTCCAGCGGCGGCGAGATGCTCGCGCCTGGCTTTGGCAATGCTGACTACGACTGGACTGATCTGACCATGTAGGCCACCGACAAGTTGTGCGATGCAGCCATGCCACTTGGGTCTACCCTGACCTTGCCGACGGTACTCTTCCACCCGATTACTCTGCTCAGGTCGTCACCGGCAGGGACTACGTCAACACACCACCATCTGGCGGGTACGGGTACCCCATGGCCATGGGCGTGGGCGACAACTTCACTGACTTCGACAGCAACCGCACGGCGGACTGGTAGTTCCAGCGCTTCGACACAAGCAGTCTGCTACTAGGGGAAATGCAGTCGTAGTTTTGGAGCTAGAATATCTTAATTCTCACTCATTTGAAGTCAGAATTTTGCAGAATTATATGATTTATACGTGCATGATTTTGTACGGAAATTTTGAAACATCAACCATCAGTTCTTATGGAATTTTCATGAAAAGAGTATGAGCTCCTCTTCACAAAGATTCCTTTTTTGGATAAAGCTTCATAGTTCACAAAGTTCATGCTCGGAAACTCCACTCAAGAGTAGAAACAGTCGGTGTCGAATATGCATGCATACATCTAATGTGTCTCGCTATGACAGGCTGATTTACTTTATTTGAACTAATATTACCAATCCATTCGTAACCCTTTTGTTATATCTTTGTCCATGAGATCTCTTAACAAGCCTTTCATACTTTTGGATGGCATCCAAAACAGAGCACATAGCCACATACTAGAAGGAAAACCGTGCGTTGCCGCAGCCGGGAAAAACTATGCCTGACACTCACATCAGTGTACATTACTTCTCTGTTGTCAATCTGAAGGTTGCATTTTCATTATCAATCCGTGACAGATAAAGTATATGGCATGTTCATTATTTAGGACTTGACTAAATATTAAGGTTAGCAAAACCAGTCGATTCACAGAGCAATGTGTTTATTTTATTGTCTTTTCTTCTCTTTGTAGCGTATGCGGATTGATAAATGGTTCACATGATGCATCATTTGATATGACATACCACTAGATAGATCTACTTTTTGCTCTAACCAAATGGTGAACTCCAAGACCGTCATAGGATTAATTACTATTCCATCCATCTAGAGTTAGCTGTCATTGAAATGAGTGTATCTAGACACATTTTGTAGATTCACTCATTTCAGCGACGGTTGTAGAATCACTCATTTTAGTGACAGCTAATTCTGGAGGAGGTAGTACATCTAATTGTGCACTAACCGAAAGGAGGGTTGAAACAAAAAAAGGCTAGTCGGGAGATACCCTTTGAATCATGGGTGTATATACACCAGATATGGAAAAAAATATTTTTTTAAGCCAAAAAATCATAAACTTGTTTTCAATAATCTACACCTTTTGTTGTACTCGTATAAAAAGTTTCACGAAGGAAAAAAAATGCGCGTTGACTTTAGGACAAAAAGATCAAAATCACTAGGACAAAAAGTGTGAATAATAACTTGTATATAATGTTGATTTTGTATTTTATAGTATCATGAATATTTTTCTTAGACCAAACTTTTTATACAAATACAACAGAGAGTCATCGTTAGTTATAAAAAGTTTCATTTTTTGACTTTTTTGTAATTACTTTTTTTTCATATAGGATGTATATACACCCACGAACCAAATGTGCTTGTCCTGTCATACGGACAAGCACGTTTACCTCCTCGGTGTCTAAACACCCGATATGAAAAAAATAGTGATTGAGAAAAAGTCAAAAAATTCCAAAACTTTTTTGTAATAAACTTGACCTTCAGTTGTATTCGTATAAAAAGTTTATCCTAGGAAATAAATTACATGGTATTGTTGGTGAAAGAAACAACAACACTACATACAAGTTGCTATTGGCACTTTTTCCTTGAGATTTTTTTTAGCCCTGAAGTCGGCATGAAGTTTTTCCTTCGTGAAACTTTTTATATGAGTACAACAGAAGGTCAAGTTTATTTTAAAAAATGTTTCACATTTTTTTACTTTTCTTGAAATTTTCCTATATCAGCTGTACATACACCCGAGAGCCAAAGGGGATTTTCTAGTCTTACAGGAAATACCCTTTGGTTGTTGGGTGTACATACACTTGATATGGGAAAAAGAATACAAATATTATAAAAAATCTTAAAAATCTGAAACTTTTTTTAAATAAACTTGACCTTCTGTTGTACTCGTATAAAAAGTTTCACGAATGAAAAAAAATCCATCACTTCAGTGAAAAAACAAAATCTCAAGGACAAGAAGTGTGAATGGTAAGTTGTATATAGTGTTGATTTTTGTATTTTAACCAACAATACCATGGAATTTTTTCTCTGGCCAAACATTTTATACGAATACAACAACTGGTCAAGTTTATTTCATAAAAAGTTTTGGAATTTTCCTTCTTTTGGCTCTCGGGTGTATATACATCTGATATGAGGAAAACATTAAAATTTTAATAAAAAGTCAAAAAACTCTGAAACATTTTATGAAATAAAATTTACCTTCTGTTGTACTCGTACAAAAAGTTTCACGAAGGAAAAAATTTACGTCGACTACAGGGAAACAAATTCAAGGACAAAAAGTGTGAATAGTAACTCATATATAGTGTTGCTTTTGTTTGTTTTTCATCAACAATAAAATGGACTTTTTTTGCTTGGCCAAACATTTTATATGAATATAATAGAAGGTCAAGTTTATTAAAAAAAAATCAACAATGAATAGCATGGAGTAGGCTATTCATCGCTGACTGAGTAGCTTCGACAACTTTAAGGACTGGTGGCACCACATGGTGGGCGTCAATGCCAATGTGAGAAAGGGCCTCACATCTGTCGTCATGTTGGTTTCATGGAAAATTTGGAACAAGCGGAATGCGAGAGTGTTTAGGAATGTGTCCTCCATGCCATATGTAATCACATCTATAGTTAAGGCCGAAGCCAGGCTTTGAGGGTTGGCGGGGGCCAAGCATTTGAGCTCTCTTATGCCGCGAGAGTAGGCTATCGAATGGAGGCCGTTCATTATTTCGAAACTCTTCTTAATTAATGAGAAGGCAAAGCTTTTGCCTCCGTTTAAAAAAAATAATATAAAAAATCGATTCCGGTCCCCCTCCCGAGCCGCCCCCCGCGTGGGCGACCGGGAGGCCACCAGATCCCGTCGGCCGGACCTCCCCCACTCCTCCTCCTCCTCCCTCGCCGTCGTCCAAGGGTGCGGCCAGGCGAAGCCTTGCCGTCGCCGCCGGCGGCGGGGACTCGGGCCCTCTCGCTCGGGTGGGGCTAGCGCGGGCCGGCACCCCCGTGCCGAAGCGTGGCGGGCGGGCCGGACGCCACGGCGGGTGGTGGCGGCGCCTCGGCGACTTTGCTTCCCCGAGGCAGGAGGCCTCGCGATCTGGTGCGTCACGGCCGCCAGGGACGGCGGCGGCGTGACCGGATCGGTTCGCGGCGGCGCGGCCGGATCTGTGCCCATGCGTGGGCCTTGATCGCTGGTCTGCCGTCGGCACGGTGGTGGGTGCGACTCATCGGCAGCTGGGCAGATCCGCGGGATTCTATCCTTGTCTGGTCCTTGACAGCGTGGGCAACTCCGGGGGAAACCTTAGATCTCCTTGGGATCGAGCAATGGCGGCGCTTTTGCGTCGTAGTCCCTCTTTAGGGCATTGTTTTGGAGTTTACTCCGGTTGAAGGGACCAGCAACGTCGGCGGCGCACGTCTGGTGGAGCAACTGCCGATGAAAATCGCGCCGACTATGGTCATGGCGGACGATGGCGGCGTCTTGGATGTCGTTCCCTTGTCGAGGCATCGTCGTTGCAGTCTGCGTCATCAGGCTCGGCATGCTCCGGGGGAAACCCTAGATCTGGGTCTTTCGGATCGGACGATGATGGCGTTTTATCGCTTTCCCTCCTGGGGGCATCGTTTTGGAGTAAGTGCTGGCTGGGGGGATGGTGGAGCGGTGCTTCATCTCATGCATTGATGGCGGCGGATATCGGCGACATGGCGCTGTGGAGGCTCGGCGTCCGGACTCGCGCAGGAGGAGGTTGCTGTCTGGCATCATGATGACGTCGATGGCGGAGTGGCCAGACAAGGTAGAAGCCTCAATATGATCTGAAGACGGACCTGTGGAAGATGGCGGTGACGACACACGAGTGCATCTGACCGGATTGTGCTCCAGACCCGGTATGTGGCTCGGCTGGGGCTTCCGAATGAGTTTCGGCTTCCGGCTTTTGATGTTAGGCTTAGGTGAGTGGTTTGGGTAGCGGCCCAGCTAGCACCCCTTCATCATTTTGGATAGGAGTAGCGGCATATGTTGCCAAGATGGTGGATTCAGGCACATTGTTGTAATACTTTGTAAGGTCCTCGAGTATAATCAATAAAGTGGCTGTATGCATCTCCCAGATGCAGAGGCCGGGGTCATCCTCCTTTTCTAAAAAAAAGCTATAACTTGCTCTTCGTACTAGAACGTTTCGTCGATGCTTCAACCGGCGGTGTGAACCGTGACGAAATACGTAGACAATGCCTATCCCCTGATCAACGACAGCTCCATCCGCGATGCGAAGGGGCAGACCGTGAGCTGCCACGGCGAGCAGTGTCGCCGTATGTAGAGGTAGCCGTTGGGCCCGACCCGTATCGGCCTCATGTAAGCGTCAGCGATGTACAGGTAGTCCGACTCGTAGTGGAACCGTGGGCGACGTAGACGGTGGTGGCTCTGGCTCGGGACGGCCCTCGTGTCGGCGTCGCCGATGGGGATGCACAGGGACATCAGTACGACTGCCACGGTGAGCCAGGCCGTCAGCCGCACGAGCTTCGTCGCGCGCGCCATGTCTGACCTAGTAGTACAATACGTAGCAATACGTGTGCGTGAGTTTGCTCGTTTGTGAGGATGAGAGAAACACAGAAGGCATCTAGGAGCATCTGCTTCCATTGATGGGTGCGTGCGTCCTGCTTCTTCTGGTAGCGCACGGTTCGGTGAGCCTGGCCGAATCCGAATGTGGCTAGGAGTCGGAACAGGTGGTGCAGTCCGTTGCGTACGTAGACCTTGAAAGGAAACAAGCACAATACGCCTTGGATAGAAGAAGAATCACGTACGTGAAGCAATCACAGGTTTCGTTCCTCTTCTGAAAGAGTTGGCTCAGCATGAAGGTTGTATGACAGCATGAGCAGCAAGAACTATTGGAAATATGAGGAATTTATCAAATGATTTTATTAACAGAAATACTAGATAAAATATGAGTAATATAACAGTGATAAAGCAAATCATACGATTTGATAAAAAGAAGGTAAACAGCAACTTCACATATGAACTGTAACTAAACACATCTAGAGCAGACAGTATAGCAAGTTGCATATATGAAATAGAACCTAACACATATAGGGCAGAAACTAGAGCAAAGAACTGTGGCAGGACGTCTAACAGAAAGAGCATAAACACGTACGGGACAGCAGCAGAAGCACTGGACTTGGGGTCGACGTCCTCTCCAGCCATGTCGTCGATGAGGTCGTCGACGTCGGGGAAGAAGTCGTCGTCGGGGAAGTAGTCGTCGGAGTCCGTGATGAAGAATTCAGTAGTCGCGCGGAGCGCTCCCCAAAAACCTTATCACCCTTCTCCCGTACAGGACTCAAAGACGTGCGGTTTCGGAGGCCTACTGTCCCGACTCGCGGTGCACGCCGCAAGCCGGGATGAGGAAGACAGCGGTAGCTCAGGGAATAGAACCGGTGGCGAGAGGAAGAAGAAGTTCTGGTGCGTCTCTCTGAGAGGAGCGACCTCCCTTTTATAGGCGCAAGAGAAGGAGGCGAGAGGCTGCGCCGGGGCGTGGCGTGGCGTGGCGTGGCGTGGCAAGGCGGGCGGCGGAGGAGGAGCGCGTGTGGATATCCCTCTTGTTCTCATGCTCGTACAAGTGAGAAAAGAACCTCCCTTATAAGGAGGTCCAACTCCCACTCAACTAGCAATGTGGGACTAAACTTTATTAGTATTCCTTGCCTTGCACAAATGGGCTAAGTGGGCCTCTAGGATTTATTAGGAATTTCTGAAATAGTTATTGGGCTGCCCAAAATAGACTAAATTCCAGCAATCCCCCACCAGATCCCAGAGGCACACAAAAATTTGCCTTTGATTCCAAAACACTGTTTTATATACCGGTGCTGCAGTGGAGACTGTTAAGTTGAATTTCCACCTAGAACTCTATGCTACACTAGTAAGCAACTTGAACAGTGGACTGGGCCTTGAACTGCAAGTTTTCTGCGAATCTAACTTCACATAAAGCCTTGACCGATACTTGGCTACCGTGGGCCTTCCCCGCGGGTGGAGGTTATGCGTCATACTCCATGACCTTTCATGAGTTTACTAGAGAGAATCCTACTCTCATAGATTGCGACGTTTGACAATCAGACTCATATAGGTGTGTTCTTAAAAAGATGTTCTGCAGGATAACATCTCTGCTTAAATAAGCCACTTAGAACATATTAAGATATACATCAACCTGCCATGCAGATTAGGAGAGTATTGCATCTTCATGGAGTGGTATTGTGAATAGTAAGGATACTCTCCTCTCAGTTGACCAACAGCTTGTCTTCCACATCTAATTCACGGGATCTCCGATCACAAAGAATAGGTTACCACCGTGAACAACTCATATTGTGGGTCTCATACCCATCTCCCTCGATGCATTATCTATCACATTACATGATAGACCCTTAGTAAAAGGATCTGCCAGATTTTTAGACGTTTGGATATAATCCAACGCAATAACTCCGAAGTTTTTCATTTTCCTGACAGACTTTAACCTTCTCTGAACGTGTCTTGATGACTTCATGTTATCCTTTGAGCTGCTCACTTTCGTGATCACAGTTTGATTGTCGCAGTTCATAAGGACACCCGATACAGGTTTCTCAACAACCGGCAAGTCATTCAAGAGTCGGCGAAGCCAATCTGCTTCAACCGTAGCTGTATCTAGTGCCGTGAGTTCTGCTTCCATTGTTGACCTCGTTAAGATGGTCTGCTTGCAAAACTTCCAAGAAACAGCGCCACCTCCATGAGTGAATACATAACCGCTCATGGCCTTTATCTCATCAGCATCTGAGATCCAGTTCGAGTCACTACACCCTTCAAGCACCTTTGGATGCCCGGTGTAGTGAATTCCATAATTTGCAGTGCCTTTCAAATAACGCAAAACTCTCTCTAGAGCTTTCCAATGCACATCTCCTGGTTTTGAGACAAACCGACTCAGTTTGCTAACAACAAAAGAGATGTCGGGTCTTGTAGCACTTGCTAAGTACATAAGCGAGCCAATAATCTGAGAATATTTCAATTGATCTCTGACAATTCTTCGATTCTTTCGAAGTAACACACTCGCATCATATGGTGTTGGAGAGGGCCTGCAGTCACTATAGCCAAAGCGACTCAAGATCTTTTCCACATAGTGAAATTGAAGCAAAGTAATCCCACCATCATCATCTCTCAACAGCTTGATGTTCAGAATGACATCAACCACTCCTAAATCCTTCATCTCAAAACAACGAGATAGGAAATCCTTGACCTCCTTAATAACATTCAGATTTGTTCCGAAAATCAGTATGTCATCAACATACAAGCACAGGATAACTCCCTCGCCCCCACCATGGTGATAGTACACACATTTGTCAGCTTCGTTCACAACAAAGCCTGCAACTGTTAAAGTTCTTTCAAACTTCTCATGCCACTGTTTGGGTGCTTGCTTAAGTCCGTACAAAGACTTCAGCAACTTGCACACTTTCCCTTTCTGACCATCTAGTACAAACCCATCTGGTTGTTCCATATAAATTTCCTCGTCCAACTCTCCATTTAGGAAAGCAGTCTTAACATCCATTTGATGAGCGAGAAGACCATGTGAAGCAGCTAGTGAAAGTAGAACTCGAATAGTAGTCAGTCGAGCCACAAGTGAGTAAGTATCAAAGAAGTCTTCACCTTCCTTTTGGGTATAACCCTTAGCCACGAGCCGAGCCTTGTACTTTTCAATAGTACCATCAGGCCTAAGCTTCTTCTTGAATACCCATTTGCATCCTATAGGTTTGCACCCATAAGGATGATCAGTTATCTCCCAAGTTTCATTCGCCAAGATGGAACCCATCTCGCTATGAATCGCTTCCTTCCAGTAGTCAGCATCTTCAGATGCATAGGCCTCTGAAATAGAACTGGGAGTGTCATCTATGAGATACACAAGAAAATCATCACCAAAGGACTTTGCAGTCCTCTGTCTCTTGCTCCTAGTAGGAACTTCATTGTTCTCCTCCACAGGACTTTCAAAGTGTTCCATCGAAATGGCAGGTTCGGTAATTGTAACTGGTTCCTGATTCGATGAACTAGGCATCTCCTGATTAGATGAGGTAGCCATATCCTTCATGGGAAAGATATCTTCAAAGAAAGTCGCATCATTTGACTCCATGATCGTACCGACATGCATGTCAGGTACCTTAGATTTTACAACCAAGAATCTATAGCCAATGCTATGAAAATCATATCCCAGGAAAACACAATCCACAATCTTTGGTCCAAGCTTCCGCTTCTTTGGAATTGGAACATTGACTTTCGCCAAACAACCCCATGTTCGTAGATAAGAGAGTTTTAACCTTTTCTTCTCCCATTCCTCGAATGGAGTTATCTCTTTGTTCTTTGTGGGAACTCGGTTTAGGACATGACATGCTGTCAATATCGCCTCCCCCCACCATGCCTTGGAGAGACCCGATGTGTCTAACATGGCGTTAACCAAATCAGTTAGAGTACGGTTCTTTCTTTCGGCCACCCATTTGACTGAGGTGAATAAGGAGGCGTCCTCTCATGAATTATACCATGTTCCGCACAAAAAGCATCAAATTCATTGGAAAAATACTCTCCACCACGGTCGGACCTAAGCCTCTTGATTTTTCGATCAAGTTGGTTTTCCACTTCAGCTTTATAGATCTTGAAAAAGTTCAAAGCCTCATCCTTAGATTTCAGAAGATACACACGGCAGTATCTAGTGGAGTCATCAATTAACGTCATGAAATATTTCTTTCCACCTTTTGTCAAAACACCATTCATTTCACATAGATCTGAATGTATGAGCTCTAGTGGTGCAAGATTTCTCGTTTCCGCAGTCGTGTGAGACTTACGAGGTTGCTTAGCTTGCACACACACTTGACACTTAGATCCCTTGACAGTGGTGAAACTAGGGATTAAGTTCAACTTCGCTAGTCGCGACATGCAACCAAAGTTAACATGACAAAGACGTGAATGCCACACATTGGATTCACTATTGTTGCAAATATGATTAACAACTTTATTGCAAACGTCTGATAAGGATAAACGAAACAGGCCTCCTGACTCATAGCCTTTACCAACAAAGGTTCCATACTTGGATATTACAAATTTATTCGACTCAAAGACAAGCTTGTAGCCATCTCTACACAGAAGAGATCCGCTAACAAGATTTTTATTGACGGAGGGGACATAATGCACGTTCTTCAGCCGCACGATCTTCCCCGAAGTAAACTTCAGATCGACCGTGCCAACACCACGAACAGAAGCACTTGAACCGTTGCCCATCAGCACGGTTGAAGTCCCTGCGGTCTGATAAGACGAAAACATGGAAATATCACCGCATACATGCACATTAGCACCCGTGTCAATCAACCAGTCAGGAGAATGACATACTGAAAGAATAGTGGGAAATATACCATACCCAGCATCCTTCATGTCAGTGTCTCCAATGACAACATTAGCGGTCTTGCCGCCTTTCCCAGGATGACGCTTGTCATAGCGATTAGGGCAACTAGGAGCCCAATGATCAGGATCCCCACACACATGACAAGCACCTTTCTTCTTGTCATTCTTCTTCTTGAAGTTCGTGTGTTGCACAGCCTTGTTCTTCCCATCAAACTTTGCTTTACCATCAAACTTGCCCTTGTTCTTGAACTTGTGGGGCTGGAAGTTCTGCTTCTGTACCACATTGGCACTAGATCCTCCCTCAATACCTCGAGCACGTGTGTCCTTTGCTCTCGCCTTTTCTTCCACATCAAGAGTGCCAATGAGATCCGGGACGGAAAACTCCTGCCTCTTATGCTTCAGCAAGGTAGCAAAGTTCCTCCATGAAGGAGGAAGCTTAGTGATGATACCTCCGGCAACAAACTTGTCCGGTAGCATACAACTGAAGTGCTCAAGTTCTCTAGCAAATGACTGTATCTCATGAGCTTGCTCAACCACGGAGCGCTCTTCAGTCATCCTGTAATCATAGAATTGCTCCATGATGTACAGCTCAGTGCCAGCATCCGAGACCCCAAACTTGGCCTCGAGTGCATCCCACATATCTTTTCCATTATCAATTGTCGCATAAGCATCAACTATGTTCTCACCAAGAACACTCAAGAGAGCAGCCTTAAACAGAGTATCCATTTTCTGAAAAGCTTGTGCCTGTTGAGCATCAAGCTCTCCTTCAGGTTTGCCGAGAGTGGCGTCATAGCAACTCATGGTTTGAAACCATAATACTGCTCTCACGCGCCACCTCTTATAGTGGATACCCTGAAACATAGGAGGTCTCATGGAAGCAGCAAAACCACTTGGGGTAAATTGCCTATAATAAGGTTTTTGGATTGTTGGAAATATGAGAAATTTACCCAATGATTTTATTAACAGAAATACTAGACAAAGCATGACTAATATAACAGTGATAAAGCAAGTCATGCGATTTGACAAAGAGAAGGTAAATAGCAACTTCACATATGAACTGTAACTAAACATATCTAGATCAGACAGTATAGCAAGTTGCATATATGAAGTAGAACCTAACACATGTAGGGCAGAAACTAGAGCAAAGAACTGTGGCGGGACATCTAACAGAAAGAGCATAAATACGTACGGGACAGCAGCAGCAGAAGCATTGGAGTTGGGGTGGACGTCCTCTCCAGCAATGTCGTCGATGTTAGGGAAGAAGTCGTCGTCGGGGAAGTAGTCGTCGGAGTCCGTGATGAAGGAGTCAGTAGTCGCGCGGAGCGCTCCCCAAAAACCTTATCACCCTTCTCCCGTACAGAACTCAAAGACGTGCGGTTTCGGATGCCTACTATCCCGACTCGCGGTGCACGCCGCAAGCCGGGATGAGGAAGACAGCGGTAGCTCAGGGAATGGAACCGGTGGCGAGAGGAAGGAGAAGTTCTGGTGCGTCTCTCTGAGAGGAGCGACCTCCCTTTTATAGGCGCAAGGGAAGGAGGCGAGAGGCTGCGCCGGGAGCTGAAAGGAACGCGGGAGATGAAACGAACAGACAACAGCCGAAGGGTGCAGCGTTCGTATTCAATATCCACTACAACAAAACTTTTCAGCTCCCGAGTGACCTTTCATATACCCGTAGTGCGTGACAAAAATTTAGATATCGGCTCATTTCCGCGACGCGACGCGTGGCGAGGTAGGCGGCGGAGGAGGTGCGCGTGTGGATATCCCTCTTGTTCTCGTGCTCGTACAAGTGGGGAAAGAACCTCCCTTATAAGGAGGTCCAACTCCCACTCAACTAGCAATGTGGGACTAAACTTTAGTAGTATCCCTTGCCTTGCACAAATGGGCTAAGTGGGCCTCTAGAATTTATTAGAAATTTCTAAAATAGTTATTGGGCTGCCCAAAATAGACTAAATTCCAGCAAGAACCATACTCACGACTCCATACAAATGGTGCATCTATATATACCAACATGCCCTGCCGTCCCATTGATAGTTTGATCACTAAAGCCGCAGACTACTTTTGGTTTATTAAATCTTACCGTTCAAGGAGGTGTATATATATATAGCGAGAAATGTTTGACGTTGATCTTAGAAGTGTTAGATCTTTGTGAGATACTGGAGTAAGCCAAATGAACGAGATGCATTTTTATGAATGGTGACGCAGCCGCGATGCTCTAGGACTGAGATTGTGGTTCCCTGTTTAGGGTCTCAGGCATGTCAGACGTTGATGGTGTGAGCTTTATCCACAAGAACCGTTTGTTTAGCCTGAAGAATAGAAGAAAGTTGTGCAAGAAGATCAATACCCACAGAATGTAAGTTTGTGCTGCTAAAAGCGGACAAAGCAAGCATTCATCAGCCAAACCTTTCCATTCACTGATGAAAACGCAACTGAACCAGAGCGGGATTAGCTCTAATGTATCAACGGTGACGGACACCGGTATCAACCCAACATTTGTAACACCAACTTTGTACTAGTATGTTAATATATAGGCAATAAACCTGCCAATTCCTCAAAGGAGTCATTCTTGAATAGGCCTAGACCCATGGATGTCGAGCCCATGAGAAGGAACAGGGCCCCAATTGAAGGCTTTTCGGAGAGCTACAAGTCTTCAGCCCACCAGCCCGACAAGCTCATAATCCATGTAGTGCCGGGCCTGTAACTAACCTCTTCCTTCAAAGTAGCCCCCGCTTCTATTCTTATCATGGACAGTGTATCGACCATCCAAACATATGATAGACTTTGCTGATTGTTCCCGTATTATCAAACAACTAATTAATTGCATATGTTTTAAATTAAAAAAATTAAATGGCAAAGATAAAAAATCATGAGCCAACTGTCAGTAGCAAGGAAGAGCAATGCTACATCCACGTGAAATTCTTTATGTATGCTACGTAGGGGTTGATTTGGAGGACTATCATTAGTTGGGGGATTGGCCCCACCCTGAAATTCGGGGTCATGTAACAGTGACGTAAAGACCCGTAGTTCTAGGATTATCGAGCAAAGGAACTAGGCAGAGTGTTGCGGTGCAGGCGGAGGAGCTCGGCAGTGGCCGTCGGAGCATTGCCATAGTACGCGAACGGTCGGAGCAATGCCTGAGCCTTGCCGGAGAGTCGGCGGTTATTTTTTTTTTTTGCAGTACCACAAAAACTGTTTAGGCTGTCCGATAAACTAATTTTACAGTACCACGATATACGGCATCTACTATAGTTGCTCTAAGTGAAAAACCTTCCGGTAAGTGAAAAATAGAGTTGTGCTTTATAGTGAAGCATAGCTGTGCTTCCGCCCTTGAAGTCAAAAGGCACAAATTGTGCTTTCGGTTTTCTTGTTTCCATTTTTTCTCCATTTTTCTTTTTCGATTCTCAAGGTCTTCAAAAAGTTGTCTAAACCTAATACACTAGGAGAAAACAGGGCTTTGGTTTAGGCCTGGCCAACCCATTAGTCCCGGTTCAGTCACTAGGACCCATGGGGGCAACGGTCCCGGTTCGTGAGGCCAGAGGGCCGGCCGGGCCTCGTGGGGCATTGGTCCCGGTTCGTCTGCCCCTTTTGGTCCCGGTTCCAGACACGAACCAAGACCAATGTGCCTCGCTCCTGGCTCACAACCATTGGTCCCGGTTCGTGGCTGGAACCGGGACCAAAAGGGGTCCTTTAGTCCCGGTTCCAGCCACGAACCGGGACCAATGAGATGCCTATATATACCCCCTCGCCCGCGAGCAGAGAACTCCACTACTCTGTTTTTCTGACCGGCGAGGGGAGAGCTTTGTGTTGCTCTAGCTCACCTTCTATGCACATGAGGTGTTCGATGAAATGCCCGAGCCATACTTAAGCTTTCTCCTCTCGAAGCTCCTTGTGCAAGCTCCATTTTCCTCGAGAATTGTCTAGGTTTGGCGGTCCGTCCTGCTCCGTCCCCGTCCTCACCGCCGTCAATCGCACGCGTCGATCTCGTCGCCGGCACCACCGTGGTGAGCCTCTTGATCTTATCTTCTTTCTAAAAGAAAAAAGTTCTTACTCGTATGATTTAGATATATACTTGTGTAATTTTCTTACTTTTATTATTGTTTGTTATTATATAGTGCGATGGTTTTGGTATCCGCCTCCGTCGACTCTCGTCCTGTCTATGATTCAGATGTGGTATATATTATCTTTTATAACTATTTGGTTCATTTGTTATTTATGACAATTATGCCGACCAACGTGACATAGATTTTTATACCTAGGAGGTATGTGAACCAGAAATTCCAACCGACCCTATTGTTGAGAGGCTAAATTTAGTTGAAAAAGAAGACAATTACTTGAAGGAAAAATTAAAAAAAATTGAGGAGGAGAAGATGATATTGGAGTTGTATGTTGCGGATGTCGTCGATGATCACAAGATCAAGATGGATGCAATGCGCTTGAAGATTAGAAGGATTAGAAAATATGTCATTCATACCGATGCTTGGTATCATTATGCCGTTGGATCAATTGTTGTTGGGGAACATAGTAATTTCAAAAAAATTCCTACGCACACACAAGATCATGGTGATGCATAGCAATGAGCGGGAGAGTGTAGTCCACGTACCCTCGTAGACCGTAAGAAGAAGCGTTATGACAACGCGGTTGATGTAGTCGTAAGTCTTCACGATCCTACCGATCCTAGTACTGAAAGTACGGCACCTCCACGATCTACACACGTTCGGCTCGATGATGTCCCTCGTACTCTTGATCTAGTTGAGGCCGAGGGAGAGTTCCGTCAGCACAACGGCATGGCGACGGTGATGATGAATTTACCAGCGCAGGGTTTCGCCTAAGCACTACGACGATATGAACGAGGTGTGTAACTGTGGAGGGGGGCACAGCACACGGCTAAGAGATTGTCTCTTGTGCCTTTGGGGTGTCCCCTGCTCACGTATATAAAGGAGGGAGGAGGAGGAGGCCGGCCCTAGAGGGGGCGCGCCAAGTGTGGGGAGTCCTACTAGGACTCCCAAGTCCTACTAGGATTCCCCTTTTCCTTTCCGGAGTAGGAGAGAAGAAAGAGGGAAAGAGAGAGGGAGTAGGAAAGGGCAAGGGGGGCGCCGCCCCCTTTCCCCTAGTCCAATTTGGACCCATGGGGGGGCGCGCACCTCCTTCCCTTTGGCCTGCCTCCTCTATTCCCGTATGTCCCAATAAGGCCCAATACTTCTCCCGGCGAATTCCCGTAACTCTCCGGTACTCCGAAAAATACCCAAATCACTCGGAACCTTTCCGATGTCCGAATATAGCCTTCCAATACGTCGATCTTTACCTCTCGATCATTTAGAGACTCCTCATCATGTCCTCGATCTCATCCGGGACTCCGAACAAACTTCGGTCATCAAATCACATAAGTCATAATACAAATCGTCATCGAACGTTAAGCGTGTGGACCCTACGGGTTCGAGAACTATGTAGACATGACCGAGAAACATCTCCGGTCAATAACCAATAGCGGAACCTGGACGCTCATATTGGCTCCTACATATTCGACGAAGATCTTTATCGGTCAAACCGCATAACAACATACGTTGTTCCCTTTGTCATCGGTATGTTACTTGCCCGAGATTCGATCGTCGGTATCCTCATATCTAGTTCAGTATCGTTACCGGCAAGTCTCTTTACTCGTTCCGTAATGCATCATCCCGCAACTAACTCATTAGTCACAATGCTTGCAAGGCTTATAGTGATGTGCATTACCGAGAGGGCCCAAAGATACCTCTCCGTTACACGGAGTGACAAATCCTAATCTTGATCTATGCCATCTCAACAAACACCACCGGAGACACATGTAGAGCATCTTTATAATCACCCAGTTATGTTGTGACGCTTGATAGCACACAAGGTGTTCCTCCGGTATTTGGGAGTTGCATAATCTCATATTTTGAGGAACATGTATAAGTCATGAAGAAAGCAGTAGCAATGAAATTGTAACGATCATAATGCTAAGCTAACGAATGGGTCTTGTCCATCACATCATTCTCCTAATGATGTGATCCCGTTCATCAAATGACAACACATGTCTATGGTTAGGAAACATAACCATCTTTGAGAAACGAGCTAGTCAAGTAGAGGCATACTAGGGACACTTTGTTTTGTCTATGTATTCACACATGTACTAAGTTTCCGGTTAATACAATTCTAGCATGAATAAAAAACATTCATCATGAAATAAGGAAATAAATAATAACTTTATTATTGCCTCTAGGGCATATTTCCTTCAGTCTCCCACTTGCACTAGAGTCAATAATCTAGTTCACATCGCCAAGTGATTTAACACCAATAGTTCACATCGCCATGTGATTAAAACCCATAGTTCACATCGCCATGTGACCAACACTCAAAAGGTTTACTAGAGTCAGTAATCTAGTTCACATCGCCATGTGATTAACACCCAAAGAGTACTAAGGTGTGATCATGTTTTACTTGTGAGAGAAGTTTAGTCAATGGGTCTGCCAAATTCAGATCCGTATGTATTTTGTAAATTTCTATGTCTACAATGCTCTGCATGGAGCTACTTTAGCTAATTGCTCCCACTTTCAATATGTATCCGGATTGTGACTTAGAGTCATCCAGATCGGTGTCAAAGCTTGCATCAACGTAACTCTTTACGACGAACTCTTTATCACCTCCATAACCGAGAAATATTTCCTTAGTCCTCTAACGATAATTTTGACCGTTGTCTAGTGATCTACTCCTAGATCAAAATTGTACTCCCTTGCCAAACTCAGGGTAGGGTATAAAATAGGTCTGGTACACAGCATGGCATACTTTATAGAACCTATGGCTGAGGCATAGGGAATGACTTTCATTCTCTCTCTATCTTCTGCCGTGGTCGGGCTTTGAGTCTTACTCAACTTCACACCTTGCAACACAGGCAATAACTCTTTCTTTGACTATTCCATTTTGAAATACTTCAAAAACTTGTCAAGGTATGTACTCATTGAAAAAACTTATCAAGCGTCTTGATCTATCTCTATAGATCTTGATGCTCAATATGTAAGCAGCTTCACCGAGGTCTTTCTTTGAAAAAACTCCTTTCAAACACTCCTTTATGCTTTCCAAAAATTTCTACATCATTTCCGATCAACAATATGTCATTCACATATACTTATCAGAAAGGCTGTAGTGCTCCCACTCACTTTCTTGTAAATACAGGCTTCACCGCAAGTCTGTATAAAACTATATGCTTTGATCAACTCATCAAAGCGTATATTCCAACTCTGAGATACTTGCAACAGTCCAAAGATGGATCGTTAGAGCTTTGCACACTTTGTTAGCATCTTTAGGATCGACAAAACCTTCTGGTTGCATCATATACAATTCTTCTTTAAAAAATCCATTAAGGAATGCAGTTTTCTTTATCCCTTTGCCAGATTTCATAAAATGCAGCAATTGCTAACATGATTCAGACAGACTTAAGCATCGATACGAGTGAGAAAAACTCATCGTAGTCAACACCTTGAACTTGTCGAAAACCTTTTTCGACAATTTGAGCTTTGTAGATAGTAACACTACTATCAGCATTTGTCTTCCTCTTGAATATCCATTTATTCTCAATGGCTCACCGATCATTGGGCAAGTCAATCAAAGTCCATACTTTGTTCTCATACATGGATCCCATCTCAGATTTCATGGCCTCAAGCCATTTTGCGGAATCTGGGCTCATTATCGCTTCCTCATAGTTGGTAGGTCTGTCATGGTCTAGTAACATGATTTCCAGAACAGGATTACCGCACCATTTTGGTGTGGAACGTATTCTGGTTGATCTACGAGGTTCGGTAGTGACTTGATCTAAAGTTTCATGATCATCATCATTAACTTCCTCACTAATCGGGGTAGGCATAACTGGAACTGATTTCTGTGATGAACTACTTTCCAATAAGGGAGTAGGTACAACTACCTCATCAAGTTCTACTTTCCTCCCACTCACTTTTTTCGAGAGAAACTCCTTCTCTAGAAAGGATACATTCTTAGCAACGAATATCTTGCCTTCGGATCTATGATCGAAGGTGTACCCAACAGTCTCCTTTGTGTATCCTATGAAGACACATTTCTCTGATTTGGGTTCGAGCTTATCAGGTTGAAGCTTTTTCACATAAGCATCGCAGCCCCAAACTTTAAGAAACGACAGTTTAGTTTCTTGCCAAACCACAGTTCATATGGTGTCGTCTCAACGGATTTAGACGGTGCCCTATTTAACGTGAATGCAGCTGTCTCTAGTGCATAACCCCAAAATTATAGTGATAAATCGGTAAGAGACCATAGATCGCACCATATCTAATAAAGTACGGCTGTGACGTTCGGACACACCATTACGCTGTGGTGTTTCAGGTGGCGTGAGTTGCGAAACTATTCCACATCATTTCAAATGAAGACCAAACTTGTAACTCAAATATTCGTCTCCGCGATCAGATCGTAGAAACTTTATTTTCTTGTTACGATGATTTCCACTTCACTCTGAAATTCTTTGAACTTTTCAAATGTTCCAGACCTATGTTTCATCAAGTCGATATACCCATATCTGCTGAAATCATTTGTGAAGGTCAGAAAATAACGATACTCGCCGCAAGCCTCAACACTCATCAGATCGCATACATCAGTATGTATTATTTCCAATAAGTCAGTTGCTCGCTCCATTGTTCCGGAGAACGAAGTTTTAGTCATCTTGCCCATGAAGCATGGTTCGCAAGCATCAAGTGATTCATAATCAAGTGATTCCAAAAGCCCATTAGAATGGAGTTTCTACATGCGCTTTGCACCAATATGTCCTAAACGGCAGTGCCACAAATATGTCGCACTATCATTATCAACTTTGCATCTTTTGGCATCAATGTTAAGAATATGTGTATTACTACGATCGAGATTCAATAAACCATTCACCTTGGGTGTATGACCACACAAGGTTTTATTCATGTAAGCAGAATAGCAATTGTTCTTTGACTTAAATGAATAACTGTATTGCAATAAAAATGATCCAATCATATTATGCTCAACGCAAACACCAAATAACATTTATTTTAGGTTCAACACTAATCCCGAAGGTAAAGGGAGTGTGCGATGGTGATCTTATCAATGTTGGAATCATTTCCAACACACATCGTCACCTTGCCCTTAACTAGTCTTTGTTCATTTTATAACTCCTGTTTCGAGTTACTAATCATAGCAACTGAACCAGTATCAAATACCCAGGGGCTACTATGAACACTAGTAAAGTACATATCAATAACATGTATATCATATATACTTTTGTTCACTTTGCCATCCTTCTTATCCGCCAAGTATTTGGGACAGTTCCACATCCAGTGACCATTTCCTTCGTAGTAGAAGCACTCAGTTTCAGGCTTGGGTCTAGCTTTGGGCTTCTTCATGGAAGTGGCAAGTTGCTTGCCATTCTTCTTGAACTTCCCTTTCTTTCCCTTGCCCTTTTACTTGAAACTAGTGGTCTTGTCAACCATCAACATTTGATGCTTTTCTTGATTCCTACCTTCGTCGATTTCAGCATCACGAAGAGCTCGGGAATCGTTTTTGTCATCCCTTGCATATTATAGTTCATCACAAAGTTCTAGTAACTTGGTGATAGTGACTAGAGAACTCTGTCAATCACTATTTTATCTGGAAGATTAACTCCCACTTGATTCAAGCGATTGTAGTACTCAGACAATCTGAGCACATGCTCACTGGTTGAGCTATTCTCCTCCATCTTGTAGGCAAAGTACTTGTCAGAGGTCTCATACCTCTCGACTCAGGCATGAGTCTAAAATACCAATTTCACCTCTTGGAACATCTTATTTGCTCCGTGGCGTTCAAAACTTTTTTTGAAGTCCTGGTTCTAATTCGTAAAGCATGGTGCACTAAACTATCAAGTAGTCATCAAACCGAGCTTTGCCAAACATTCATAACATCTGCATCTGCTCTTGCAATAGGTCCGTCACCTAGCGGTGCAGCAAGGACATAATTCTTCTGTGCAGCAATGACGATAATCCTCAGATCATGGACCTAGTCCGCATCATTGCTACTATCATCTTTCAACATATTTTTTCTCTAGTAACATATCAAAAGTAAAACGGGAGCTACATCACGAGCTATTGATCTACAACATAGTTATGCAAATACTATCAGGAATAAGTTCATGCTAAATTAAAGTTCAATTAATCATATTACTTAAGGACTCCCACTTAGATAGACAACCCTCTAATCATCTAAGTGATCACGTGATCCATATTAACTAAACCATGTTCGATCATCACGTGAGATGGCATAGTTTTCAATGGTGAACATCACTATGTTGATCATATCTACTATCCTTTCGGTCTCAGTGTTCCGAGACCATATCTACATATGCTAGGCTCGTCAAGTTTAACCCGAGTATTCTGCATGTGCAAAACTGGCTTGCACCCATTGTATGTGAACGTAGAGCTTATCACACCCGATCATCACGTGGTGTCTCGGCATGACGAACTGTCGCAACGGTGCATACTCAGGGAGAACACTTATACCTTGAAATTTAGTGAGAGATCATCTTATAATGCTACCGCCGAACTAAGCAAAATAAGATGCATAAAGGATAAACATCACATGCAATCAATATAAGTGATATGATATGGCCATCATCATCTTGTGCCTTGGATCTCCATCTCCAAAGCACCGTCATGATCATCATCATCACCGGCTTGACACCTTGATCTCCATCGAAGCATCGTTGTCGTCTCGTCAACTATTGCTTCTACGACTATCGCTACCGTTAAGTGATAAAGTAAAGCAATTACATGGCGATTGCATTTCATACAATAAAGAGACAACCATGTGGCTCCTGCCAGTTGCCGATAACTGTGTTACAAAACATGATCATCTCATACAACAACTTATATCTCATCATGTCTTGACCATATGACATCACAACAAGCCCTGCAAAAACAAGTTAGACGTCCTCTACTTTGTTGTTGCATGTTTTATGTAGCCGCTACGGGCTGTGCAAGAACCATTCTTACCTACGCATCAAAACCACAATGATTTTTCGTCAAGTATGTGTTGTTTTAACCTGCAACAAGGACCGAGCGTAGCCACACTCGATCCAACTAAAGTTGGAGAAACTGGCACCCGCTAGCCACCTGTGTGCGAAGCACGTCGGTAGAACCAGTCTCGCGTAAGCGTGCGCGTAATGTCGGTCTGGTCCGCTTCATCCAACAATACCGCCGAATCAAAGTATGACATGCTGGTAAGAAGTATGACTATTATCTCTCACAACTTTTTGTGTTCTACTCGTGCATATAACATCTACGCATAGACCTGGCTCGGATGCCACTGTTGGGGAACGTAGTAATTTCAAAAAAAATTCTACGCACGCGCAAGATCATGGTGATGCATAGCAACGAGAGGGGAGAGTGTAGTCCACGTACCCTCATAGATCGTAAGCGGAAGCGTTATGACAATGCGGTTGATGTAGTCATACGTCTTCACGATCCGACCGATCCTAGTACCGAAAGTACGGCACCTCTGCGATCTGCACACGTTTGGCTCGATGACGTCCCTCGTACTCTTGATCTAGTTGAGGCCGAGGGAGAGTTCCGTCAGCACGACAGCGTGGCGAAGGTGATGATGAAGTTACCGGCGCAGGGCTTCGCCTAAGCACTACGACGATATGAACAAGGTGTGTAACTGTGGAGGGAGGCACCACACACGGCTAAGAGATTGTCTGTTGTGCCTTTGGGGTGTCCCCTGCCCACGCATATACAGGAGGGAGGAGGAGGAGGCCGGCCCTAGAGGGGGCACGCCAAGTGTGGGGAGTCCTACTAGGACTCCCAAGTCCTACTAGGATTCCCCTTTTCCTTTTCGGAGTAGGAGGGAAGAAAGAGGGAAAGAGAGAGGGAGTAGGAAAGGGCAAGGGGCGCATCGCCCCCTTTGCCCTAGTCCAATTCGGACCCATGGGGGGGCGCGCGCCTCCTTCCCTTTGGCCTGCCTCCTCTATTCCCGTATGGCCCAATAAGGCCCAATACTTCTCCCGACGAATTCCCGTAACTCTTCGGTACTCCAAAAAATACCCGAATCACTCGGAACCTTTCCGATGTCCGAATCTAGCCTTCCAATATATCGATCTTTACCTCTCGACCATTTCGAGACTCCTTGTCATGTCCCCGATCTCATCCGGGACTCCGAACAACTTCGGTTATCAAATCACATAACTCATAATACAAATCGTCATTGAACGTTAAGCGTGCGGACCCTACGGGTTCGAGAACTATGTAGACATGACCGAGACACATCTCTGGTCAATAACCAATAGCGGAACCTGGATGCTCATATTGGCTCCTTCATATTCTATGAAGATCTTTATCGGTCAAACCGCATAACAACATACGTTGTTCCCTTTGTCATCGGTATGTTACTTGCCCGAGATTCGATCGTCGATATCCTCATAGCTAGTTCAATCTCGTTACCGTCAAGTCTCTTTACTTGTTCCGTAATGCATCATCCTGCAACTAACTCATTAGTCACAATGCTTGCAAGGCTTATAGTGATGTGCATTACCGAGAGGGCCCAGAGATACCTCTTTGATACACGGAGTGACAAATCCTAATCTCGATCTATGCCAGTTCAACAAACACCATCGGAGACACCTTAGAGCATCTTTATAATCACCCAGTTACGTTGTGACGTTTGATAGCACACAAGGTGTTCCTCCGGTATTTGGGAGTTGCATAATCTCATAGTCTGAGGAACATGTATAAGTCATGAACAAAGCAGTAGCAATGAAACTGTAACGATCATAATGCTAAGCTAACGAATGGGTCTTGTCCATCACATCAGTCTCCTAATGATGTGACCCCATTCATCAAATGACAACACATGTCTATGGTTAGGAAACATAACCATCTTTGATAAACGAGCTAGTCAAGTAGAGGCATACTAGGGACACTTTGTTTTGTTTATGTATTCACACATGTACTAAGTTTCCGGTTAATACAATTCTAGCTTGAATAATAAACAGTCATCATGAAATATGGAAATAAAGAATAACTTTATTATTGCCTCTAGGGCATATTTCCTTAAATTGTTACCTTGGTTGCGATTATGATCGCATTTGTTGTTGCATTGAAATGTTTTACATAGTTTCAATGTATGGTTTAATTAGACGCTCTGGAGAACTATGTATGTACTTTGGTTTTAATTTGATGATGAACTTCTATTAATTTGGTCACTTATCTATTCATGATGTTCTGTAATGGTTTTTGACACACTTAATTAAATATAATGCACGCAGATGAACCGGCAATGGATGTACGGTAACAGACGCACCTCCGAGTACATTGAGGGCCTGCATAATTTTCTCGCAGTGACTAAGGCAAACAAGCAGAATGGTTTTATGTGTTGTCCATGCCCTAGCTCTGGAAATACGAGGTTTTACTCTGAGTCGAAAACCCTTCACACCCACCTGCTTTATAAGAGTTTCATGCCACACTATAATGTTTGGACCAAGCACGGAGAAAGAGGGGTTATGATGGAAGACAACAAAGAAGAAGAGGATGATGACAAGTATGTGCCCCCTGAATATGGTGATGCTGCAACGGGGGAAGCTGAAGATCAAGAGGAACCGGACGATGTGCCTGATGATGATCTTCGCCGGGTCATTGTTGATGCAAAGAGATAGTGCGAAAGTGAAAAGGAGAAGCTGAAGTTCGATCGCATGTTAGAGGATCACAAAAAGGGTTGTACCTCAATTGCGAAGATGGCAACACAAAGCTCGGTACCGTACTGGAATTGCTGCAGTGGAAGGCAGAGAACGGTGTACCTGACAAAGGATTTGAGAAGCTACTGAAAATATTGAAGAAGATTCCAAAGGATAATGAATTGCCCGACAGTATGTACGCAACAAAGAAGGTTGTATGCCCTCTAGGATTGGAGGTGCAGAAGATATATGCATGCCCTAATGATTGCATCCTCTACCACGGTGCGTATGAGTATTTTAACACATGCCCGGTATGCAGTGCATTGCGGTATAAGATCAAATGAGATGACCCTGTTGATGTTGACGGCGAGCGCCTCAGGAAGAGGGTTCCTGCCAAGGTGATGTGGTATGCTCCTATAATACCACGGTTAAAACATCTGTTCAGAAACAAAGAGCATGCCAAGTTGATGCGATGGCACAGAGAGGATCGTAAGAAAGACGGGAAGTTGAGAGCACCCGCTAACGGGTCGTAGTGGAGAAAAATCGAGAGAAAGCACTGGGAGGAGTTTGCAGGTGAAACAAGGAACGTATGGTTTGGTTTAAGAGTCGATGGCATTAATCCTTTTGGGGAGCATAACAGCAATCACAACACCTAGCCCATGACTCTATGCATCTATAACCTTCCTCCTTGGCTGTGCCTGAAGCGGAAGTTCATTATGATGCCAGTTCTCATCCAAGGCCCTAAGTAACCCGACAACGACATTGATGTGTACCTAAGGCCATTAGTTGAAGAACTTTTACAACTGTGGAATGGAACCGGTGTGCGTGTGTGGGATCAACACAAATAGAAGGAATTTGACCTACATGTGTTTCTGTGTGTAACCATCAATGATTGTCCTGCTCTTAGTAACCTTTCAGGACAGACAAACAAGGGATACCACGCATGCACGCACTGTTTAGATGACACCGAAAGTATATACCTGGACAAATGCAGGAAGAATGTGTACCTGGGGCATCGTCGATTTCTTCCGACCAACCATCAATGTCGAAAGAAAGGCAATCATTTCAAAGGCAAGGCAGATCGCCGGAAGAAGCCCGACATCCGTACCGGTGATCATATACTTGCTATGGTCAATGATTTAGAAGTAATCTTT
This sequence comes from Triticum aestivum, assembly GCF_018294505.1. Lineage (NCBI taxonomy): Eukaryota > Viridiplantae > Streptophyta > Magnoliopsida > Poales > Poaceae > Triticum > Triticum aestivum. The sequence goes on from NC_057812.1 coordinate 575,274,081, forward strand.
GGAAAGGGTCCCAACGGACTATCTGTTCTGAATGACGCTGAGAGACGCACACCCATGTGGAAGACGAAATCTATATTTTGGGACCTACCCTACTGTGAAGACCTAGAGGTCCGCTCTTCAATCGACGTGATGCACGTGACGAAAAATCTTTGCGTGAATCTGTTAGGATTCTTGGGCGTGTATGGGAAGATAAAAGATACACCGAAAGCACGGGAGGACCAGCAACATGTGCATGAAAAAGACGGCATGTGTTGAGGATAGATCAGAATCTGGCGGTGAAATCGTCGTTTATTCCGGCGACGAGTCATTAATCGAAGAGACCGAGTCGTTGTATCAGTTGCAAAATGGCTGGATTGGGGGCTGTTCCGATGGCGACAGTATTCCGGACCCCTTTGATCTGCCAAACCGGGTTGCGATCTTCATGGCCGATACACAACCAACACTCCACTCTTCGACCGCAGCGGCGATGATTTCCGGATCAACAACAGCGACAGCGGCCGGGGCAGGAGGCCCTGTGCGACCGCCGACTCAGGTGTTATCTGACTTATTCGACGCTTTGGCAATGCTGATGGCGGAAGTTAATCCAGCGGATCAAGATGCACATAATGCGGAAATCGCGAAGGTGAAGGATCAGATCACCCAGGCCAAAGCTGACTTGGCAGCTAAGGATACCAGGATGGCTGCAGAGCGGGCCGCATTGGATGCACCGGCTTATCGGCTTATGCTGGATCAGAGTGCGTCGAACGATGTCCTGAAAAGGAGGTACCGATCTTGTCTACCGCCGGTTTATGAAGCTAGGGACCTCTTTAATACCTCGGGAGTAGGGACCAATAATCCGCCGGTGGTAAACCGGGCGGAGGCACCTGGAGCGGGGGCGCCGGTTCAGCCACGATTGGTTGATCCGCCTCACCGGAACAACATTGTAACACAGCATGTCCCAACACCACCGGGTCATTACTCTAACCCAATGGACAACATTGTCGCTGCCGCTTCATGGCTGGCGGCCATCCCGATCGAAGGCGAGTCTCCGGTGGCAGTCGAGATGCGACGGGTTAGGGAGCTTCTTCAGATAGCTCTGGTTCAGTAGGAGGCTTATTCATATAGTCGCGAGAGGATCCATTCTACTCCCCGCCCAAGCCGGAGTTACAGCAGGCGTATGGATTAACCGACCGTGTCAAGCAATGCGCGAAACCGTGATCCGCCCCGTGGCCATAACCCGGCGGGTGGTGGAGGTGATGCTCAGGATGTGGTAGATCACACTCGAGCTCGTCAAGAGGCCGAGTTAGCAGCACAGCACGAGGCCCGTCAACTTACTCCGGTCCGTCCAACCACATTGGTGGAACCAGGAGTTACTTCCAGCTCTTTGGGAGTACCGTGTCTTGTCCCAGCACTGCGCAATGTGCGCCTTCCCAAGGATTTCAAAGGCTCGCGCAAGGTGCCGAATTACACTGCTGATTTATCCCCCGAGACATGGGTCGAAAGCTATGAGATGGCAATGGAGATGTTGGATGTGGACGATGCAGCGTGTGCTAAATACTTTACCGTGATGTTGGAAGGAACGGCCCGCACTTCGTTGAAAAACTTGCTAGCTAACTCCATTGGGTCATGGGCCGAGCTGAGAGCCCGGTTTATTCAAAATTTCAAAGACATGTGCAAGCAGCCTATGTCGATTGTGGACTTGCATGCCTGTGTACAGGAGGAAGGAGAATCAACAACCCATTGGGTGCGTTGGGTTTCACAAATCTTGCATTCATCAGACCGCATCAATGCTGATACAGCAGTTTTGACATTGGAAGGCAATTGCCGGTTTACGCCACTGAAGTTGAAGTTGGGACGGCTCAAGCATCACTGCAATGACATGGGGACTCTCATGGCTGCTCTGGTGAAGTATGCCGACTCTGATAGTACCAAGGATCCCGAGTCTGGCGATGACAAGACAGGGAAGGGAAAGAAGAGCGGCAATACCAAGGGGCAGCATAACTCGGCGGGTCATGGAAATAATGGTAAACGTAAAGCGGATGCCAGCCTAGATTTTGTGGCTAATACCAACGCATACGACAAGGGTCAACGGCGTAAGGGTAAACTGCCCTAGCGTGGTGGAGGGCAAAATCCTAACCCGGACCGCCTGTCTTATTTATTGAACCAGCCTTGCCCAAAACACGAACGAAGGAGACACCGTCCACGCACCTCTGGAAGGATTGTTATATCATGCAGGAGTTTAAAAATTCTGATCTATTTCGGTATGATCATGGACCGGGTGGCGGTTCAGGCCCCGGATCTCATGGGCCGGGTTATGGTGGAGGCAATTCCGGTTCAGGCTTCCACGGTAATCAGGGTGGACATAAGAATCAAGGCATTCAGGGCAATCAAGGTGGTTATAATCATCAGGGCAATCAGTAGCAACAACAATAGTCGGGTTATCAGAGCAACCCAAAGCAGTTGAATAGCGGGCAGTATCATGTCTTCACCACTAGCTTGTGCAAACGCGATCAGAAGCTTCATAAGAGGGCAGTGAACTCCGTTGAACCGGCGGTGCCCCGTTACTTGCACTGGTCTGAGAAGCCGATCGTGTGGAGTAGAGAAGATCATCCACCCCGGGTTGACAATCCGGGTCATCTGGCATTGGTGGTGGCACCTCAGGTGGGATGTTATAAGTTCACTAAGGTACTCATGGATGGAGGGAGTATTATCAATATCCTTTATTACGAAACTTTTCGTCGCATGGGGTTAACAGATAAAAATCTTAAACCATCCAATACGGTGTTCCATGGTGTGGTGCCTGGTAAATCGGCATATCCTATTGGTAAAATAGCTCTGGAGGTGGCTTTTAGAGATGAGCATGACTCGATATCAGAAACCTTGACCTTTGAAGTGGTGAAAATCAAAAGCCCGTATCATGCCATGTTTGGATGGCCAGCTTATGCTAAGTTTATGGCACGACCTTGTTATGTCTATCTGCAGCTCAAGATGCCGGGTCACAAGGGAACTATAACAATGCATGGGAGCCGCAAGATCACTTTGAAGTGTGAAGAAGGTGATGCGGATTATGCTGAGTCGGTTTGTGCAACAGGAGAGTTGAAGTTTTACAAAGACAATGTTGATCCGGCAGATATGACTTCATTGAAGAAACCAACTACAGAGCATGATCCGGTCCTGAAGTTTAAATCGGCTGATGAGACTAAGCTTGTTGACTTCGTGCCCGGCGATTCGTCCAAGCAGTTTAGCATCAGCGCTAACTTGGATCTGAAATAGGAAAGAGCGCTCATCGAGTTCATCCGTGAGAATCGGGACATCTTTGCGTGGAAGCCTTCTGACATGCCAGGTGTACCGAGAGAACTCGCTGAGCACACTCTCAATGTTGATCCCAAGTATAAACCGGTCAAGCAATTTCTCCGCCGGTTCAATGAAAAAAGACGCAAGGCTATTGGAGAGGAAGTTGCCAGGCTCTTGGCGGCTGGGTTTATCGTCGAAGTGTTTCATCCTGAGTGGCTGGCTAATCCAGTGCTAGTGCTTAAGAAGAATGGCACTTGGCGTATGTGTGTGGACTATACAGATCTCAACAAGGCTTGCCCAGCAGATCCTTTTGCTCTCCCGCGTATTGATCAAATCATTGATGCTACAGCGGGTTGCGAGCGCTTGAGCTTTCTGGATGCATATTCTAGTTATCATCAGATCAAAATGGCAGTTAAGGACCAGGAGAAGACAACCTTCATAACTCCTTTTGGAGCCTTCTGTTATGTGTCTATGCCCTTTGGGCTCAAGAGTGCCCAGGCGACTTATCAGCGGTGTGTGCAGAATTGTCTGCATGATCAGATCTGCCGCAATGTTCATGCTCATGTGGATGATATTGTGGTAATCTAGACAGAAGGAGACATTGATAGATGACTTGAAAGAGACCTTTAATAACCTACGGGTTTATAAAATGATGCTTAACCCGGCCAAGTGTGTTTTTGGTGTACCGACAGGCAAGCTCTTGGGCTTTTTGGTGTCTAACAGGGGCACTGAAGCTAATCCGGAAAAGATCAAAGCCATCACTTCTTTGGCCAAACCGAAGTGTATCAATGATGTTCAACGCCTGGCAGGCCGGATTGCCGTGTTGAGCCGGTTTATCAGTCTCCTTGGCGAGAAGGCCATCCCTTTGTATCAGATGCTGAAGAAAACGGATAACTTCGTCTGGAGTAACCCCGCTAATGAAGCATTTGAGGATTTAAAGCGGCAGCTGGCTAATCCGCTGGTTCTCGCTGCTCCGGTTGACAAAGAGCCATTGTTGCTATATGTGGCAGCTAATGCCCGGGCTGTTAGCGTGGCTATTGTGGTGGAGCGCAAGGAGGCTGGAAAGAAATATCCGGTTCAACGGCCGGTTTATTATATCAGTGAGGTACTTATTGAGTCCAAGCAGAGGTACCCGCATTGGCAGAAGTTGGTGTATGGAGTTTTCATGGCAAGCCGGAAGCTTAAGCAATATTTCCAGGGCCATCCCATCACGGTGGTCAGCTCTGCTCCTTTGGGGGATATAATCCAAAACAGGGAGGCAACTGGCCGGATTGCTAAGTGGGCTATTGAGCTCGGGCCTCACGGGTTGAAATACATACCCCGAACGGCGATCAAATCTCAGGCACTTGTGGATTTCATCAATGATTGGACAGAACTACAAGCGCCGGAAGAGAAGCCAGATCATACTTATTGGACTATTCATTTTGATGGGTCCAGGCAATTGGAGGGCTCAGGAGCTGGAGTCGTATTAACTTCCCCACGAGGTGATAAGTTTTGTTATGTTCTCCGTTTAATGTTCCCTTGCACTAACAATGCAGCTGAATATGAGGCCTTACTCCATGGTCTTCGGATGGCTAAGGAGATGAACCTAAGCCGAGTTAAGTGCTTCGGTGACTCGGAGCTGGTGGCTCAGCAAGTGTCCGGCACTTGGGACTCCAAGGACCCACTCATGGTGGCATATCGTCGTGAGGTGGATATGGTTGCAGGTCACTTCAAAGGTTATCAGGTGGATCATGTGGACCGGCGGAAGAACGAAGCGGCAGACGCTTTAAGCCGCTTGGGTTCCCAACATAAACCGGTTCCACCTAATGTCTTCCTAGATGTGTTGCATAGTCTGTCCGTCCAGCTCCCTGGTGAAGAGGATTTGGCTATTCCTGATCCGAAAGCTCAGTTGGTGGCGGCTCTTCATGTTATTCCGGATTGGACGATTCCATATTTGGCGTATATGAACCGGGGCGAGTTACTAGAGGATGAAACTTTGGCCAGGCAGATAATCCGGTGGTCCATGTCCATGACTATTATCAATGGAGAGTTACATCATTGGAGTGTGACAGGGGCGTTTCAATGCTGTGTGTCTCCTGAAGAAGGCCGTGAAATTTTGCGTGAGATCCATGAAGGAGATTGTGGTCACCACGCCAGTTCAAAGTCTCTGGTGGCCAAGGTGTTTCTTCACGGTTTTTATTGGTTAACAGCTCATGCTGATGCCGAAGACTTGGTCAAAAGGTGTGATGGATGTCAAAAATTCTCACGACGTGCTCATGTACCGGCTCAAGAATTGAGGATGATTCCAATCACTTGGCCGTTTGCAACTTGGGGGCTGGATATGGTTGGGCCCTTCAAGAGATCCAAGGACAAGAAGACTCACCTTTTGGTGGCGGTTGATAAGTTCACAAAGTGGGTGGAGGAAGCCAATCAGTAAGTGTGATGCAGCTACGGCGGTTCAATTCATCAAAAAGGTGATCTTCCGGTTTGGCTTTCCACACAGCGTTATAACAGACAATGGTACCAATCTGTCAAAGGGTGCCATGAAGGAATTCTGTCAACATGAGCACATCCGGCTTGACGTATCATCAGTGGCTCACCCCCAATCCAATGGTCAAGCGGAGAGGGCCAATCAAGAGATCTTGAGAGGCATCAAACCCCGGCTTATGGTTCCCTGGCAACGGACGCCGGGTTGTTGGGTTGAAGAGTTACCTTCTGTGTTATGGAGCATCAATACCACACTCAACAGATCGACAGGGTACACACCGTTCTTCATGGTTTATGGAGCGAAAGTGGTTCTTCCTAGTGACATCCGTCATGACTCACCTCGTGTAGCGGCATACGTTGAAGCTGACAACGAGAAGGAACGACAAGAAGCTTTTGACCTGTTAGATGAGGAGCGTGACATGGCAGCAACCCGTTCGGCGATTTATCAGCAAGATCTGCGTCGTTATCACAGCCGCCGGGTTAGAACCAGAACCTTTCAAGAAGGCGATTTGGTGCTTCGACTCATCCAGGATCAGATGGATATACATAAGCTATTCCCCCCTTGGGAAGGACCCTTTGTGGTCAGCAAGAATCTGCACAACGGGTCATACTACCTAATCGATGTTCGAGAGCGCAAAGACTCACGTAAATCGGAGGAGGTGACCAACTGGCCGTGGAATATTGCTCATCTTCGGCCCTACTATACTTGAGCCATAGGCTCAGCTTATGTACATATTACAACAATGTATATATTATGATCAATATAATAAACCGGAACCTCTGCTAAAGCGGGGTATCTGTTGTTTTTCTTACATCATGTGTGGCTACATGGAGCTTCTGTTTATAAAGAGGCGTCCGGTTTACCCCTTGATTTAGCTTCTCAAAGCTTTATATTACATCACTTGGGGGCTTGGTCGTACCTGAACCATAGCTACACCTCTTGATCAACGCAATGCCACAACATCACTTGGGGGCTTGGTCGTACCCGAACCATAGCTACACCTCTTGATCGGTGCAATGCCACAGCATCACTTAGGGGCTTGGTCGTACCCGAACCATAGCTACACCTCTTGATCGATGCAATGCTATAGCATCACTTGGGGGCTTGGTCATATCCGAACCATAGCTACACCTCTTGATCGGTGCAATGCCACAACATCACTTGGGGGCTTGGTCGTATCCGAACCATAGTCACACCTCTTGATCGGCTCAAAGCCAAATCAATCCGGGGCCAAAGAGAGTGCTGTAAAACAACAACTCAAACATAGGCACCCACTGAGCATAGCTCATAAGGTTACTTGGGGATTCTTTGCTGTCGAAATGAACTAAGAATCTACACTTGTAATAGGCTATCAAGCCATGGCTTGGAAGCCTGGTGTATACACCAAAAACCCCGGGTTAGCTGCCTCTTTAAGTAAGTTACTCTGCCCAGGTAAACCTGGTATGACCCATCGAACTTTGACAAGTTACTCTAATAAGACCCTGAACTTGTCAAGTTAAAATGATGTTTTGTTAAGGATTGAGGACCATCTTAAAAGGCTTTGCATAAATGGTTTAACCCAGTGGCCTGGTAGCCCATGAAAAGCCTCGAATTTGGGGCCTGGCAGCCCGTGAAAAGCCTCGACTACAACGATTTTTATTTGCCTTTTGTTAAATTTTTCTTTCTTTTGACAAGATTTGTGATGTTTCCAAACCGGTGTTCATCAACCCGGTTAGGCTGTCAATTACAAGTTGTCAGTACATGATCAAGTTATAATCTGGAGACTATCAGCCCTGTCTGGTTTTGACTAAAAGTCACCAGTATTGAATAAACCGGTGTTTATCACGACCTGGAACGGTTTTATTGTAAACCGGCATCATATAACAAGAGTTACTAATACTCCGGGTTAGGGTTATTACCCTCACTATGAAGTTGGTTAGCCAACTCAAGGTCACAGGTATCACATATTTCCATGTTTGGTTATCTTTTTTTAACTTTGGTTATAAACCTTGGTTGGATATATATATTTGGGCATTATGACCCGCCCGGTGGTAAACCGCCCGGGTGCTTTAAGCTTTTTACCTGCAGGGATAGCTTGAGTAAATTGCTATGGATTATGAACATCATATCTTAAGCATGGAGGATTGGCACGCATCAGTTGCAGATAAATATGCACGAAGGCATAACAGACCAAGTGTTTTAACTAGCCTATTACAAGGCATTTCAGTGCCCAAAAGGATAATTGTTTTCTCAAATACGTGTTGCAGCACGTAGAAGACTAAACCGGCCTCCGGATTATGATTGGCCACCAGCTTGACCTGACGGCTGCGGATCATCTTGCACCGTTTCATCATCTTCGTCTCTACCCAGCATCTAGAAGTCAATAGTTGTCCAGCCGATCCCAGTTAACGCTTGGAACATAGCTTCGTCGCTTATAAGGGTGGACGGTTCAATATCAGGGGCATAAGTGTGCTTACGGATTGTAGGGATCAGGTTTTGAGCCTCAGGAGTCGGTGCAGCAACCCGTTTGTTATTGCTGTCATAACTCGCATGATAAAATGACAGATGAACTTCTTCAGCAAGTTGACAAGCCAGTGGACGAACTTCCTGGTTTATGGCGCGGAGATCATCAGTGCAAAATTCTGATCCATCTTCTTTTAAGCTTGGGTAGCCTTTAATGACGTCTGCCGGATCAAGATCAGGCACCCATGCTTTTGCCCGGGTTAGTGCAGTCAAAGCGCCAACCCTTGCAGTGGATCTCTTTAGCTCTTCTACCCGGGCAGGCAACATAGATAGCCTGGCTAAGGTATCCTTGATTAACGTCGGGGGCGGCTTATTGTGAGAAGCGGTGCAGATGATTCGTTGCGTGCCGGTATACAATTGCTCTATCAGCGTGTAGGCGGCCTTCAGCTTCTTCTGTACATCAGAGCCCAGGTGACTAATGCGAGTTCCTGCATCATTACAAATGTCAGTAAACTGGCAACACATGGGAAGATATGTTAAAAGTATAAAGCATGGATGCTTACCGAGCACAGCCGCAGTCATGGCATGTATCTGCCGCTTTACGCCAGTCAGTTCATCTACCACCGGTTTAAGGGCTGCTTCTGCGTCCTCGGCTCTTTTCTGCAAAGCGGACTTTTCCGTGTTCCTATCCACACGCTCTTTGTTGAAATCCTCCTTTAGCTTTTCCATAGTGGCTAAAGTGTTAGTCAGTTCATCCTTTGCCTTGGAGGTTTCAGCTTGCTGGGATTTGATGTTCTCTTGCAGATCAGCGGTTTGAGCTTCCTTTTTGCTTAGTTCAGCCTATAACAGATAGAAGTATAATGAGTTGATGCTACATGATTGAAGTACCAAGCACATAACAAGTTATGCACTTGATACTTGGGGGCTAATGCATATTTGCTTGTTCTCGGAAATTCCTACAAAGTCCCAAGCATAATACAAGTATTACTCTTGGCACTTGGGGGCTAATGTATGTTTGCTCCAAGTTCTGATCCGGGCAATCTTTTAAAAGTCCCGGTTCATCTTTATAAAGTTAAACCGACCCTTGGGGGCTACATCAGTGAAGTTAAGATGGAGTGTTGCAAACATAAAGTTGTTACTAAGTCCCGGTTCAGATTGGTATCATAAACCGTCACTTGGGGGCTACTGGAGTTGATAAGCTGCAATTGAATGTAAGAGAGAAACAGTTATGTAGTTACCTCATATCGCTCCTTCATCAAGTTTACCAAACCAGCTTCATAGTCACGGCTGGTGTATAGACGGTTCAAGAAGCCAGAGTGAATGTCTTGAGCATTGAGATGGGCGTAGCTTGATAAATCGGCATTCCATTTGCCTTTGCCGATAGCAGAGAGCTCGTCCTTGGCAGTATGCTTTGACAAAGCGACAGGATTGCCAGGAGTGGTGTGGCCAGTGCCAGTAATCATAATATCATCATCTTTGTCATCAGCAGCCTTTACTGGAGTTGGCGGTTTGTCAGTATCTTTAACAGGACTGACCGGTTAGTCATCAGTTCGGACAGGGCTGGATGGCTGATCAACACGGCTTGTGGTGTCAACTTCCACCTGTTCAGCAAAAAAGTCATGGTCTTGAGGCGGTGGGTCATTAAGCATGGCGTCAGCATCGGTCTCTTCAGGATCTGGAGTCTTTTCCAGTTCAACAGCCACGTTATCATCAGCCGGTTTATTCAATCGAGCTTTCTTGCTGGGTGTGGGCTTGGCGCTGAGAAAAAAACATGAGGATCAGTAAAGTATATAATAATAACACATCAAGGATAAAAACAAGTGTATAGCTCACCCAAGAACTGTTTTGAGGGGTGGAAGTTTTGTGGCCGATGACTCGCCCGAAGATGAGTGAGAAGTACCCTGATAATTTGAATCAGACAGGTTAAGAGGCTGGCAGAAACAACCCGCTTTGGGGCATGAAGTGTCAAGGGGATAAGAGACCTTTGATCGGCGTTTTCGAACCAGAGTGTTCGGTAAACCGGCGGAGGTAACTACCTGGCCGTTGTGCCGGGTTGTGCGGCGAGCCTCGTGCTGCTGCGTCTTCAAAAGAAAGTTTGGGTCCAAGTAAGCAAGGGGGTGAGAAAATTTTACTTTCCGGTTTGCTCGACGGATTTTTGATGTTGGCAGAGGATCTGAATCGGAGGAAAGAATGATTACCTCTACATCATCAGCATGATTGCCTTCAACGTCATCCTGATAATAATCATTGTCAATGAGGTGTAAGAAAAATCAACCAAGAGAGTCAAGTTCTACCTCTGATTCCGGGTTACCCACATCGTCATCAGTATTTAGCTCGGAGGATGCAGTGGTCCTTTTCTTGGCAGGTTTTTTAACAACCTTGGTCTTTGGGTGAAGTGGCTTGGCCGTTTTGTCTTGCGGCATTGCCGGTTTGTCTTGTGGTTTCTTGTTCCAGAACGGATCATCACCCTGTCAGAAAATAGTCAAACTTTCAGAAGAATATTTTGACAGAAGCAACTTAAGATAGAAAGGTTATATGATTCTTACAGATGGCGGTTTGTTGAAAGTGCAGAAAGGACTTAATCCGGTCTGGTCACAGACAGCCTCCGGTTCATTCAGCATCTTTTTTACAGCCTCAGTAACTTTCGCATCTGTAAGCTGAATATCAATGTGTCATTGAGCGTCCTTCAAACTCCCTGTGTACTCACACATCAAACCGGGGCGCCGCCTTAAGGGCAGAATACTCTAGCTTATCCAGCAACGAGCAAGGTCAACACCTGTTAAACCGTTCGCGATGAAGGCTCTAAGTTTTGATAGTTGAGGGGCATAGTTGGCCATTTCCTTTGCTGTTAACCTCTGAGGAAAAGGATGCGTATTGCTAAGGCGTTCAGGGCGGTAACTCGGCAGGGGGTTTTCATCAGTTGGAGATGTATCCTTGCAATAAAACCAGGTCTGGTTCCACTCTTTGGGGTGACTGTGGAGCTTGGGATGAGGGAAGGTGACTTCCTTCCTTTTCTGAACAACCATTCCACCCAATTCAGTATTGGGTCCATCAGTGAACTCTGTGCGACGGTTTAAGTGAAAGAAATCCCTAAACAGTTCGACTGTAGGTTCCTCTTGCAGATAAGCTTCACAGAAGACTTGGAAGTGGCAGATGTTGGTCACAAAATTTGGACCAATGTCCTGAGGGTGAAATTGAAAACTAGCCAGCACATCTCGAAAGAATTTTGAACCGGGAGGGCTAAAACCTCGACCCAGATGGTCAGCAAACACGACTACCTCTCCGTCCCTGGGTGTAGGAGGATTTTTCGGGCCAGGGGCCCTCCAGTGGATGATATCTTTCTTAGCTAAAGCGCCCGTAGTGACGCATTTGTTTAACTGATCTTCGGTGACTCGAGAAGGAACCCAGTTGCATTCATATACTTGCTTGGACATTACAATGAGAAGCTGAAACATGATTATTGCCGGTTTAAGAGTTACAGTGGACAACTATAAAGCGGTATAAGGATGTAAGCATGTTGTTAAACCGGAGTTTTTGTAAACCGGAGTCTAACAATGGAGACAGTACAATGATGAATGCATTGGCGGTTCAACAAGCGACTAATGGTATCTACCGGGTCATCATTTTTTCTATGGGATTAAACCGCTTAATCTGGATGTGGAGATACAAGTCTAAAGATGTGTAAGTAAAGGAAAAACAAGTTTCACAGATTGGCATGGTAATCTCAGATCTGCCGTGCGGTGGAAAATCAAGATATAGTCTGACCTAATTCCAAGTGCTCAAAGGATTCAGTAAGGTCAGATGAGTTTGATATACAGCAGATCTATTAAACAAAGGAAAAATAAGTTTGAACTACAAGGGCACTGGAAGAATCAGATCTAACTAGCCATCGGTATTTACTAAAGAGGAACAAGGAAGAACAGCTTCAAGTAATTTGAAAAGCTATGAGGAACACCGAACCCTAATGGTGGATCTAGGGTGAGGAGAAAAGGAACTTACTGGCGCTGGGGAAGCAGCGGAGGATCGCCGCGTTTCTCTGGTATGGTCAGGTTGATGTAGCGGCCGTTGCTGAGGCGGAGGCGAAGGACGACGACTGCGACGGAGCTTGAAGGTTGGTTGGCGCGAGGAAGAAGAGGACGCGAAGAGGCACGAGGGGGAAAAGTGAAAGGGACCCCTCGGCTTATTTATAAAGGTGAATGGATAAAAGGCAGGCGCGAGAATCGAGGAGCCCAAAAAATGGCGTATGTGACAACTCTGTTGCCTCGATTGTCGGAGGCCCATTAATGAAGGTGGGTTATGCGTAGTTTTAATAACAGATGACGTCATGGCGGTTTATCATGATCCTGGAAGCTGACGTCATGGCGGTTTACAAGATTATTTGAAGATGTTGGAGAAGAAATTTTCTAAGTATTGAGGATTGACATGAACCAGTTCAAATCAATCTGGGGCCTAATGTTGGGGATATTACTACCGGGTGTAAACCGACCAGGAGAGGCCGGGTTAACCCCATAATGGTTCACTATACTTGAAGCCCATGAAGATAAGGACGATGACGCTTTATGAAGACCCAGGGCCCAAGGCCGGTTTAAGGCCTGTAGACATAAACCGACATTGATATGTAAACTTATGTTGTAAGATAGAAAAAGCAGAGACCGAGCCGGACACGTTTATGAGCTGGCCTTGGGATTCTGTAAACCGACGGACGTCAACCCGTGTATATAAGGGGATGACCCGACGTCGGTTCAAGGGATAGACAACAACCCGAGACTCAGGCAAAGCATATTTCGCTCCCTGGTCATCGGAACCCTAGCAATTCCACAACAACTGGATTAGGCTTTTACCTTCACCGCAAGGGGCCGAACCAGTATAAACTCTCTGCGTCCCTTGTCTGCTTGAACCCCTTTAAGCTAACCCGTGCGATGGCTCCACGACTAAGTCCTTTCGTTAGGACATCTGCCGTGACAAAACAACTACAGCATGCCTCCAAAGCAGTATGAAGGTCCTGCCAGCTACGCTCTTACCAAAGAAGAGAAGGAAATCTTTTTTGAATGCCTGCTCAGTATGAAGGTCCCGTCTGGCTTCTCGTCGAATATAAAGGGAATAATAAATATGCCATAGAAAAAGTTCCAGAACCTAAAGTCTCATGACTGCCACATGGTTATGACGCAACTGCTTCCGGTTGCATTGAGGGGGCTTCTACCGAAAAACGTTCGATTATCCATTGTGAAGCTATGTTCATTCCTCGATGCAATCTCTCAGAAGGTGATCAATCCAGAAATCCTACCAAGGTTAAGGACCGATGTAGCGCAATGTCTTGTCAGTTTCGAGCTGGTGTTCCCACCATCCTTCTTCAATATCATGACACACGTCCTAGTTCATCTAGTCGACGAGATTGTCATTCTGGGCCTTGTATTTCTACACAATATGTTCCCCTTTGAGAGGTTCATGGGAGTCCTAAAGAAATATGTCCATAACCGCGCTAGGCCACAAGGAAGCATCTCCATGGGCCATCAAATAGAAGATTTCATTGGGTTTTGTGTTGACTTCATTCCTGACCTTAAGAAGATTGGTCTGCCTCAATCGCGGTATGAGGGGAGACTGACTGGAAAAGGCACGCTAGGAGGGGACTCAATAATATGTAGGGACAGGCATTCTTGGTCTCAAGCACACTACACAGTTCTACAGAATTCTACCTTAGTGACCCCGTATGTCGACGAACACAAGAACATTCTGTGCTCCAAACACCGAAGCAGTGTGACGACTGGATTACATGTGAACACATCAAGAATTTCGGCAGTTGGTTGCAAACACGTCTTAGGGGTGACAACACTATTTCTGATGAGCTGTACTCGTTGGCCAGGGGACCATCTTCGACTGTATTGACTTACAAAGGGTACGAGATAAATGGGAATACATTTTACACGATCGCCCAAGATCAAAAGAGAACCAACCTAAACAACGGTGTCCGCTTTGATGCAGCAACCAAGAGGGGAAATGACACATATTATGGTTACATAGTGGACACATGGGAACTTGACTACGGACATGATTTTAAGGTCCCTTTGTTTCAGTGCAAATGGGTCAATCTGTCAGGAGGCGGGGTACAAGTAGACCCACAGTACAGAATCACAACAGTGTATCTAAACAATCTTGGGTACACAGACGAACCATTCGTCCTAGCCAATGATGTGGCGCAGGTTTTCTATGTGAAGGACATGTCTACCAAACTGAGAAAAAGAAAAGATAAGGAAGCAAATACATCATACGATGAGCTAGAGCGCCACATAGTTCTTTCAGGAAAAAGAGACATCGTGGGATTGGAGGGCAAGACAGACATGTCTGAAGATTATGTAAAGTTTCATGAAATTCCTCCCTTCAAAGTCAAGGCTGACCCAAGCACCCTGTTAAACGATGAAGAATATGCATGGTTACGGCGCAATAAGCAAAGGACACAAGCGAAGAAAAAGTGAAGACTTTCTCTCCACAATTATTATGATGATGCCTTTGATCTAGAATATCACTGCAGTTACATGCGAAGAAATGAAATGCCTTTTGTAACAGACGAGTTTTCGTATGAAACCCTAATACTTCGAAAGAGGTTGTCTATTTTGTACACGAAGTGCATCCAGTTTTTTCCGTAACCCTCTCAACTTTTTAGCACATGCAATGTGGGTGAAATAATGATACCATGCCAACTTTCAACCTTTTTAGAGTTCATTTGTAGTGCTTTTCAATTTCAGGGTCATTTAGCTCAAAAAAATCAGTAAATGCATGAAAAATACCAAATGAAGTCAGAAAGGGTTGAAAATTGATGATTTGGCTCTGAATGGTGCATTTTTAACAGACGATAAGTCTGGTGTTCAAATAAGTTCAAAAAAATGAAATCCCTTTGTAATAGATGAGTTTTCGTCCGAAACCCTCATACTTCGAAAGAGATTGTCCATTTTGTACACGGAGTGCATCCAGTTTTTGCCGTAACCCTCTCAACTTTTTAGCACATGCTATGTGGGTGAAATGGTGATACCATGCCAACTTTCAACCTTTTTAGAGTTCATTTGTAGTGCTTTTCAATTTCGGGGTCATTTAGCTTAAAAAATTCAATAAATGCATGAAAAATACCAAATGAAGTCAGAAAGGGTTGAAAATTGATGATGTGGCTTTGAATGGTGCATTTTGAACACACAAAAAGTCTAGAGTTCAAATAAGTTCAAAAAAATGAAATCCCTTTGTAACAGATGAGTTTTCGTCCGGAACACTGATACTTTGAAAGAGATTGTCCATTTTGTACACGAAGTGCATCTAGTTTATGCCGTAACCCTCTCTACTTTTTAGCACATACTATGTGGGTGAAATGATGATACCATGCCAACTTTCAACCTTTTTAGAGTTCATTTGTAGTGCTTTTCAATTTCAGGGTCATTTAGCTCAAAAAATAGTAAATGCATGAAAATTACCAATTGAAGTCAGAAAGGGTTGAAAATTGATGATGTGGCTTTGAATGGTGCATTTTGACCATACAAAAAGTCTGGATTTCAAATAAGTTAAAAAAATGAAATCCATTTCAAAAAGAGAACTTTGGTCCCGGTTGGTGGCACAAACGAGGACCAAAGGTGGGCATTGGTCCTGGTTGGTGCCACGAACCGGGACCAAAGCTTCATGTATATAAGAAACACTTGTGAAAATTTTGATTTTCATCTCGCAGTTCCCCCCGACGACGCCGACCTCCTCGACGCCACCAGGCTGCCCCGACGCCGTCGCCATCGCCCGTGCCCCGCCCACGAGCCCATGCCAACGTCATCCGCCGCCCACATCGTCGCCGTCCGCCACCCCCGAGCGCACCCAGCCGCGCCCCGGCCCGCCCCCGCCGTCGTCCTCGCCAGCCGACGATGTCGCCGGCTCCCTCGCGCGGCGCCCCCGCCGTCGCCCTCGCTAGCTGATGCTGTCCGCCTCCCCGAGCGCGCCCGGCCACGCCCTGCCCCGGCCCGCCCCCACCGTCGCCGACGCCCTCGCCGGCCCCGCCGTCGCCCTCGCCAGCCACCCCCGATGTGAGCCGCCGCCGCCCCGGCTCTATTCAGAGCATTTTTTTGTTCTAATGTTTTTCTGTTCATATAATGTGTATTAATTTTTTTGTACATAGCATTTTTTGTTCATATATATCATGTATATATGTATGTGGTAGCTAGATGAATGGATGTGGCTATGTATGTATGTATATAATGTTCGTAGAATTTTTTTGTTCATTTATGTTTTTTTCATATATGTATTAATTTTTTTATTTAGGTTGTTAGTAGATATCGATTTTAGGTTAGTGCATGTTAGGTTAGTTGATTTAGTGCATTTTACGTTAGTTGTACTGTTAGTGCATTTTAGGTTAGTAGATTTTAGGTTAGTGGAGAGGAAAAAGGAAAATAAGGAAAAAGAAGAAAAGAGGAAGAAGGAAGAAGGAAGAAGAAGAAAAAGAAGGAGAGGAAAAAGGAAAATAAGAAGAGGAAGAAGGAGGAGAAGAAGGAGAAGAAGAGGAGAAAAAAATAAGAAGAGGAAGAAGAAGAAAAAAAGAGGAGAAGAAGAAGGAATAGAGGAGAAGAAGAAAAAATAGAAGAAGGAATAGAGGAGAAGAATTATTCTATTTTTTCTTCTTCTTATTTTTTATCGAGAACTTGGGTGTCGAGGATCGCCGAGCGGTCGAGGGTCGGGAACTAGGGTAGAGGGTCAAGGTTCGCCGAGGGTTTGAGGGACGAGGGTTACTGAGGGGTCGAGGGTCGAGGATCGCCGAGGGGTCGATAGGGGGACATCGATGAACCCCCTCTCGCTCGACCAACTCTCGAGGACACCCAAACCCTAGAAAAAAAAATGTTGTCGATCTCCTACCCCCTCCCATCCCTACCCGACAAACTCTCTCGAGATTTATCAAGAATGCCCCCATTATGGATGTGCATAATTAAGTTGATCCATATTTTTCCTGATATCATCTACGCTTCTATATGTGCATGTTCTCTTGTGTCAAAGTATTAAAGAAATCCATGGTTTCATAATTAGCCGGAAGTAACAGGCGCATGATGGTATGAAGCTCTCCAAAGTTATTTTGGAAAGGAGTCATGATAGGATAATTCGCTTTTTGGTACAAAGTTCATCAAAGTCCTTCCAAATAGCGATATTCAAAAGGCTATTGATGAACTTCGTACCAAAAAGCAAATTATCCTATCAGGACTCCGTTCCAAAATAATTTTGGAGAGCTTCATACCATCATGCGCCTGTTACTTCCAGCTAATGATGAAGCCATGGTTTTCTTGAATCCTTTCACACTAGACAACGTGACATACAGAAGGGTAGATGAGATCAGGAAAAATAGGGACCATTTTCTGCACATCCAGAATGGCACCATTTTGTTAAATCCCTTGTCGGTCCGGACATCGGACATTCATGAGAGAGGCGGGCCGACCCAAACCCTAGAAGCGTTGCCGAGGCTACCCCAAACTCTAGAAGCATCGAGGCCACCCCTAACCCTAGAAGCATTGCCGAGGCCACCCAAATTTACCAAGTTAAAAGAGCGTTGTCGTCGAGGCCACCCCAAACCCTAGAAGCGTTGTTGGGGCCACCCCAAACCGCAGAAGCGTAGAGGCCACTAATTAATATTCCTTGTTGTGATTAGCTAGCTAGGTCTATGTTTGTCACTAATATATCCATCTCTCATGTTTATATATTAATTTCCATGTTGTAATATTTGTAGAAACTATGGAGTAGAGAGACTTGGAGACAGAACAGTTGTTGGGGGACATAATCCTCGGCGGAGATGATGTCTTGTCGTATCTCAAAGACACCGATGGTCTGGAAGGAGAGGGTGAAGGCTCCGGTGATCGAACAATGGAGGAGGAAGGACATGATCATGATGTCTCCGGTGACCGAATGCCGGTGGAAGAAGGAGACCGTGATGACAGCTCCAGTGATCGAACGGAGGAGGGAGCTGTTGCAAAGTTCGGCAAGGTATATATATTAATTAAGCCTATGCTGACAAGCTAATTGATGCATTAATTGTTTTGGTATGTACATATATTAACTCTTATTTCTTCTTTTATAGCCCTCCGGATCGAGCCAAACTTCGGTAACGAGATGAGGCCCGAAGAAAAGGTTGCGTCAGGATGAAAGGTTCACGATCATAGAGATCGTGGACGATGGCCAACCGATTGAACCTATGCGGACCAAGGAAGCATTTTCTACACAGTGTGGAGCTATTGTTAGGGACATCATCCCGATCAGCATCCAGCAATGGAATAAGCCTAAGAACGAAGAGCCTCAGGTTTCTTATGTCATGATAGACAGAAAGATGATCTTTGGACCTCGCTGAAGGAAAATTTCACCCTACCGCTAGAGGAGGACCCGAATAAGCCAGTTATAGAGCCACTGGTCAGGTCTCATGCTCTTAAGAAGATGGCAGATCTATTCAGGAGGTGGAAGAATGTGTTGAAATCAACGTATGTCGACAAAGGGAAGACTCCAAAATTCATCGGCCGATTTGAGAAGATAAGAGGTCACTGGCCCACATTTGTGGCCTACAAGATATCAGACAAGAGTAAGAAGATGTCAGAGACAAACAAGATAAATGCTGCAAAGAAGCTGTATCACCATCGCACGGGGTCAGGTGGCTACCTCAAAGCCCGGCCGTTGTGGGACAAAGCTGAGAATGACCTGATTGCTAAAGGGGTTGAACCAGAGACATTGAACTGGCCAGGCCGTTCAAGGACTTGGTTCTTCGGGGTTGGGGGAACCTTGGACCCTGAAACAGGGAAGTGCGTTTGGACGGACGAGCAACTTGCAATACCCGTCAAGAAGCTTCAGAAGTGTATTACCGCAGCGCAGCAAGGGTCGTTCGTTCCCAACAGAGAGAATGACAAGCTGACAGAGGCCCTCGGTAATCCTGAGCACCCTGGACGAACACGAAGTACGCCAGGCTCTGTTGCATGGAAGGTTGGGTTTCCCGGCGCAGGCGGTTACAAAACCCGTGAGAGGAAGAGGAAACTGGAGCAGAGCTAAATGCAAAAGCTGAATGCAAGAGTACAAAAGCTAGAGGAACAAGTTGAGAGC
This sequence comes from Triticum aestivum, assembly GCF_018294505.1. Classification (NCBI taxonomy): domain Eukaryota; kingdom Viridiplantae; phylum Streptophyta; class Magnoliopsida; order Poales; family Poaceae; genus Triticum; species Triticum aestivum. Next base: position 575,293,345 of record NC_057812.1, read on the forward strand.
CAGCGAGCTTCCAGAGCTACCCCATAAGCTAACCTGCCATCTCAGCGGAGAAGCAGCATGGCTTCCACCGAGCTCGTTCAGCAGCTCGACTTCACGGCTCCTAGCTACCCCGTGGATGCTATCACGGAGGATCAACCTTGCTAGCTTATGACGCAATGGCAGAACCTCAAAGTCAAGGCAGCTGTCGGCTCTGTTGCACCTCCTCGACCCGACGGAACTTTTCACTGCCGTCCGATTCCACATGGCTATGCTGTTGTGATGGTGGATGAAGTAACGGAGGGATTTGAGGAGCTCGAGCTTGACCACCCTACAGGTGAAGGGGAGACTCAGCTGGGTCTTGCTCTAAAGACTCCATGTCTATGGTGGAAGGAGCACGTCAAGCTTCCGAACTGGACGCCTCCGCCACCTCCTCCTCCTCCTCCGGCGAGTCAGGGCACTCCGCCTCCACCTCCTCCTCTGGCGAGTGATCAGGGCACTCTGCCTTCTTCTCCGGCTGCTCCGGCGCCTGAGGCCGGCACTCTGCCTCCTTCTCCGCCTGCTCTGGCATGTCCGAGCAGCCCGCCTCCTCCTCTGCCTCGTTAACAGCGACGAAAGACAGATGCCGCCGCTCTGGCTGCTCCGGCGCGTCGGAGCACTCCGCCTCCTTCTCCGCCTTGTAAGCAACGACAGAAGAGAGACATCGCCGCTCTGACGGCTAGCAGTACAGCCAGAGGCGGGAGGCAATACAGATACGGTCCATCTCTCAAGCCTCTAGAGAAGTTACCATACGAGAGGACCGAGGAGGAAAACATGGAGATCAGTAGAGCCGAAGTAAGGGACTTTTTTGCAAAGAAACCTCCACCTCCGAAGGAGAAGATAGATCCGGTGAAAGCGAAGTGCACTAGATGCCTTGAAGCGACCACCACCGCCTTCGCCGGATGACAACCATGTCCACTGTCTTAAAAAGACATTGGAAGATGCGCGCCGGTCATGAACTACTTCAAGTGATAAAAGGTTAGCAGAACGAAGAAGTGGGAAAAAATTCCCCAGCTCGGCGAACAGGCGAACCAATCGTGCCCCCCACACAAGGTGTCTAGCGATATCGTTGAAATCTGCCGGGGATGGTGCCCGATACCAATCCTGGTGATTACCTGGGCGATGATGTACATTTTGATACAATGGAGGTGGACGAATTCAGATACCAGTACGGGAAGCCTCTCGTCAAAGATGGAAGTCGTCCTCTAACAACGATGATGCGAAGATTCCATCAATGGTACATGAAAACCTGCAGCGAGTCTGGGAAGGATGCTTTGTCGATGATAATTAAAGATGACCACGACTTCATTGGACAAGATCTTTTAACTATTGATTTTGACGAGTTTTTCCAGTTCTACAATCAAAAGGCCCTCGACAAATCACTCGTGGCTTGCTACTGTCTGTAAGTACTACTTTCTGTAATTAAGTCTCTATATATAGCTTAGCTCTTTCATTGCATGTATATATAATTATCCTTACTATATTATGTAGATTGAAGATCGCCAAATGCAAAAAAGCACAAATCTATGACATTGGGTTCATTAACCCAAATGTCATACATGAATGGACGGTTAAAAAGAATGTCATAGAAATTGACGACAATTTGCTACAATCTTCGCAAAAATCAAAGCAAAGATAAAATACTCTTTCCTTACAACTTCAAGTGAGTGTACTGTCTTGTGCATATTCGGTTTCCCTTATTACTCGAGGTTATAGTAATGTAACTGATGAGTTATGCATGCGTGTGCAGCTTCCACTTTATTCTCCTAGAGATTAACACTACTAGGGAAAACCCTAGGAGTAGCGCGGGTATTTTGCCTATTAGTAGCACGGGACGACATGCTACTGATAAGGCGCTACAACTAACGTGTAGCAGTAGCGCCTGTCGTCCCACGCTACTGCTATACATGTCTAGCAGTAGCGCGCTTTAGTGCAGAGCGCTGCTGCTAATATCTACAGCGCTTTCTAGCAGGAAGCACTACTGGTAAGGCAGCGCTACTGCTAACTTTGTTCCCCTCGCTACTGCTAGTTTTATTAGTTTTTTTTCTCCATATTTGTTTTGTATTTGAATAGGCTTTATACAATAATCTTTAGCATATCATACACATACAAATGTAATCATAGCATATACATACAAATAGTCTCATCAAATCATGTCATCATCGTAATCATCATCCAACACAAAGTGGTCTCTCGTCATCATCTCAAAAATTGCGATACAAGTCTCGATTACTTGCAACTACATCGTCATCCATCTAAACAATGATATACGCGAGAAGAGCTATCACTTTGAGTGAGAGCGGAACTATGCAGTACATGAGTTCGTATCCCTCTCTCGCATTAGCGTGAACCTAAACTAACTACTGCCTGTCGCTCGAAAACTGGAAACCGGTACACCTGGGCCTGACACTCCGGCCACTCGTCGTATATGTACTCCTAGCATAGCACTTCTTCGCCATCGATGATCTATGCACCTACATCGTCAAATGAGTCGATGATATCACCATATATAGCTGAGCAACAGAAAGAGACAGACTTGGCAAAAATAGAAGCAACATATCATAAGCATAAATAACAAAGTTGATCGTACCCAAAATGCCCTAACTAGAGTAATCATCGCTAGTCGAGGAGGACGGTTTAATTACATCACAAATAAAGTTTCGTCGTGCATAACTCAAAGTTTCGTCATACAGAAAGTATGGACTAAACGGACACATTGTCATATATCGACAATCACTCCAACATGTAGTGCCATCCATCCAAGTCAGGGAGATAGTCCCCGAGCCTAGTGAAAGGCTTCAGGTCGAGACGCTGAGCGGCTACCCGTGTTCGGACGTCTTCCCGCGGCATTTGTCCTTCTTCGTAGAACATCCCTATTTTTCCGACGACCTCCTTCATGATGATTTGGGCAAGTTCGCGCTAGATGTGATAGAACTCAGCTCGAAGTCGATGATCCTCGATATCTCCTACGTTCTTTGCCCATTGCAGAATATGGGCATCGCCGGATGTAGGTGACATGCGAAGGTTCTGGTGATCTCGTCTGTACTCCAGCATGTGGTGTAGGACATAGAATCCATCATTAAGAGAATCACTCGGTTGCTGGATGCAGCAGAAGTCGGTCTTATGGCCGAAGGCGGGCCTGTCGTCCCTTCTCTTCTTGTCCTTAACCTCTCCACCCCGTGCGTCGTAGTAAAACATAGCACTGTCGAGAACATCCTTGATGTGGGTGTAATCCTTTTTGTTAATGTTCTTCGACGAGTCTAAGTAAAGAGCGTGGGAGTATCGGAGGTAGAGGATGATGAGGACGGCGCGCCCGCCGCTGCGCAAAATAAGTACACCTCAAATTAATTAGCCTCCACCGTGCAAATGAATGATTGAAATCGAAGGAAGGATATCCGCACGGATGACTTACAGGGGATGATAAGGCACGAGAATCGCCTCCTTGTCCTTATTGGTGAGCATGAATTTGACGATGTATTCACTCGCGTATTCACGGTGCTTTGTGCAGATTCCCAAGAAGTCCTCGTTCATGAAGTACGGGTCAGCGACATAGATATGAGGTATCTGCTCAACCCCGATGATGTAGTTCATGTGCAAGGCATAAAGGCGGACAAACGTAAAATCCAGCTTCTTCATGTGAAACATGTCGAATATGTAATCGAATCAAAGGAAGAACTTCTCCGTGGGGAATGTGTCGACGTACGACAATTGCCGCGGAATGTTAACCACGTGGAGTGGGTATTTTGGATCTTTCGAGGCGAGGAGGCCTTTATCTATCCACAGCACATCTTCATGAAGTCTCCTTAGATCGCCAAATCTGTCCCCTAGCGCTGCTTCAGGTAGGATTGGTTGACCGGGGATATGCCATTTTTCCGCACCGGGGATATCTATACGGTCTTGAAGCCGAGGCTGCTGAGGCGGCTGGATCATAGAAGCAGCTTTTTTGCCTTTCCTCGCTCTCTTCCTAGACTTCTTTACTACCGGAAGGTTGTCCATAATACGTTCAGCCTCCGGAGACGGCAATTCAGGCACCGACTCATGACGCTCAAACCCTAAGTAGGCGCCAGTATTGACATACTGTTGAGTGTCATCCTCATCCTCATCCTCATCTATGGCGACATCACCAGCGACTAATGGAGCCTTTTCCTCACCCCCTCCGCTATCACCCAGCATGACAGCCGACGCTAATTGGGTAGGTGAGGTGTTGATGTCATACCTAACTGCGTGCTCGTGGGTGTGCTCTCGGCTGCCCCTAGATGAAGCAGACTATTTGGCCACAATAGGACCCACCCATTGCAACAATCACCAAGCCGCCGCAGGGTCTCGTCGTCATCCCGCACTAGTACCAGAGGAGGCAAATTCTCATGGCCCGGTTTGACACTGGCCACGGAAACCTTGAAGACGTCCGGGGGGATCGGCCGGCTGTGCAACAATGGTTCCTTCGGCTCCATTATCATCGCCTTCCCCACGTCCACCTTCTGGTTGCCGATGGTGTACAATATGGTGCACAGGGTTTCGTCAGCCTGCAAAGAAAAGTCTGCGACGTGAGACATCCGAAAGGCAACGAAAATGTGAGATTATACATTTATTGAAGGGGGCCGGTGTGACAGATATCGTGAGGGCATCGAGCTCAGCCAAAGAAGAAGCACCGCCGAGCACGTTCGGTGCCGGAGCCGGTGCCGGAACAGGTGCGGGAGCTAGTGCGGGAGCAGGTGCGGGAGCCGGTGCGGGAGCAGATGCAGCTGCAGGTGCTGGTGCAATGCTAGTCGAGTTGCTCCCCAAGAAGTCAGCAAGGGGAAAGTCCGCTGCATTTTTTTCTTCTGGATTTTGCCTGCTCCAATTGAAAATGGCCGGAACCAACGAAGTAGACATATCTACAAGCACGTGTTTTGCGGCAGCTACCGCTGTTGCGACTGTCTCAGATGATTTCTTCTCAACCGCAATCTCAACCTTCTTGTTGATGTTTTCTTCAGTTAACCTCCGTCTTTCCTTTCTCTCCTTCGTGGTCTCACGGTAGTACTTCTTCCATGTGGCGCCGTCTCCGACACCGTGCACTCGTCCATACGACGGTCGAGTCTCCACCGGGAGTCGTTTCAATATGTTCAACGCCCGGTTGAATGGAGTGTCCCACTTGGGCCTCGCCAATGCCTCAGACGGCAAGTCGCATTCGGCCGCAATCCTGTGCTGCTCTCTCTGCAAAAGGCACAAGGATCGTTTACAAATATGACTAACATGCAGTCGAATTGATCAGAAACTAAAATTACCAGCAGTCTCATGAACTCCGTCGTGACCGCGTTCGTCTCGAAAATCTTCTTCACTGGGTCCCAACGGTGCCGGGCCCTGAGGACATGACGCTCCTGCGGGACGGTGAACTCCGCCAAGGTGTCTGGGATGCCCAGACTCGCGGCTTCCGCGTCCTCCTTGGCCCATATGGACCTCTTCCCGCCGTAACCACGGCTTCCGAGGTGGTGGCACCCAATGTTCCTCTGTTGAAGCCCCTTCATGTACTTCGACTTTTCTTTGGCAGCTTCGGCCTCGCAAGCCGCCTTGAATATTTTAAAGTACTCTATCGTGATTGTCGGATTATCCTTTACAATCTCGGAGGAGGGTTCCTTTTTTTGACGATCCGATATTTCACCCTTGCCTTCCAGGCGTCCAACGCGTCACTAAACTTGGTCATGGCATCTTTGTTTATCTTCTTCATTGCCGGGTCCTTATTGGATCTTTATAATCCTTTCCATTCCGGCCCGGGAACAAGAATATCTAGTGCAACTTATTTAGGAGTGAGAGCCTCATATTATCTATCTTCTGTAGTTTCTCATCGTTGATGGTGGCGGTTGTCCGTATGATGCAGCCTATTTGATTGCTGTAGCACGCGCGCGCTTCCTCGGGCGCGTTTGGCTCAAAATTGCCGTCGTCCTCCTTCGTGACCACCAGTATAGTAGTCCTGAGCTTGTTAGGAAACTGTTGCCTCTTTGCTTTCAGTTCTATACCGACTCCGCTAGTCTCGGCGCCGGTCTCAGTCTGAGCGCCGGTCTCGATGCCGGTCTCGATGTCGGTCTCAATCTCCGATGTGACAGGTGGACCCAGCAACATCAACTCTTGATCGTCGACTTCCCTCAAAATTCGTCTGCCGCCAGGTAGACGTTGTCGCAGTCACCAGAACCCTGTCCTTCATCGTTGCTAGCCATGTTTCCTACGATTAAATCTAGTCAATTAATTCTAGACCTAATAAAATGAATATTGACATAAAAAGGCCTATGCTTTGTAGGAACGTTGACTCCTTCCCGGTGCGGCAAATCACGGGCACTCGATATGTCCTAGTTTGTAGCACAAGTCATGCCGAAATTCATGGAAAATTTCGGCATGACCTTTGCTAAAAAGTGGACAAATCGAGCACCTGAAATTTGCTGGAACGAAAATGAATCGACATTTAGGAAAAACATAGGTCACCCGCTCTTCATTCCCTGGAAACAACAAAAGGCCACATGGGCACAATCGAACCACACTTTAATGAAAAGATATAACATGACCACTTCAATGAAAACATAAAATCAACAATAAAAGTCTAGGAAGAATCATCTTTAAAATAAAACTTGCCTAAATTCTTTTCCTAGAAAAATAGTGGTCTTTTCAAAAATAAAAAACCTTTGCAAAATGACCTCAATAAACACTTCTCTGCCTAGGACAGAACCCAAATTCTGTTCTAGCTATTCCTCTCTCTCTCTCACACACACATTATTTTCTCTAACGCTTCTCTACCTAGGACAGAACCCAATTAAATTGCAAAGGAACTCCATTTCTCTAACCCTTCTCACCTAATGCTCTAAAATAACTTTTTCCTCTAACCTAGCGAACCTAGTTAACCTAGCTTGTTAACCTAACGAACCTAATTAACCTAGCTATTTAACCTAGTTAGTTAACCTAGATAGTTAACCTAGTTTACCTAGATAATTAACCTAATTAAACTAGTTAACCTAACTAGTTCTTTGTCAAAGCTCTAACTAAATTTTTGCACTAACCTAGATAATTAACCTAATTAAACTAGTTAACCTAGCTAGCTAGTTCTCTGTCCAATGCTTGTGCTATGCATGAGAGAGAGGAGGGGTTGGGGCTTACAGAGGATGGCTCCGGTCGTAGCGAGGGAGGCAGTGGTGGCGAGGGAGGCAGGGGCGTCTCCGGTGATGGCGAGGGAGGCAGGGCGTCGAGGGTGGCTCTGCTGGCGCCGAGGGCGGCTCCGGTGCGCGTTGATGAGGCCGCGCGGCTCCGGTGGCGTCGACGGCGCGCGGCTCTGTGGCTCCGGGAATGTTGACGTCGGCAGGAGACGGCAGCGAAGTAGGGCGACGACAAATTGGGGAGACGGCGGTGAAGTAGGGCGAGAGATTTGGGGGAGAAGTGGTGGCCGGGGGGGGGGGGACCGCTTTTGGGTTAAGTCAAACTTAGCGGTAGCGCGTTTCTGTAAACGCGCTATAGCTAAGTTAGCTATAGCGCTTTTCAGTAAACGTGCTACTCCTATAGCTATGTATTTTCCTTTTCTTTTCTTATTTCCTTTTCTCTTTCTATAGCGGGGGTCTAAACAAGTGCTGCTGCTAAGTTATCTATAGCGCCTCTGATGAACAGACGCTACTGCTATGCCTTTCTCCTTTTTCCCTTTTCATTTATTTTTCTTTACGTTTTATATTTTTTGTTTCTCCTTTTTTATTTCTTTCATATTCATTTACTTTTCTATTTGTTTTTCATTTAATTTTCTTTTCATTAACAGTAGCGCGTTTCACAGTAAACGTGCTGCTAAAATAAACTTAGCGGTAGCGCTCTTTCTAGAAGACTGCTACTACTATATGTAGCCTATCGGCTTAGTAGTGAGAATTTTAGTAGTAGCGCTTTTAAATGCAGACACGCTACTGCTACGTTTGGGTCTGCAGCGCGTTTATCACGCACGCGCTATTGCTATTTAGCAGTAGCGTCCTTTTTTAACAAACGCTACTGCTAAAATTCTGTGTATAATGTTTTCCCTAGTAGTGTAAGCTTGAGACGGGAGTAGTAACCATCTTAGACTCGAGACGAAAAGATTCCCAGGAGTATGCGAACATGACTGAAATGCTCCAGAAGTAAGTTCAATCGATCAATATCGCACCATATCGACAACTTTGTTCATTTCCTGATATCAAGTAATTTTTCTTTATCTGGCAGGGTTTGGAAAAAGTTCACCGCAATTTCTCTGGGACTGCCGACCGAGTTGTGATTTAAACACCCGAGAGTAAGTACTACTACCTAGTTCCGTGCATCTCCCATTGATTCTAGTTAGTTTCATCAATACCATTTAGTATGCTTGCTTATCAGTTTGATTAACATCCATTTCTCGTAAAGTGCTTGTGGCAGGAAGCCGAGAATGATTTCTGTGGATACTACGTTTGCGAGTTCATCTACAACGCGACGACCTCTAATAAGCGGGGCTACTCTGAAAAACGATATGAAGTGCGTAAGCAAAAATATTCACAATTCTATTTTATTACCATCATTTGTGTTGAGTTTCATTCATACACATGTATTGACCCTCTTCTTCAATTTAGATCTGGCAGATGCGGGATGAACTCCTACCACAAGATTGCATCCGAGCAATTCAAGAGAAAATTGGCGGGATTCTTTCTTGACCACGTCATCAATCCGGCCGGAGAATACCAAATGGAAATTGACTTCAGGTGTTAGGGATTATAAGAGATGTTATATTGTATATATGTAGCACTAGCGTTGGATAGATATACGAAAACTTTTTGTTCGACCAATCTCTCGGAAAAGGAGAGGTCGATCACTTCTCTCTGTATATGTTCATGACGATCTTGTGTATTTAATGGTTCCTTCATTTTCTTACTAGCTAGTGTGTCAAGTTCTCTCTATACGTATAGTACCTAGCGTCGACCAAACACGGAGATAAGAGAGGTCACATCTCTCTATTAGCTAGCTAACATAATATATGAAACCCCTAAATTAACCCTTCAAAACCCCCAAACCCCGCCCCCCTTAAAAAAACAAAAACACCAGCTCCTGAGCTGCTGACCCGTGGATGCTCATTGGTCCCGGTTGGTGTTACCAACCGGGACTAAAGGCCCTCCTGCATGGGTCTCGCCGCAGCGGCTACATGGAGCTCCACCTGTCCCGGTTCATAAGCGAACCGGGACTAAAGGTGTTGGGCTTTAGTCCCAGTTCCAGAACCGGGACAAATGAGCCTCTGAAACCGGAACAAATAGACCTTTTTCTATTAGTGATAACATTGGAGCTAGTTTCGATGATGTCGATGTGAGAAACACAACAGTGAAAATGGCACACACGGTTTAATAGATTTGAATAAAAGACGAATCTAGTAAAAAACACAGAACTCACAGGTTGTGCGAACTATCGCACATGCAATGTGCCTTTTGTCACCAACAGAAGAGATAGAGTGATCTTTGTAAAGAATACACGTTAATTAGTGATTTTTGTTCCTTATTCTATGCTTTGTGAAGTAACGAGGTTTTTAGCAGATGTGAACTAACGAGGTGTGACAAAAGAAATAACTGTCGTGCAAAGAAAGGAAATAATTGTCGCTAGCGTCCTGGCGCCTATTCGGCGCCTTAAGCGCTGCTTAAGGGCAATTTCGTTCAGTGTGCACACCGTCTGTACACCAGGTATAGTAGTCAGCGGGCCCATAGTCTTCTTTTTTATTCTGTTTTCTTTTTCTTGTTTCTTTTTCTTTTCTTTAAATGCTTCAACTTTTAAATTTTTTTAATGAACCTCACTAAATTTTGTGAATATTTTTTAAATCATGAATTTTGTAAAAATTTGTGAACATTGTTTTTCAGAATCGATGATTTTTTTTCAGATTTAGTGAACTTTCTTCAAATCCGTAAACTTTTTCCTTAAAATAGTGAAATTTTCTTGTATTTGTGAACAATTTTTCTATTTTTTGTGTTTTAACTTTTTCCTAAAAGTAAACGGTTGACTGGTCAACTATGGACCTTCCAACCATTGAGACGAACCAGGTGCGCCATGGGCGAGCGATCGGTCGCACGCCTGATAGGCTGCATATTTATGCTTGCGCGTTTGCGCCAGATCCCCTAACCGTCGGCATAGAAGGCGCCGGTTTGGAGGACTCTGTTGGAAAATCCTATCTGCCGCACCCTGCAGCAGATTGTCGACGTACCGCACACCGATATCGATCAAAAGGGGCAGCCCATCTGTCCGTTTGAGAGCACCGGTTTTGTGAACCTTCTGGCAGGTTCGGGCCAGGTTTCAGAAATCTTATAGAAGGTTCCAAAACCGATTTTTTTCTTTGTTTTTCTTTATATTTTGGTTTTTCTTTTTCATTTTCCGTTTTCTTTTTTCTTTTCCTTTTTTCATTAATCTGTTTCTTTTTTCTTCTTCTGTTTCTTTTTCGTTTTTGCCTTCTTCAAGTTTACTTCTATAGTTTATTTGTTTTTGAAAACTTCAAATTTGTTCAGATTCCTCTTATCAAAATTTGTTCAGACATTTAACAAATGTTTATGTTTCAAAAATGTGCAGGAATTTCAGAAATATGTTTCTTTTAGAAATTTTGTTCATAAATCAAAAAAATATACGGGAATTCAAAAAATGTTCCTATTTTTCAAAATTTGTTGATTCAAAAAAGTACATGTTCTTTTAAAATTACTTGAAAATTCAAAATTGTTCATTATTTCAAAATTTCATCACAAAATTAAGAAATGTTTGCAGTTCCAATTTTTTGTTCGGAATTTGATGAAAAGTTCCATTTTGCAATTTTTGTTCATAAATTCTAAAAATGTTCGTAGTTATAAATTTTTGTTTGAATTTCATGAAATGTTCCTTTTTTCAAATATTTGTTCAAAAATTCAAAAAAGCTCATGGTTTCAAAATTTGTTCAAGATTTCATAATTTGTACACATATTCAAAAGATGTTCCCTTTGCCAAAAGTTGTTCAGAAATTTAAAAAATGTTTGCACATTTTCAAAGTACACACTTTAAAAGACGTACACTTTAAAAAAAAGATCACTGTAGTGCCTAATTCCAGTTCGCTACATTAACTGATTCAAGTTCGCTATAGTAGAGCTGCCCAGTTCTACGCTAACAGTTCTTTAGATTGTGCGTTGCAATACAAACAACAATGGTTGTGTGTTGGAGAGGTTGTGTGCTTGCAACCGCAAGCAGCCGGTCATGTGTTTGAATCCTCGCATTGTGCCACCTTGCGGTCATAAGACCAAAATTGATTTTTTAAAGAACTATTATCTTTTTTTTTCCTTTTTTGCGGGAAAATTAACTGTTATCTTTGGCTTCTTTTTTAGTCTCGCGGTAGAGCTCGATGGGTCGGCCCAGTCGCGCTGTCTCCTGTGCGTTCCGCCGCCAATTTGACGCCAAGAACGTGAAATACGGAGTCCCAACTCTGCTAGCGTGACAGATCCCATTGCATAAAAATCGGGGTGGCGGTATGGCCCATTTGGCCTTGCGGTCGTAAGACCAAAACTGATTTTGATCCCCTAAGAAAAACCATAACTGATTTTGAAAAAAAAATAACTACTATCTTTTTTCCTTTTTCTTCTTTTGTGGGAAAAAAGAACTGTTATCTTTGGCTTCTCTGCCTTTTGAAGTAGCCGTGCTTTTTCCACTCTACATGCCTCGCTGGAGTTTTCGTTAGGTACACCATCCAAAACCATGTTTCTTAGCTTCGAGTAAAACTAGAATAGTACTTTATGTAGTAGTAATTCTAAAAAGAAAATAAAAAGAAAGAACACATGTAGAACTCAGTTAGAGCCTCGTTCTGAACATAAAAGTCCATCCATATTTCGCCAGACACAATGTTATTCCTGGCAAAGCTTTCCGCATCTCAGTCGGATCACTATATTTATGTGCCACGAGAAAGTACAGCTTATATCACAAATAGAAAATATTGTACCGCATGCAGGTATGTATTCCCACTAGCGCAACACTAGTAGAAAACAGGGCTTTGGTTGGGGCCGGGCTAGCTCATTAGTCCCGGTTCAGTCACGGACCAGGACCCATGGAGGCATACGTCCCGTTTCGTGCGTCCAGGGGGCCGGCCGGGCCTCGTGGGGCATTTGTCCCGGTTCGTCTGAACCCATTTGTCCCGGTTCCAGGCACGAACCGGGACCAATGGCACCATTGGTCCCGGTTCGTGCCTGGAACCGGGACATAGTCCCGGTTCCAGCCACGAACCGAGACCAATGAGTTGCATATATATACCCCCTCGCCGGCGAACAGAGCACGCCACACTGCTGTTTTTTCTGGCCGACGAGGGGAGAGTTTTGTGGTGCTCTAGCTCACCTCCTATGCACATGAGGTGTTCGATGAAATGCCCGAGCCACACTAGTTAAGCTTTCTCCTCTTGAAGCTCGACCTTAAAACTCCATTTTCCTCGAGATTTGTCTAGGTTTAGCGGTCCGTTATGTCCCATCCCCGTCTTCACCGCCGTTGATCGCCCGCGCCGATCTCGTCGCCAGCACCAGCGTGGTGAGACTCTTGTTCTTATCTTCTTTCTAAAAGAAAAAAAATTCTTACTTTAGATAGATACTTGTCTATTTTTTTTACTTTTATTATTGCTTGTTATTATATAGTGCGATGGTTTTGGTATCCGCCCCCGTCGGCCCTCGTCCTGTCTATGATCAGATGTGGTATATATTATCTTTTATAACTATTTGGTTCATTTATTGTTTATGACAATTATGCTGACCAACGTGACATAGATTTTATTTATCTAGGAGGTATGTGAACCGTAAATTCCAACCTACCCTATTGTCGAGAGATTAAATTTAGTTGAAGAAGAAAACAATTACTTGAAGGAAAAAATAAAAAAAATTAAGAAGGAGAAGATGATATTGGAGTTGCATGTTGTGGATGTCGTCGATGATCACAAGATCAAGATGGACGCAATGCGTTTGAAGATTAGAAAGATTAGAAAATATTCTATTCATACCGAGGCTTGGTATCATTATGCCGTTAGATTAATTGTTTGCGATTATGATCGCATTTGTTGCTGCATTGAAATGTTTTACATAGTTTCAATGTATGGTTTAATTAGATGCTCTGGAGAGCTATATGTTGTTCAATGAGAACTATGTATGTACTTTGGTTTTAATGTGATGATGAACTTCTATTAATTTGGTCACTTATCTATCCATGATGTTCTGTAATGGTTTTGACACACTTAATTATATATAATGCACGCAGATGGACCGGCAATGGATGTACGGTGACAGACACACCTTCGAGTACGTTAAGGGTGTGCATAATTTTCTCGAAGTGGCTGAGGCAAACAAGCATAATGGTTTTATGTGCTGTCCATGCCCTATATGTGGGAATACAAAGTCTTACTCTGACCGGAAAATCCTTCACAACCACCTGCTTTATAAGGGTTTCATGCCACACTATAATGTTTGGACCAGGCACGGAGAAACAGGGGTTATGATGGAAGACATCGAAGAAGAAGAGGACGATCACGACTATGTGCCCCCGGAATACGGTGATGCTGCAACGGGGGAAGCTGCCGAAGATCAAGAGGAACCAGACAATATAGTGCCCGATGATGATCTCCGCCGGGTCATTATTGATGCAAGGAGACAGTGCGAAAGTTAAAAGGAGAAGCTGAAGTTCGATCGCATGTTAGAGGATCACAAAAAAAGGTTGTACCCCAATTATGAAGATGGCAACACAAAGCTCGGTACCGTACTGGAATTGCTGCAGTGGAAGGCAGAGAATGCTGTGCCTGACAAAGGATTTGAGAAGCTACTGAAAATATTGAAGAAGAAGCTTCCAAAGGATAACGAATTGCCCAACAGTACGTACGCAACAAAGAAGGTCGTATGCCCTCTAGGATTGGAGGTGCAGAAGATACATGCATGCGCTAATGACTGCACCCTCTACCGCGGTGCGTACGAGGATTTGAACGCATTCCCGGTATGTGGTGCATTGCGGTATAAGATCAGACGAGATGACCATAGTGATGTTGACGGCGAGCCCCCCAGGAAGAGGGTTCCTGTGAAGGTGATGTGGTATGCTCCTATAATACCACAGTTGAAATGTCTGTTCAGAAACGAAGAGCATGCCAAGTTGATGCGATGGCACAGAGAGGACCGTAAGAAAGACGAGAAGTTGAGAGCACCCGCTGAAGGGTCGCAGTGGAGAAAAATCGAGAGAAAGTATCGGGATGAGTTTGCAGGTGACCTAAGGAACGTATGGTTTGATTTAAGCGCGGATGGCATTAATTCTTTCGAGGAGCAGAGCAACAATCACAGCACCTGGCCCGTGATTCTATGTATGTATAACCTTCCTCCTTGGATGTGCCTGAAGCGGAAGTTCATTGTGATGCTAGTTCTCATCCAAGGCCCTAAGCAATCTGGCAACGATATTGATGTGTACCTAAGGCCATTAGTTGAAGAACTTTTACAGATGTGGAATGGAAACGGTGTACGTGTGTGGGATAAGCACAAACAAGAGGAATTTAACATGCACGCGTTGCTGTTTGTAACCATCAACGATTGGCCTACTCTCACTAACCTTTCAAGACTGACAAACAAGGGATACTACGCATGCACACACTGTTTAGCTAACACCGAAAGTATATACCTGGACAAATGCAGGAAGAATGTGTACCTGGGCCATCGTCGATTTCTTCCGAGCAACCATCAATGTCGAAAAAAGGCAAGCATTTCAAAGGGGAGGCAGATCACCGGAAGAAGCCCGCCATGTGTACCGGCGATCACGTACTTGCTATGGTCGATGGTTTACACGTAATCTTTGGAAAGGGTCCCTGAGGGAGTCCTGGATTAGGGGGTGTCCGGATGGCCGAACTATCACCTTTGGCCGGACTCCTGGACTATGAAGATACAAGATTTAAGACTTCATCCCGTGTCCGGATGGGACTTTCCTTGGCGTGGAAGGCAAGCTTGGCGATACGGATATGTAGATCTCCTACCATTGTAACCGACTCTGTGTAACCCTAACCCTCTTCGGTGCCTATATAAACCGGAGGGTTTTAGTCCGTAGGATGAACAACAATAATACCATAGGCTAGCTTCTAGGGTTTAGCCTCTCTGATCTCGTGGTAGATCTACTCTTGTACTACCCATATCATCAATATTAATCAAGCAGGAGTAGGGTTTTACCTCCATCGAGAGGGCCCGAACCTGGGTAAAAACATCGTGTCCCTTGTCTCCTGTTACCATCCGCCTAGTCGCACAGTTCGGGACCCCCTACCCGAGATCCGCCGGTTTTGACACTGACATTGGTGCTTTTATTGAGAGTTCCTCTGTGTCGTCATCTTTAGGTCTGATGGCTCCTTCGATCATCAACAACGACGCGGTCCAGGGTGAGACTTTTCTCCCCGGACAGATCTTCGTATTTGGCGGCTTTGCACTGCGGGCCAATTCGCTTGGCCATCTGGAGCAGATTGAAAGCTACGCCCCTGGCCATCAGGTCAGATTTGGGAGTTTGAACTACACGGCCGGCGTCCGCGGAGACTTGATCTTCGACGGATTCGAGCCATAGCCAAGCGCGCCGCACTGTCTCGATGGGCACGATCTAGCTCTGCCGCCGAACAGTGCCCTGGAGGCCGCACCAGTGTCCGCTCTGACCCTTAGCTCGGAGCCGACTGCGCCGATCGAGGACGGGTGGCTGGACACCGCCTCGGGGGCTGCAACCTCTACAGCGATTGAGGCGAACACTGCCCCTGTCCCTTGCGAAGCTCATGACTCCGAGGTGCCGGAGTCCTCTCCGGACTCCGTACCTTCCGCGCCCCTGCCAATCGAATCTGATTGGGGGCCGATCATGGAGTTCACTGCCGCAGACATCTTTCAGCACTCGCCCTTTGGCGACATCCTGAATTCACTAAAGTCTCTCTCTTTATCATGAGAGCCTTGGCCGGACTATGGTCAGCAAGGATGAGATGCGGATGACGAAGAAATTCAACGCCCACCCACCACCCACTTCGTAGCCACTGTCGAAAGTTTAAACGACGTGCTCGACTTCGACACCGAAGACATCGACGGTATGGACGATGATGTAGGAGATAAACATGAACCAGCACCGATAGGGCACTGGACAGCCACCTCATCTCACGATGTATACATGGTGGACACACCTAAAGGAAGCGACGACGAGGAACAACAGGACGCTACGAAGGATCATTCCCTCGAAAAGCAGTCAAAACAGTGACGTAAGCACCGCCCAAAGTCCAGCCTCGACAAAGACAACATACATACAGACCCAGCCATAGAGCAGGGCGAACCGGTGGACAACGAACATGCTATCGAGCAACCGTCCGAACAGGACAACTCGGATAAAGAACCCGTCCCCGGCAAAGATAACAGTCCGGACGATTTCACGCCGGACAAGTTGTTGGAGCAGAAGAACCTCCACAAAAGGCTCGTCACCACTGTGCACAGCCTGAAAAAGCAAAAGCGGAAGCTCAAAACAGCGGAAGATGCACTCAGAATTAGATGGAGCAAAGTACTCAACACCGCAGACAAATACAGCGACAGTCGCCAAACAAAGAGCTACCCGAAGCGAAAATTACTGCCCCAATTTGATGAGGAGGCCGTAGAGCCCCCGCAATCAAAGAACAAGGAGGCCGCCCAGTCGGATAGACGACCCCATAGCAAACATAGAGTGGCAAACGGCGCCGCGCACAAGCCGACACGCGATCCGCGCAAGGATTCGCATCAAAAAGATGGCCCAGTTAGGTCTATCTACGGGCCAAGAAAGCAAGCTCTAGTAAGCAATGCAACACATCAAGTATCCGAACATCACGCTACACCTAAATATAGGGGTGCCGCACACCCCCTATGTTTCACCGATGAGGTGCTGGATTATGAATTTCCAGCGGGATTCAAGCCCGTAAACATAGAGGCATACGACGAAACAACAGAACCTGGAGTCTGGATTGAGGATTACATCCTCCACATACACATGGCTAGAGGAGATGACCTCCACGCCATAAAATACTTACCCCTCAAGCTCAATGAGCCAGCCCGGCATTGGCTTAAAAGCCTCCCCGAAAACACCATTGGAAGTTGGGAAGAGCTCGAGGATGCTTTTCGGGCAAATTTTCAAGGGACCTATGTCCGACCTCCGGATGCAGACGATTTAAGTCACATAACTCAACAACCCGGAGAGTCAGCCCGAAAATTCTGGAACAGATTCCTTACCAAAAAGAATCAAATAGTCGACTGTCCGGACGCTGAAGCTCTAGCAGCTTTCAAACACAACGTCCGAGATGAATGGCTCGCCAGACACCTTGGCCAAGAAAAGCCAAGAACAATGGCCGCATTAACAAGCATCATGACCCGCTTTTGCGCGGGAGAGGATAGCTGGCTGGCAAGATGCAGTACCAGCGACCCAAGTACATCTAAAGTCAGGGATGGAATCGGGAAACCACGACGCAGCAAGGACCAGCGCCGGACCAAGGGAAACAGCCCGAAGAGCACGACAGTCAACGCTGGATTCAAAAGCTCTCGGCAGAATCATAAAAAACTGCCCCTTAAGGATAACAGGGATGAGCTATCCAGCTTAAACAAAATCTTGGACAAGATATGCCAAATCCACAGTACTTCCGGGAAGCCTGCAAACCATACCCACAGAGATTGTTGGGTCTTCAAGCAGTCCGGCAAACTCAACGCCGAACACAAGGGGCTCGACACACCAAGCGAGGACGATGACGAACCCCACAAGCAGAGCACCGGGAAACAAAAGAATTTCCCACAAGAAGTCAAAACAGTAAACTCACTTCACGTGACAAAAGGGAAAAACAGAGTGGCACCCATAGAAATACGCGCCACACTGCCTATCCCAGCGGAGTCCCGCCACTGGTTGTTAAAACCAATCACCTTTGACCATCAGGATTACTCTGGAAGTATCCGGAATGCAGGATGGACTGCCTTGATATTAGATCCGATAATCGACGGACTCCAATTTACACAAGTCCTAATGGACGACGGCAGTCATCTAAACCTGCTATATCAGGACACAATCCGCAAAATGGGGATAGACCCAACCAAAGTTCACCATAGCAACACTTCCTTTCAAGGGGTAATGCCTGGCCCATATGCCCATTGTACGGGCTCTCTACTACTAGAAGTTGTGTTCGGCTCATCCGACAACTTCCGTCGCGAAAAGTTAACCTTCCACATCGCCCCATTTAAAAGTAGCTATCAAGCACTATTGGGATGCGAAGCTTTCGCCCGCTTTAACGCAATACCGCATTATGCATCTCTTACACTTAAAATGCCCGGTCCACGCGGCATCATCTCATTAAAAGGAAATATCGAGTGTTGCTCGAGCATGGAAGAATGTGAGACTGCCTTGACAGCCACACACTAATCCGGCTTCGCTAATCAAAGCACCTAAATAGGTCGTTCAGACCCTGGACACGGCTAGGCGAGTCCGGCGTAAACATACAAGGGCTTACTAGCCGCATACCCCCTTACAAGGGGCTCCGTGCATGTACAACAAGAGACAATAAAGCTCAATTTTATTCATTTTTTGAATCGCACCTTGTTTATTTAATATAACGTACATTTTCGCACGATCTTTTTCAACTAAGTTCCTCTCTTTTACAGATGAACACCGTGCTACACCCGTCCAGGATACAGCACAACGGAGACACATGCGCAGACGTGCAGTAGGGACCCGTTGCAAGGATTCTTTTCAGATTAAGACCCTGGGTAAACCTTTCTTTCTGTCTCTTGTTGGTACACATCCCCCGGTTTCTTACTATAACCGAGGAGGAGGCTGGCGTTCTGGCATAGGCCACGTCAGAATTTTGCGCGTACCTGAACACCAGGGGCTTATTACCAAGGGCGTTGTTCGGCCCGTTTTCATAAAGACCGAATACCTTAGGGAGTGTTCGGCGTCTCGAGTTAGGCCGTATATGCATCAGCTCCGAATCATGTCTTTGGTCAAATGTTGGGTTTGCCCGGCTCCTGTGTTTTGCTGCCTTATGTTCCGCTCTATCGGCTAATGCGGCACCAGGAGAACTACTGCGATTGTGCCCCGGTTCGGCCAGGCGAGCACCTCGAAAGCCGAAAACTGACTGTCATGATATAGCATGAGACTGGTCAACCACTCGATGACCCGCCGGAATCTTTAGAATTCCTCCGCATTAACGAAGGGCCGTTTCCCGGTCAGGCACATACGCGCCCCGAATTCGGGTGAGCGCGGTGCCCCTAGGGGCTATATAATAGCCCCACTGTCGAACTCCTATGGCTAAGTGAAAGTGATAAAGCATTATAGTCCGGTTGCCTAGTTTGCTGCGCTATCACCTCCTTTGTAGGACCAAGACGTTGGATCAAGTGTGAAAGTGCACTTTCTGCAAACACCCCCGCATTATATGCGTGGGGGCTGAAGCCGAAGACTGCCATCTTTCAGGTTATATACACATATACATTAATGGCCGCACATGAGGTATTTTAATTCTTGAAGGCACAAGTATAAAAGGCTTTTATATTCCACCGAAACATTGTTTCACAATAATACATGTTATTCGAACATAATATCCTTCAAGCACTGCGTCTCTATTAAACGAGCGCCCTGCAGAACTTCCTGAAAATAGTGCTCGACAGGTACTCGGCTTCCGTCCGAATCTTGGGATGCAACATCGGTGGCCTTCATCTCCGCCCAGTATGTCTTGACACGGGCAAGAGCCATCCGCGCACCCTCTATGCATGCTGACCGCCTCATTGCATTGATATGCGGCACCGCACCAAGGAACTGCCGCACCAAGCCAAATAACTCTTCAGCTCGGGTCTTTTCGGCCATAAATGAGTCACGACATCCTTCATGGCAAGTTCGGACAACCTATTTAGCTCCGCCCATTCGGCCAAGCGATCGGTTAATGGAAGTGGACGCTCTGGATTACGGAACTGCGATCAAAAAAGCTCTTCCATTTTGTGATCCTTTTGACCTCGGAAGTGTTCGGCCGCGTCCGCGGCACTCGCCGCGAAGTCTAGATAAGCATCCTCCGCACTCCACAGCCGGTCCAACTGAGCATATTTAGGATCCATGAACTTCCTCCGTAGCAGAAAGGGCTTTCCAGCCGTGATATCTCCGTCCTGACGTAGCTCCTCCTTCATAGCTCTCATCGCAGAGCGAGCATCCTTGGCCTTGGTGGTGGCCTTCTTCAGGTCCTCTTGCTCCGCTTGACCTTCTTTTTCAAGAAGCTCGCAGCGGTCGGTAGCATTCTTCAACTTCACGGCCATCTCGGCCATTTCCTTCTTGCTTCGGCAGTGAGCAGCCTGTTCGGCTTTTAGCTCTTCGGCCACCTTTAAGGCAGCCGCATCACTTTTTCTGGCCTGCTCCTTGGCTCGGGCGAGCTCCGCCCGAAGGTTCTCCATGGCAGCGGCACCATCTGCATCAAGCATACATGTTGTAAGGCACGAGCATCAATCTCCCTTACCAGGTGTCCGCGAAGAAACTGCATACCTGGTGACTCGTCAAGCCGCTTATTGACAAGCGCGATGTCAGCATCCGCCACGTCAAGTTGCCGCTTTAGTTCGGCAAATTCATCAGTCCGGCTAGCCAGCGTACGCTTCGCCACCTACATAGGAAGGACGACATATTATACCTGGGATTATGATCCTCGGCGCGCTGTCATTTTTGACAACGCACCAAGTCTTAGGGGCTACTATCTACACAGGGCGCATTTTATATGCGGAACTGTCAGAAGGTACATCATTTTGCGTACCTCAAAACCCGTCAGTAAACTTCTGATGGCTTCGTGCAATCCGCTCTCAGCGGATGAAATCCTTTTAATCACCATACCCATTAACGCACGGTGATCTTCTGAGATAGACGCTCGCCCGAGCAGATCCTTCAGCTCCTCCGACCGTACACCAGGTGGTGCCGGACTCATCCGATGGCCTTTTTCGAAGGCCGGACGCGGAGGGCTTTGAGGGGACGTACGACTGCCTTCCGGCCCCACCGGACTAGGAGAAAGCCTCCGCGACGACACCTCAGGGTCGCCCGCCTCGCATGACGGTATAGCAGGTGGAGGTGTTTCGCTCTCCATCATCTCCGGATGAAGATCCCCCGAAGATGAGATCTGCTGAGAAGGGCTGAGATCCGAACTACAAGGTAAAATTTCGGTTATCTTCAGAAATAAAACAGGGATGTCTCTTATTTTAAAACTCCCCTCCCTACTTACGGCTCGCTGGAGGGCTGATCTCCTTGGGGAAATAGTGCGGCCGGGGCATCTCCCGGTGCAGGACCCTCTGGCGAAGATTTCTTCCCCCGCTTTGAGGCCTTGGTCTCCAGATCTTCAGAAGCGGTCCTCTTCTCCCCCTGGATGGAGGGATTCTCGATCCCCCCTTTCTTGATAACCTCCTTCGCGGAGGCAGTAGCTTCCTTGTTCTCCCCTTCGCCTTCTTCCAAAGGTGCAGCCTCCAGCATCTTGGCTAACACGGGATCCGGCGTGGTCTCAGGGAGGGGGGGGACACCTTATCAGTTTTGCTTTCGCTATCCACTCCTGTTTAAGGGACAGATCTTTTAAGGGCAAGTTCATGATAAATGTACGGATAGCGTGTCCGGGTACAGGACTACTTACTTGAGTATCCGGGCGATTGCAGCTTAGACCTGCGTCCTCGGTCAAGTCCGGACACATTGCTTGTGATCCGAAGAACAATTGGTACATCTCCACGGGCGTTGCGCCCATAAAATGTTGGAGAGCTCGTGGTCCCTCCGGATTGAACTCCCATAGGCGGAGGGGGCGACGTTTGCAGGGTAGGGTGCGACGAATCAGCATGACTTATGCTACTATGACCAGATTGATCTCTCTCTCTAGGAGGTCTCGAATACGGCCCTGCAACAAAGGCACGTCCTTGGACGACCCCCAGTCAAGCCCTTTATTGACCCATGACGCCAGCCACGGTGGAGGACCCGAGCGGAAGGCAGGTGGTGCCACCCATTTGGTGCCCCTGGGAGCTATGATATAAAACCACTCTTGTTGCCATAGACTGAGCTCCTCTTGAAAAGAGCCCTCGGGCCATGGAGCGTCAGCATTCTTGCTTATAATAGCCCCTCCGCACTCTGCCTGCTGCCCCTTGATCATCTTCGGCTCCACTTTGAAGGTCTTGAGCCACAATTCGAAGTGAGGGGTAATGCGGAGGAAGGCTTCGCATACGACAATGAACGATGAGATGTGGAGGATGGACTCCGGATCCAAGTCATGAAATTCCAGCCCATAATAAAACATGAGCCCCCTCACGAAGGGGTCCGCCAGGAAGCCTAACCCCCCAAGGAAGTGAGATGCGAACACCACGCTTTCACCGGGCTTGGGAGTGGGAATAACCTGCCCTGGGGCAGGCAGCCTATGCGAAATTTCGCCGGTTAGATACCTGGCATCTCTTAGCTTTAGCATGTCTTCTTCTGTAATGGAGGAAGGCATCCACCGGCCTTGAAGGTCGGAGCCGGACATCATCAAAGGTCCGAAGCGCCTGAATCTGGAGCTTTGGGTGTTGGAACTCGAGGCGAGGGGCGGATTCGATTGAGATTGAAAGAAAGGAGCAGAGCCTTGGTCTCTTTATAAAGAGGTTGAATACCAAGGGCCCTTCCCGTGACCGTTTGGGACTCGCCTTCGATAGAGGAGACGTGCCAACGGGCACGACTGGGTTACCCACGCCCGTATTAATGAGAATCCCGGAATAAGGGGACACGATGTCTGCTTTGACAAGACGTGCCAAGGAAACCGCCTCGCTAAATGCGCTGAGGTGGGACAGTAAAAATGATTCGAATAAAGGCTTGGCCGTGGTATGATGTAACGCCACGGAATACGTCAGCAGAATGAATTTGTGTAAATATTATTCTCTCTACAGTGGTATGCGGAACTTATTTTGCAGAGCCGGACACTATCCTTGTGTTAAAAATCTTCTATGAAGTATTCGGAGAAGGAACCCGCCTTGCAATGCCGAAGACAATATGTGCGCCGGACTCATCGTCATTGAAGCCTGGTTCAGGGGCTACTGAGGGAGTCCTAGATTAGGGGGTGTCCGGATGGCCGAACTATCACCTTTGGCCGGACTCCTGGACTATGAAGATACAAGATTGAAGACTTCGTCCCGTGTCCGGATGGGACTTTCCTTGGCGTGGAAGGCAAGCTTGGCGATACGGGTATGTAGATCTCCTACCATTTTAACCGACTCTGTGTAACCCTAACCCTCTTTGGTGCCTATATAAACCGAAGGGTTTTAGTCTGTAGGACGAACAACAATCATACCATAGGCTAGCTTCTAGGGTTTAGCCTCTCTGATCTCGTGGTAGATCTACTCTTGTACTACCCATATCATCAATATTAATCAAGCAGGATTAGGGTTTTACCTCCATCGAGAGGGCCCGAACCTGGGTAAAAACATCGTGTCCCTTGTCTCATGTTACCATCCGCCTAGATGCACAGTTCGGGACCCCCTACCCGAGATCCGCCGGTTTTGACACCGACAGTCCCGGCGGACTATCTGTTCCGAATGACGCAGAGGGACGCGCACCCATGTGGAAGAAGAAATCTATATTTTGGGACCTACCCTACTGGAAATACCTAGAGGTCCGCTCTTCAATCGATGTGATGCATGTGACGAAGAACCTTTCCATGAACCTGCTAGGCTTCTTGGGTGTGTATGGGAAGACAAAAGATACACCGGAGGCACGGGAGGACCTGCAACATTTGCACAAAAAGACGGCATGCCTCCAAAGCAGTATGAAGGTCCTGCCAGCTGACGCCCAAAAAAGGATCCTATCACTATCAACTAATTTGTTACGACCTATGATAATAAGCTCATGAGCTTGGTCTTACTTCACCCTAAACGAAAGAAGACTTCCATATCCAATTTGGGAGCGTGCCACACGAGTATTCTACAATAGCAGGTATTGAAGAATCTGTACAAGAAATTGGAAACGAGGGAATGTCCACAATACCTGGATTTAGTCAGATCCAATTCGAGGGATTTTGTATAGCCCTTTTTTCCTTAAAAAAGAAAGAGTACGGGAATGATGTCCTGAATAGAAGAAGCGGGAAAAGAAGAAGACAACAAGATTATGGCAGGCAGCCAACTCTTTCTATTTTCTTCTTCTTTCTTTCTCTATCTATATATAGAACCCTCGTGTCATTTCTTCTTTTTGGTCTCATATAATTAAGGAATTATATACATATAAAATCCAATATAATTTCGCCTATAAAAGAAGGATTACTTTTCCTTGGTAATGTATAAGAAGCATGATTTTGGGGAATCTCCTAGCTATTACTCAAACAAGCATGAAACGTATGCTTGAATATTCATCCATAGGGACGGTTCTAATCCTAGATGGAAAAATAAATAGAAAAAGAAATCTAAAAAGGCAGATCCTCCCTCTCTATCAAGAGAAAAAAATTGTAGCACCAATAAATCCATGGGATAATATTTGTAAAATAGCTCCATTGAGTCCAATGTTGGTTATGGAACCAATTCCTATAATTATGAAACCCATGTGAGATACAGATGAATTGGTACCCGGGGTACCCCCTTTCGGCTATCTCATCTGCTGTTCCTCGACTCTCAGGAAGGTAAGATCATCAATCAATAGTAGGCTGCTGCTCTATGCAGTTAAAGATGGGATCCAACCTGTTCTGTTTGCTTGTTTCCTAGAATGACACCATCATCCTAGGGTATATTTCAGGAAAGATATGGTCTAGTTCTATACGAATACAGATGGGGGCACAACCATTTCGAGAACAACCAATATATATATTAGAACCCCCTTTACTTGCCTAAGCACTTCTTGGATCATTTTCTTCTTTAGGAATTCTACCAATAGCCATAGTCATAGTGATCATCCTATTCAATTACTTCAACCATTTCCGAGCACCTCATATCATCATTTGATTAAGTCTTAAATGAGACCCTCTAAAGTTTGAGGCAAATGAACGTCCAATCTCCGAAAAGTCCCTATTGTTTCGATTTTTGAAATGGGATATTTACAGAATCCCCATGAATAGGATCAAACCTTATTCCATGCTATTTCCATAAACCAATTAGTAGGTATGAGAGGATTAATGTCGGACCCTCAAGGACAAATGATTGATTTACCTATTCAAAGCAATTTAGGCGAGGGACTTTCTTTGATAGAATATATAATTTCCTGCTATGGAGCTCGCAAAGGGGTTGTAGATACTGTTGTGCGAACAACATATGTTGGATATCTTACACGTAGACTTGTTGAAGTAGTTCAACAAATTATTGAGCGTAGAAGAGATTGTGGTACTATCCGAGGACCCATAAAAAGTGGGATTTGCGCTTGTGGCAATTCTCGAGCGAGCGGAGCTGAAAACAAAGACGAAAGATTTTGCCAAAAATGCGGGGTAGAATTTGTGGATTCTCGGATACGAAGATATCAAATGGGATACATCAAACTCGCATGTCCCGTATTCATGTGTGGTATTTAAAAGGTCTTCCTAGTTATATCGCGAATCTTTTAGATAAACCTCTTAAGAAGTTGGAGGGCCTAGTATACGACGATTTCTCTTTTGCTAGGCCCAGCACTAAAAACCCACTTTTTTATGTTTACGAGGTTTATTCGAAGAGGAAATTGCATCCTGTAACCACATCATTTCTCCCTTTTTTTCTACCCCAGGCTTTGCAACATTTCGAAATCAGGAAATTGCGATAGGAGCAGGTGCTATTAGAGAACAATTAGCAGATTTGGATTTGTGAATTATTATAGAGAATTTTTTTGTCGAATGGAAGGAATTAGAAGACGAGGGGTATAGTGGAGATGAGTGGGAAGATAGAAAAATATGAATAAGAAACGTTTTTTTGATTAGACGCATGCAATTGGCGAAACATTTTATTCAAACAAATGTAGAAGCCGGGGCTTCTTCCTCGAGCCCTGTCATGATCGCGCACTTGACGAAAGAGCCTTACAAGCAGCATTGCCCTTCTTCAGTCACACGATATTGCTGGATCGGGCTTTCGCCCATTGTCCAAGATTCCCCACTCCTGCCCCACGTGGGAGTCCGGGCCGTGTCTGAGTCCCAGTGTGGCTCGCCTCTGCTCTCGATAAAACAAGTCAGAATCAATTGGTAAGGGGTCGACGATTAAGGGAATTGCTTAAACAATCCCAGGCAAATCCTCTCCCAGTGGAAGAGCAGATAGCTACTATTTATACCGGAACAAGAGGATATCTTGATTCGTTAGAAATTTATTTACCTAGCTCAACATATGTATTCTATGCCTCCCTATCCATACCTAGCTACTGACTATGGTACACAACTTTCCTTGTTCACACACCACATGTGGACCTGCCCTTGGGAGGGGAACAACAAATGGAAAGCACTTGAACCCGCTTGGATCACGGCGAGACAGATAGAAGTAGGACGAAGAGCAATAACACGATATGCACGTCGTGGTGAAAAATATGGGTACGTATATTTCCCTACAAACCGGTTACACTAAGACCCACGGAAACACGTATGGGCTTGGGAAAGGGGTCCCCCGAATATCGGGTATCCGTTGTTAAACCTAGTCGTATACCAGTGCCCACAAGAAATCTCGAAGCCACCCATTAATCATAATGGAACTTTGTGCAAAGTTTCCCCTCGGTTCGAATCCGAGTGGCGGCAAAATAATTAATTGGAATTCCAATTAATCATTAAAGAAATAAAAAGGGATTAAATAAAAAAAATCCAAGTCTTAAATGAAAGGATCTGGTTGGAATCTTAAAGTGTGGTAGAAAGAACTACATAAATTTGAAATACTTTAATTAATTTTTAGTCCTTTTAATTAACATAGATACAAATACTCTACTAGGATGATGCACAAGAAAAGGTCAGGATAGCTCAGTTGGTAGAGCAGAGGACTGAAAATCCTCGTGTCACCAGTTCAAATCTGGTTCCTAGCATTGCTCCGTCAGGCTTTCGCCCATTGCGGAAAATTCCCTACTGCTGCCTCCTGTAGGAGTCTGGGCCGTGTCTCAGTCCCACTGTGGCTGATCACCCTCCGTGGGCGAACCTTGCGAAGGAAACCTTGGGTTTCGGGGCATTGGATTCACACCAATGTTTTCGTTACTCAAGCCGACATTCTTGCTTCCGCTTCGTCGACCCCCGCTTTCGCGGTTGCTTCCCTCTAAGGAGGAACGCTCCCCTACCTGGAATTACGACCTTTACCACAATGGTGCCTTCCATGGATAAAATTATTTCGTGGATTGGATTTCACTTGCCTGTCTACGGTTCCCGAGCACAGGGCGTCCAGGGGTCACGGACCGACCATAGACCCTGTTCAATAAGTGGAACACATTAGCCGTCCGCTCTCCGGTTGGGCAGTAATCTTCTTTGAATGCCTGCTCAGTATGAAGGTCCCGTCTGGCTTCTCGTCGAATATAAAGGGTATAATAAATATGCAAGAGAAAAAGTTCCAAAACCTAAAGTCTCATGACTGCCACATGATTATGACGCAACTGCTTCCGGTTGCATTGAGGGGGCTTCTACTGGAAAACGTCCGATTAGCCATTGTGAAGCTATGTGCATTCCTCAATGCAATCTCTCAGAAGGTGATCGATCCAGAAATCATACCAAGGCTAAGGAGTGATGTGGTGCAATGTCTTGTCAATTTCGATCTGGTGTTCCCACCATCCTTCTTCAATATCATGACGCACGTCCTAGTTCATCTAGTCGACGAGATTGTCATTCTGGACCCCGTATTTCTACACAATATGTTCCCCTTTGAGAGGTTCATGGGAGTCCCAAAGAAATATGTCCGTAACAGCGCTAGGCCAGAAGGAAGCATCTCCATGGCCCATCAAACAGAGGAGGTCATTGGGCTTTGTGTTGACTTCATTCCTGGCCTTAAGAAGATTGGTCTCCCTAAATCGTGGTATGAGGGGAGACTGACCGGAAAAGGCACGCTTGGAGGGGACTCAATAATATGTAGGGACGGGCATTCTTGGTCTCAAGCACACTACACAGTTCTACAGAATTCTACCTTAGTGACCCCGTATGTCGATGAACACAAGAACATTCGGTGCTCCAAACACCGAAGCAGTGTGACGATTGGATTACATGTGAACACATCAAGAATTTCGGCAGTTGGTTGCAAACACGTCTTAGGGGTGACAACACTGTTTCTGATGAGCTATACTCGTTGGCCAGGGGACAATCTTCGACTGTATTGACTTACAAAGGGTACGAGATAAATGGGAATACATTTTACACGATCGTCCAAGATCAAAAGAGCACCAACCAAAACAGCGGTGTCCGCTTTGATGCAGCAACCAAGAGGGGGAAGGACACATATTATGGTTACATAATGGACATATGGGAACTTGACACCGGACATGAATTTAAGGTCCCTTTATTTAAGTGCAAATGGGTCAATCTATCAGGAGGAGGGGTACAGGAAGACCCACAATATGGAATGACAACAGTGGATCTGAACAATCTTGGGTACACAGACGAACCTTTCGTCCTAGCCAATGATGTGGCGCAGGTTTTCTATGTGAAGGACATGTCTACCAAACCGAGAAAAAGAAAAGATATGGAAGCGAACACATCATACGATGAGCCAAAGCGCCACATAGTACTTTCAGGAAAAAGAGACATCGTGGGAGTAGAGGGCAAGGTAGACATGTCCGAAGATTATGAAAAGTTTCATGAAATTCCTCCCTTCAAAGTCAAGGCTGACCCAAGCACCCTGATAAACAATGAAGATTATCCATGGTTATGACGCAATAAGCAAAGGACACAAGCGAAGAAAAAGTGAAGACTTTCTCTCCACAACTATTATGATGATGCCTTTGATCTAGAATATCACTGCAGTTACATGTGAAGAAATGAAATGCCTGTTGTAACCGACGAGTTTCCGTATGAAACCCTGATACCTCGAAACAGATAGTCCATTTTGTACACGAAGTGCATCCAGTTTTTGCCATAACCCTCTCAACTTTTTAGCACATGCTATGTGGGTGAAATGATGATGCCATGCCAACTTTCAACCTTTTTTAGAGTTCATTTGAAATTCTTTTCAATTTCACGGTCATATAGGTCAAAAAATCAGTAAATGCATGAAAAATAACAAATGAAGTCGGAATGGGTTGAAAATTGATTATGTGGCTTTGAATGGTGCATTTTGAACACACAAAAAGTCTGGAGTTCAAATAAGTTCAAAAAAATGAAATCCCTTTGTAACAGATGAGTTTTCGTCCGAAACCCTCATACTTCGAAAGAGATTGTCCATTTTGTACACGAAGTGCATCTTTTTTCTGTAACCCTCTCAAATTTTTAGCACATGCTCTGTGGGTGAAATGATGATACCATGCCAACTTTCAACCTTTTCAGAGTTCATTTGAAATGCTTTTCAATTTCAGGGTCATATAGCTCAAAAAAATCAGTAAATGCATGAAAAATAACAAATGAAGTCGGAAAGGGCTGAAAATTGATGATGTATTTTGAACAGATAAAAAGTCTGGAGTTCAAACAAGTTCAAAAAGAGAGGCGCAATGCTCACCTGCACGTTGCTTAGCTTCAGGCCTTGCGAAACTACACATAGCTCCATGCAGTCTACACCATTTCAAGGCCTGAAGCTAAGAAACGTGTAGGTGAGCATTGCGCCTCTCCTTCATCGTCTCTGCACTCAGGGCTTATAAACCACAACAAGTACCTCTCGCTTGGCGAGGTGGGACTAAAAAACAGTTGGAGAAAGAATCAACTAAAAAACTTTATTACCGGTTCATGCCACGAACCGGTACTAAAGGTGCTCGTGGGGCCCCAGCCTTAGAACCGGTACTAAATGAAATGCCTTTGTAACAGCCTTAGAACCGGTATTAAAGGAATCAACTAAAAAGCTTTCATAAACCTCTAGTATTATTGAAACTAAAATTATATAAAATTTATGCAACTAAAATTATCAAAGTATTTTCTGTTCAAAACATTAAAAGCAAAAAGAATTTTCATAAAGAACTTTTTTGTTAGAAACTTTAATAGCAAAAAGAATTATCGTAAAGATTTTTTGTTAGAAACTAAAATAACAAAAAATGTTTTTGAATATAATGATAAAACACAGTAATATTAAATAGCAAGAAAAAGAATCACTCCAAAATCTATTTTTATAGTAAAGTTAATCACAAACTAGTGATTCACACAAATTTCAAAGAATTCAAATTTAAACTAATATTCAAATTTGAAAATTAATGGCACTAACAGAAAGTTTATAATTTTTCTGACCTAGAAGCAAAAAGAATTAAAAAATAAAAGCAAAAAATAAAATAAAATAAATAATGCAAAAAACAAAACAAAAAAACTGGAAAAAAAATAAAAAATGCCGCCTACTGGGCCACCACGGCCTGAATACGACTAGAAACCCAACCATACAGGTGGGCCAGGATTCAGGCCCGTAGAAGGCCCAGTAGGCCCATAGGCATGCACAGAGAGGTTAGGCCCGTAAGCCTGCTTTAGAGAGGAGCTCGACAGCTCAGGCGCACCGCACCTTATAAACAGGTGTGGCTCTCTCTCGGCTAGCGAGGTGGGACTAAACTCTCACCACCACGCCGTTGTGCAAGACCCATTGGTCCCAGTTGGTGGCACGAACCGGGACCAATGCCCACCTTTGGTCCCGGTTCGTAGCACCAGCCGGTACCAATGCCCCCCTTTAGTCCCGGTTAGTGCCACCTACCGGGACCAAAGGTCTCTGCTTCCCGCCCTTTGGGCTGCTGAAAGGAGACCATTGGTCCCGGTTGGTGGTACGAACCGGGACCAAAGGGCTGGATATATAAGCCAACACTTTACAAATTTTCAGCAATTTCTCCCTGACCCGACGCCGCCCTCTGCCCTGTTCCTCGTCGCCGTCGCCCGCGCCCATCGTCGCGCCTCCCTGCCCCCGACCACGCCGTTGCCCACGCCCGTCGTCGCTTCGCCCTGCTCCTCGTCGCCGTCACCGTCGCCTGCGCCCGTCATCGCTGTCTCCCCCGCCCGTCATCACCGTCGCCATCGCCTGCGCCCGTCGTTGTGCCGCCCTGCCCCCGAGCATGCCGTCGCCGCGCCGACCCCTGCCCCGCACCCGAGCCCCTCCCCGCGGCCCGCCATCGCCCCCGCGCGCCAGTGCCCTCGCCTCCACCGCTGTTGTTGTCGTTGTCGTCGTCGCCGTCGTCGACGTCGCCATCGCCATCGCCGTCGCCTGTCGCCCCCGCTGTGAGCCGCCGCGCCTCCCCGACTCTTTTTTTATTAGATTAAATTTTTTGTTAGATTAATTTGTTAGATTAACTTTTTATGTATATATATGTATGTATCGAGCCTGGTTTTGTTAGATTAATTTGTTAGATTAATTTTTTATTAGATTTATATGTATGTGGCTATATATGCATGATGAGGGGGGTGGGGGCGATATACCCCCCTCCCCGATAACTTCAACATGAGGGGGGGGGTCGATATATACCCCTCCCTGATAACTTCTACATGAGGGGGGGTCGATATACCCCCTCCCCGATAACTTCGACATGAGGAGGGTCGATATACCCCCTCCCCGATAACTAGACATGAGCGGCAAAAGTTACATTTTTAGAAAAGTTTTATCTAGGAAGAAGGAAGAAAAAGAAGGAGAGGAAAAAGGGGAGAAAAAAGAGAAGAAGAGGAGAAAAAAATAAGAAGAGAAAGAAGAAAAAAAGAGGAGAAAAAATAGATTTTTTTCTTCTTCTCCTCTATCCCTTCTTCTACATTTTTTTTCTTCTTCTCCTCTTTTTTTCTTCTTCCTCTTCTTAGTTTTTATTGGGAACGAAGGTGTCAAGGATCGCCGAGGGGTCGAGGGTCGAGAACTATGGTAGAGGGTCAAGGGTCGAGGGGTCGAGGAATGCCGAGGGGTCGAGAGGTTGCCTTGTGTTAAACTATTGAAGAAATCCATGGCTTGATCATTAGCCGGATGTAACCGGGGCATGATGGTACGAATTTTTCCAAAGTTATTATGGAATGGAGTCCCAGATAGGATATCCGCTTTTTGGTACGAATTTCAGCAAAGGCCTTCCAAATAGCGATATTAAGAAGGCTCTTATTGAACTTTGTACCAAAAAGCGAATTATCCTATCTGGGACTCTGTTCCAAAATAACTTTGGAGAGCTTCGTACCATCATGCACCTGTTACTTTTGCCTAATGATGAAGACATGGTTTTGTTGAATCCTTTGACACTAGACAAACGTGACATGAGGGGGTCGATGGTTGGGAACTAGGATAGAGGGCCGTGGATCGCCGAGCGGTCAAGGGTCGTGAACTAGTGCAGAGGGTCGAGGGTTGCCGAGGGGTCAAGGATCGAGGGTCGTCCAGGGGTCGTGGGTCGTGAACTAGTGTAGAGGGTCGAGGGTCGCTGAGGGGTCTTCTATATGTCACGTTGTCTGTCAAAGTATTGAATAAATCCATGGCTTCATCATTTGTCGGAAGTAACAGGGGCATGATGGTACGAAGTTCTGCAAAGTTGTTCTGGAACGGAGTCCCAGATAGGATAATCTGCCTTTGGGTACGAATTTTAGCAAAGGCCTTCCAAATAGCGATATTCGGAAGGCTCTTGCTGAACTTTGTACCAAAAAGCGAATTATCCTATCTGGGACTCCGTTCCAGAACAACTTTGAAGAGCTTCATACCATCATGCGCCTGTTACTTTCACCTAATGATGAAGACATGGTTTTGTTGAATCCTTTGACACATTTAGAAGGTCTCCACCTTCCGTGGATTTCCATGCTAGGAGGTCTCCACCTTTGGTGGATTTCTATTTATATGATGAGTATAAGGAGATGTCTCTTTATGAATTTTGTGAGATTTGCAAGTTGCCCTTTTCGGGCAGCGTAGAGGAACCACATCGTAACGATGTGGAGGGGTTTATTGATACAATTGCTGTAGGGGAAACTAGGAAGGTCTCCGACACAAGAATTACTAGCATACACTTTCCTGTTCTACGTTACTTTGCAATATTTGCTAGTAGATGCTTAATTGGTCATGGAAACTGTGGCAACCTAAGTGCCCCTGCTATTGTTATTTTGTGCCATGCCTTGTTCCGTGATGACACATTTAGTATGGGCTCTATTGTTGCAAAGCGGTTAAATCTTAACCGTACTAAGGGCCCCATCTTTGGAGGTATCTTCGCCTCGCGCCTCACTGCATATTTTAACATACCTATTAGACATTATGAGAAAGAAGAAAAGTTGTTGCCTCCTGTTTTTCTAGACTATAAGAGTATGGTAGCACATGATTTTATCGTTAAGAACAAGGAAAAGATGCTTAAGTACAAGCTGATATTTGATAAAAATCACCCGGAGACTATTACTTTGCCTGCTCCTTCCTTGTTTGACTTATCTGCAGGCAAGTACCTTGTTCCGCCGGAGGCCATTCACGCCTACCGGAACCCCACATCAGCTACAGAGCCAGATCCGGAACCACAATTTGTTCCTTCATGCCAGTCTGTTTACCAGTGGGATCCGGAGGAGATGGCCAACCACTGGCAACCCGAGGCTTCTTCTCAGTATGACCCCAACTACAACTTTGGATATCCGCCAGGCTAGCCGTGGCAGTAGACCAACTTAGGCCAAAAACCTAAGCTTGGGGGAGTACGTATTTCTCACTGACATTACATTCATGTTTACACACTCATGCTAGTTGTCGGTGCTCATACTTTTTCACTGTAATATCCATGCTAGTTTATTTTACTTTTTACGCTTTCTTCTTATGTGTTTGAAAAAACCTTAAGAAAACCAAAAAAAATTAGTTGTAGCTTTTAGCTAGTTTACTTTCTTGCTTGTAGTAGTAGTAATTAAAAGAAAACCCAAAAAGATTTCCTGTTCTTTTGTTTGTTGGGAGCTTTCCCGTGTAAATAGTTTTATTTCTTTTCTTTTCTTTGGGGGTCGATAGGAGAAAACCATGATGAAAATGTTGAAGTGGCTGGCATATGCATTATTCTTGATTTAACCAAGAGCCCATATTATCTTGTCTTCTCCTTTGTATTGAATGCCTGCAGATTCCAGTTTAGTCCAATGCACGTGCACTATTATTATTATTCACATCGTTCGGTCGTGCAAGTGAAAGGCAATTATGACGATATATGATGGACTGATTGAGATGAGAGAAGCTGGTATGAACTCGACCTCTCTTGTTTTTGTAAATATGATTAGTTCATCGTTCCTGATTCAGCCTATTATGAATAAACATGTTTGTAATGATAATTAGAGATTATAGTTGCTTATGCCATGCTTAATTAGCTAGGAGTTTATAATGGTTTATCTTGCGTGCTAACATGCTATTAAAATGGTTGTGATGTGGTATAGTAGGGTAGTATCCTCCTTTAAATGATTCGAGTGACTTGACTTGGCACATGTTCACGCATGTAGTTGAAACAAAATCAACATAGCCTTCACGATATTTATGTTCATGGTGGATTATATCCTACTCATGATTGCACTCAATGTTTATTAATTTTAATGCATGTTCATGACTTGTGTCACTCTCTAGTTGGTCGCTTCCCAGTCTTTTTCTAGCCTTCACTTGTACTAAGCGGGAATGTTGCTTGTACATCCACTTCCATAAACCCCAAAGTTATTCCATATGAGTCCACCATACCTTCCTATATGCGGTATCTACTTGCCGTTTCAAGTAAATTTGTATGTGCCAAACTCTAAACCTTTAAATGAAAATTTGTTTTGTATGCTCGAATAGCTCATGTATCAACTAGGGTTGTCTATATCTTCCATGCTAGGAGGTTTATTCTCAAGTGGAGTAGACTCTGCTCCTCACACACGAGAAAATGGCTGGTCACCGGGATGCCCGTCCCATGCTTTATGCAAATCAAATCAAAATAATTGCAAACAAAACTCCCCCGGGACTCTTGTTAGTTGGAGGCACTCATTGTTTCGAGCAAGCCATGGATTGATGCTTGTTGATGGAGGGGGAGTATAAACTTTACCATTCTGTTTAGGAACTGCTTATAATGTGAGTAGCATGGAAGATATCGAGATCTCTCGGTTGTTATGTTGACAATGAAAGTATACAGCTCAAAATATTATTCATCTTTATTTCAAAACCGAGCTCTGGCACCTCTACAAATCCATGCTTCCCTCTTTGAAGGGCCTATCTATTTACTTTTATGTTGAGTCATCACCCTCTTATTAAAAAGCACCAGCTGGAGAGCACCGCTGTCATTTGCATCCATTATTTTTAATTTTTATTGAGTATGAATGGATCTCTTGTACCATGAATTACAATGTTCAGTCAGTCCTTGATCTTTAAAGGTGCTTTGCATTTATGTTTCGCGGTCTCAGAAAGGGCTAGCGAGATACCATCTTGTTATATCATATTATGATTGTTTTGAGAAAGTGTTGTCATCCGAGATTTATTATTATTGCTTGCTAGTTGATTATGCCATTGATATGAGTAAACATGAGACCTAAATGTTATTGTGAATATGGTTAGTCATAATCTTTGCTAAAAACTTGAATGCTGGCTTTACATATTTACAACAACAAGAGCAAACAAAGTTTGTAAAAGTTTTTTATCACTTTCAGTTTGTGAACTGAATTGCTTGAGGACAAGCAAAGGTTTAAGCTTGGGGAAGTTGATACGTCTCCAACGTATCTACTTTTCCAAACACTACCCCTTGTTTTGGACTCTAACTTGCATGATTTGAATGGAACTAACCCAGACTGACGCTGTTTTCAGCAGAATTGCCATGGTGTTATTTTTGTGCAGAAACAAAAGTTCTCGGAATGACCATAAAATCAACGGAGATTATTTTTGGAAAATATAAAAAATACTGGCAAAAGAATTAAGGCTAGGGGGCCCACACCCTGTCCACAAGGGTGGGAGGCGCGCCTGCCCCCCTGTGCGCGCCCCTGCCTCATGCCCCCCCTGGAGCTCCACCGACCTCAACTCCAACTCTATATATTCACGTTCGGGGAGAAAAAATCAGAGAGAAAGGTTCATCGCGTTTTACAATACGGAGCCACCGCCAAGCCCTAAGCTCTCTCGGGAGGGCTGATCTGGAGTCCGTTCGGGGCTCCGGAGAGGGGAATCCATCGCCATCGTCATCATCAACCATCCTCCATCACCAATTTCATGATGCTCACCGCCGTGCGTGAGTAATTCCATCGTAGGCTTGCTGGACGGTGATGTGTTGGATGAGATTTATCATGTAATCGAGTTAGTTTTGTTAGGGTTTGATCCCTAGTATCCACTATGTTCTGAGATTGATGTTGCTATGACTTTGTTATACTTAATGCTTGTCACTAGGGCCCGAGTGCCATGATTTCAGATCTGAACCTATTATGTTTTCATGAATATATGTGAGTTCTTGATCCTATCTTGCAAGTCTATAGTCACCTACTATGTGTTATGATCCAGCAAGCCCGAAGTGACAATAATCGGGACCACTCCCCGTGATGACCATAGTTTGAGGAGTTCATGTATTCACTATGTGTTAATGCTTTGGTCCGGTACTCTATTAAAAGGAGGCCTTAATATCCCTTAGTTTCCAATAGGACCCCGCTGCCACGGGAGGGTAGGACAAAAGATGTCATGCAAGTTCTTTTCCATAAGCATGTATGACTATATTCGGAATACATGCCTACATTACATTGATGAATTGGAGCTAGTTCTGTGTCACCCTATGTTATAACTGTTGCGTGAATAATCGCATCTGGCATAATTCTCCATCACCGATCCAGTTCCTACGAGCTTCTCACATATTGTTCTTTGCTTAGTTACTTTACCGTTGCCACTGTTACAATCACTACAAAACTACTACTGTTACTTTTGCAACCATTACCATTACTTCCATACTACTTTTGATACTAAATACTTTGCTGCAGATATTAAGTTATCCAGGTGTGGTTCAATTGAAAACTCAGCTGGTAATACTTGAGAATATTCTTTGGCTCCCCTTGTGTCGAATCAATAAATTTGGGTTGAATACTCTACCCTCGAAAACTGTTGCGATTCCCTATACTTGCGGGTTATCAAGACTATTTTCTGGCGCCGTTGCCGAGGAGCATAGCTCTATTCTTTGAGTCACTTGGGATTTATATCTGCTGGTTACTATGAGGAACTTGAAAGACGAGAAAACCAAAATTTATCCCTCAACTACGAGGGGAGGTAAGGAACTGCCATCTAGCTTTGCACTTGATTCACCTTCTGTTTTGAGTAAGCTTGCGACACCTAAACTTGCTTCCGCTATTAATTCTGATATGTCGCATGTTATTGGTGATGCCACTTCTGCTATGCATGATACTTATGATGAAACTACTTCTATGGTTGATACTACTGTGCCACTCGGTGAATTTCTTGATGAACAACTTGCTAGGGCTAGAGAGAATGAAATTATTGAAACTGATAATATTGATGAAAGTGATGATGAAGATTCTCCCCCCTAGATATGAATTGCCTGTTGTGCCTGAGGGTTATGTTATGGATGAAGAAACTGCTACAGACTTTCTTGCTTGCAATGATAGAAGTGATCTTAAGAAATTATTAGCCAAGCTTAAAGAAAAAACTCTGAATGCTAGAATGAAATATGATCCTGCTTATGCTACTTCACCTATTTTTGTTACTGATAAGGATTATGATTTCTCTGTTGATCCTGAGATAATTATTTTGGTTGAATCTGATCCTTTCTATGGCTATGAATCTGAGACTGTTGTGGCACATCTTACTAAAATTAAATGATATAGCCACCCTGTTCACTAATGATGAGAAAACTCGCTACTATTATATCCTTAAATTATTTCCGTTCTCATTAAAGGGTGATGCTAAGATATGGTTTAATTCTCTTGGTCCTGGTTGTGTGCGTAGTCCCTAGGATATGATTTATCACTTCTCTGCTAAATATTTCCCTGCTCATAAGAAACAAGTTGCCTTAAGGGAAATATATAATTTTGTGCAAATTGAAGAAGAGAGTCTCCCACAAGCTTGGGGAGGCTTCTCCAATTACTTAATGCTTTGCCTGATCATCCTCTCAAGAAAAATGAAATACTTGATATCTTTTATAATGGACTAACCGATGCTTACAGAGACCACCTGGATAGTTGTGCTGGTTGTATTTTCAGGGAAATAACTGTTGATCAAGCTGAAATTCTATTGAATAATATGTTGACCAATGAAAATAATTGGACACTTACTGAACCAACTCCTAAGCCAACTCCGAAGAAAAGGGGTATTCTATTTCTCAGTCCTGAAGATATGCAAGAGGCAAAGAAATCTATGATGGAAAAAGGTATTAAAGCGGAAGATGTTAAGAATTTACCTCTTGTTGAAGAAATACATGGTCTTAATTTACCGCCTATTGAAGAAACACATGGTCTTGATAACCCGACACAGTTAGTAAAGGTAAATTCTCTCTATAGATATGATAAAGCTAAAATCCTGCCTACTAAGTTTGCTAGCCAATGTTTAGATGAGTTTGATAATTTTATTATTAAACAAGAAAACTTCAATGCTTATGTTGGTAGACAATTGAAACGCAATGCTTATATGATTGAACACTTGAGTGATTATATGTCTAGAGTTAAAGGTGAACTTAAACTCATTAGTAAACATGCTTCTCTGGTTACCACTCAAGTAGAACAAGTACTTAAAGCTCAGAATGATTTGCTCAATGAATTGAATAGTAAGAATAATGACTTTGCTGTTAGAGTTGCAACTAGAGGAGTAAAGTGACTCAGTAACCTTTGTATCCTGAGCGCCACCCTAAGAGAATTGAGCAGGATTCTCAGAGAAATAATGTTGATACACCTAGTTCTTCTAAAAAGAAGAAAAAGAAAAATTATAGGACTTTGCATGCTTCTAGTGGACCAATTGTTGACATACCTGAGAATCCTAATGATATTTCTATTTCTGATGCTGAAACACATTCTGGTAATGAACATGAACCTAGTGATAATGTTAATGATGATGTTCATGTTGATGCTCAACCTAGTAATGATAATGATGTAGAAATTGAACCTGCTGTTGATCTTGATAACCGAAAATTTAAGAATCAACGTTATGATAAGAGAGACTTTGTTGCTAGGAAGAACAGTAAGGAAAGAGAACCTTGGGTTTAGAAACCCATGCCTTTTCCTCCTAAACCATCCAAGAAAAAGGATGATGAGGATTTTGAGCGCTTTGCTGAAATGATTAGACCTATCTTTTTGCGTATGCATTTGACTGATATGCTTAAAATGAATCCTTATGCTAAGTATATGAAGGAAATTGTTACAAATAAAAGAAAGATACCGGAAGCTAAAATTTCCACCATGCTTGCTAATTATACTTTTAAGGGTGGAATACCTAAGAAACTTGGAGATCCAGGAGTACCAACTATACCATGCTCCATTAAAAGAAACTATGTTAGAACTGCTTTATGTGATCTTGGAGTTGGTGTTAGTGTTATGCCTCTCTCTTTGTATCGTAGACTTGATTTGAATAAGTTGACACCTACTGAAATATCTTTGCAAATGGCTGATAAATCAACTGCTATACCTGTCGGTATTTGTGAGGATATGCCTGTTGTGGTTGCAAACGTTACTATTTTAACGGACTTTGTTATTCTTGATATTCCCGAGGACGATAGTATGTCTATTATTCTTGGAAGACCCTTTTTGAACAATGCAGGGGCTGTTATTGATTGCAACAAAGGAAATGCCACTTTTCATGTTAATGGTAATGAGCATAAGGTACACTTTTCAAGGAAACAACCTCAAGTTCATAGTATAAACTCTATTGAAAAAATTCCAACGATTATTTTTGGAGGTGTTGAATTTCCTCTTCCTACTGTCAAAAAGAAATATGATATTCTTATTGTTGGGGACGTGCATATCCCCGTTGAGGTAACCTAGTGCTATTCGAAAATTCTCTGGTTTCATGCGATTCGGAATGAGTTTGTTAACAAGACTTGATCAACCTTGTTAGTGGATTCCTTTTGATGAGCATGAGATGGATGATGTTAGAAAGCACAACCTTCTGTACCCTCCTTTTACTTTCTGTTATTTAGATTAAATAAAGCAAACATAGTATATTCTGCCTGTTTTCTGAATTATCCGTGCAATAAAAATTACCCCGAAAATAAAAGTTCTCCAAATTCCCTTGAAATATGATTTTTTCTGGAATATTTAGGAATATTTGGCACTAAGAACACAACAGGGGGAGCAAGCACCTGGCCACGAGGGTCCCGGGCGCGCCCACCCCCTGGGCGCGCCCCTGCCTCATGGGCCCATGGTGGCTCCCCTCCACTTATTCCAGCCACCACACACTCCTTCTTCCTCTCAAAAAAAAAATCACCAACCAGCTCAAGCACGAGTTCTTGCTCATATTGCTGTGATTTTCGATCTCCTAGCTCAAAGATCCACTCACAAAACTGCTTTGGGGGATTGTTCTTCGGTATGTGACTCCTCCAATGGTCCAATTAGTTTTTGTTCTAGTACTTTATTCATTGCAAATTTTTGCTACCTAGGTCACCCTGTTCTTGAGCTTGCATGTCAAATTTATATGGTCCCGAGTAGTTCTAATGCGTGATATAGTCTCTAGGCACTTGTGGGAGTAGTTGCTATCAATTTTGTTGAGTTCGGTTCACTTTTATTTGAAGTTACTAAAAATTTCAGAAATTTTCAGAAAATAATGAAGATATTTTGAGGGGTTCTTTGAGCCGAAGCTCGAAGGATAAGAAAAGTGAAGAAGACAAGAGGCCCAAATATAATCTCCCTCGCACCGCAGAGGTTCGGCCGTGTGAATGGCCTTGTGATGATTTCTTGAGAGCAGCCGAGATTTAAGATGATTTTTATGAGTTAACTGAGAATGCAGGCCTCACCGACTTCCTCCACGACCAACAGGAACGGTATCTCCTACTCACTAATATTTTCGTGAAAAATTTTCATTTCCATGCTAGGAGGTCTCCACCTTCGGTGGATTTCTATTTATATGATGAGTATAAGGAGATGTATCTTTATGAATTTTGTGAGATTTGCAAGTTGCCCTTTTCGGGAAGCATAGAAGAACCACATCGTAATGATGTGGAGGGGTTTATTGATACAATTGCTATAGGGGAAACTAGGAAGGTTTCCGATGCAAGAATTACTAGCATACACTTTCCTGTTCTACGTTACTTTGCAATATTTGCTAGTAGATTCTTAATTGGTCGCGAAAACTGTGGCAACCTAAGTGCCCCTGATATTGTTATTTTGTGCCATGCCTTCTTCCGTGATGACACATTTAGTATGGGCGCTATTGTTGCAGAGCGGTTAAATCTTAACTGTACTAAGGGCCCCATCTTGGGAGGTATCTTCACCTCGTGCCTCGCTGCACATTTTAACATACCTATTCGACATTATGAGAAAGAAGAAAAGTTGTTGCCTCCTGTTTCTCTACACTATAAGAGTATGGTAGCACATGATTTTATCGTTAAGAACAAGGAAAAG
The DNA here is from genome assembly GCF_018294505.1 of Triticum aestivum. Lineage (NCBI taxonomy): Eukaryota > Viridiplantae > Streptophyta > Magnoliopsida > Poales > Poaceae > Triticum > Triticum aestivum. The sequence continues at coordinate 575,334,758 of NC_057812.1, forward strand.
ATGCTTAAGTACAAGCTGATATTTGATAATAATCACCCTGAGACTATTACTTTGCCTGCTCCTTCCTTGTTTGACTTATCTGCAGGCAAGTACCTTGTTCCGCCGGAGGCCATTCACGCCTACCGGAACCCCACATCAGCTACAGAGCCAGATCCGGAACCACAATTTGTTCCTTCACGCCAGTCTTTTTACCAGTGGGATCCGGAGGAGATGGCCAACCCGTGGCAACCCGAGGCTTCTTCTCAGTATGATCCCAACTACAACTTTGGATATCCGCCAGGCCAGCCGTGGCAGTAGACCAACTTAGACCAAAAGCCTAAGCTTGGGGGAGTACGTATTTCTCACCGACATTACATTCATGTTTACACACTCATGCTAGTTGTCGGTGCTCATACTTTTTCACTATAATATCCATGCTAGTTTATTTTCCTTTTATGCTTTCTTCTTGTGTGTTTGAAAAAACCTTAAGAAAACCAAAAAAAATTAGTTGTAGCTTTTAGCTAGTTTACTTTTTTGCTTGTAGTAGTAGTAATTAAAAGAAAACCCAAAAAGATTTCCTGTTCTTCTTTTGCTTGTTGGGAGCTTTCCCGTGTAAATAGTTTTATTTCTTTTCTTTTCTTTGGGGGTCGATAGGAGAAGACCATGATGAAAATGTTGAAGTGGCTCTTATATGCATTATTGTTGATTTAACCAAGAACCCATATTATCTTGTCTTATCCTTTGTATTGAATGCCTGCAGATTCCAACTTAGTCCAATGCACGGGCACTATTATTATTATTCACATCATTTGGTCATGAAGTGAAAGGCAATTATGATGATATATGATGGACTGATTGAGATGAGAGAAGCTGGTATGAACTCGACCTCTCTTGTTTTTGTAAATATGATTAGTTCATCGTTCCTGATTCAGCCTATTATGAATAAACATGTTTGCAATAACAATTTGAGATTATAGTTGCTTATGCCATGCTTAATTAGCTAGGAGTTTATAATGGTTTATATTGCGTGCCAACATGCTATTAAAATGGTTGTGATGTGGTATAGTAGGGTGGTATCCTCCTTTAAATGATTCGAGTGACTTGACTTGGCACATGTTCACGCATGTAGTTGAAACAAAATCAACATAGCCTTCACGATATTTATGTTCATGGTGGATTATATCCTACTCATGCTTGGACTCAATGTTTATTAATTTTAATGCATGTTCATGACTCTCGTCGCTCTCTAGTTGGTCGCTTCCCAGTCTTTTTCTAGCCTTCACTTGTACTAAGCGGGAATGCTACTTGTGCATCCACTTCCATAAACCCCAAAGTTATTCCATATGAGTCCACCATACCTTCCTATATGCGGTATCTACCTGCCATTCCAAGTAAATTTGTATGTGCCAAACTCTAAACCTTCAAATGAAATTCTGTTTTGTATGCTCGAATAGCTCATGTATCAACTAGGGTTGTCTATATCTTTCATGCTAGGCGGGTTATTCGAGTGGACTCCCCTCCTCACTCACGAGAAAATGGCTGGTCACCGGGATGCCCAGTCCCATGCTTTATGCAAATCAAATCGAAATAATTGCAAACAAAACTCCCCCGGGACTCTTGTTAGTTGGAGGCACTCGTTGTTTCGAGCAAGCCATGGATTGATGCTTGTTGGTGGAGGGGGAGTATAAACTTTACCATTCTGTTTGGGAACCGCCTATAATGTGAGTAGCATGTAAGATATCGAGATCTCTCGGTTGTTATGTTGACAATGAAAGTATACCGCTCAAAATATTATTCACCTCTATTTCAAAACCGAGCTCTGGCAGCTCTATAAATCCCTGCTTCCCTCAGCGAAGGGCCTATCTATTTACTTTTATGTTGAGTCATCACCCTCTTATTAAAAAGCACCAGCTGGAGAGCACCGCTGTCATTTGCATCCATTATTATTAATTTATATTGAGTATAACTGGAGCTCTTTCACCACGAATTGCAATGTTTAGTCAGTCCTTGATCTTTAAAGGTGCTTTGCATTTATGTTTTGCGGTCTCAGAAAGGGCTAGCGAGGTACCATCTTGTTATATCATATTATGATTGTTTTGAGAAAGTGTTGTCATTCGAGATTTATTATTATTGCTCGCTAGTTGATTATGCCATTGATATGAGTAAACATGAGACCTAAATGTTATTGTGAATATGGTTAGTCATAATCTTTGCTGAAAAATTGAATGCCGGCTTTACATATTTACAACAACAAGAGCAAACAGAGTTTGTAAAAGTTTTTCTTTATCACTTTCAGTTTGTCAACTGAATTGCTTGAGGATAAGCAAAGGTTTAAGCTTGGGGGAGTTGATACGTCTCCAACGTATCTACTTTTCCAAACACTTTTGCCCTTGTTTTGGACTCTAACTTGCATGATTTGAATGGAACTAACCCGGACTGATGCTGTTTTCAGCAGAATTGCCATGGTGTTATTTTTGTGCAGAAACAAAAGTTCTCGGAATGACCTGAAAATCAACAAAGATTATTTTTGGAAAATATGAAAAGTACTGGGGAAAGAATTAAGGCAAGGGGGCCCACACGCTGTCCACGAGGGTGGGAGGCGCGCCTCCCTGCCTCGTGGGCCCCCTGGAGCTCCACCGACCTCAACTCCAACTCTATATATTCACGTTCGGGGAGAAAAAAATCAGAGAGAAAGATTCATCGCGCTTTACGATACGGAGCCGCCACCAAGCCCTAAACTCTCTCGGGAGGGCTGATCTGGAGTCCGTTCGGGGCTCCGGAGAGGGGAATCCTTCGCTATCGTCATCATCAACCATCCTCGATCACCAATTTCATGATGCTCACCGCCGTGCGTGAGTAATTCCATCGTAGGCTTGCTGGACGGTGATGGGTTGGATGAGATTTATCATGTAATTGAGTTAGTTTTGTTAGGGTTTGATCCCTAGTATCCACTATGTTCTGAGATTGATGTTGCTATCACTTTGTTATACTTAATGCTTGTCATTAGGGCCCGAGTGCCATGATTTCAGAGATGAACCTATTATGTTTTCATGAATATATGTGAGTTTTTTATCCTATCTTGCAAGTCTATAGTCACCTACTATGTGTTATGATCCGGCAACTCCGAAGTGACAATAATCGGGACAACTCACGGTGATGACCATAGTTTGAGGAGTTCATGTATTTACTATGTGTTAATGCTTTGGTCCGGTACTCTATTAAAAGGAGGCCTTAATATCCCTTAGTTTCCAATAGGACCTCGCTGCCACGGGAGGGTAGGACAAAAGATGTCATGCAAGTCTTTTCCATAAGCACGTATGACTATATTCGGAATACATGCCTACATTACGTTGATGAATTAGAGCTAGTTCTATGTCACCCTCTGTTATAACTGTTGCATGAATAATCGCATCCGGCATAATTCTCCATCACCTATCCAATGCCTATGAGCTTTTCACATATTGTTCTTCGCTTAGTTACTTTACCGTTGCCACTATTACAATCACTACAAAACTTCTACTGTTACTTTTGCTACCATTACTGTTACTTCCATGCTACTTTGCTACTAAATACTTTGCTCCAGATATTAAGTTATCCAGGTGTGGTTGAATTGACAACTCAACTGCTAATACTTGATAATATTCTTTGGATCCGCTTATGTCAAATCAATAAATTTGGGTTGAATACTGTACCCACTACAAAAAAGACACATCCGTGACATTTTGGGCCGACGAATTTTTTTTTCAGTCATACATATGACACTTCTATGACGATAATTTTCACAAAAACCGGTATCATCATAGATGTGGTGGGCTCCTACTTCTATGACAAAAAATCATGACAGAAAATGGGCTTTTCGTCCTGGGCGGGCCGGAGACGCAACTGCATGACATTCTTTGGGCCGTCCATGATGGAAAAAACCGTGGTAGATGCGAGGGGGAGGAAAATTTCGGGGAGTTGCCGGTTACGATGGGAGGTCGGGGGCCGAGTGATGCGCGTTTCTCTCGTACACGTGCGAGGCGTTGGCTCTAACTGAACCCGAGCGAGGCGTTGGGCTCTAACTGAACCCGAGCGATTGCACTGCAGGCTACGCGTTACTGAACCCAAGCGATCGATCGATGGCTGTTAACTGAACCTGATGGAGCGATTCCTTCGCTACTGCTGCTAACTAAAGCCGATCGATTGGATGAACAGTGAGCGTTGCGGGGGGGGGGGGGGGGTTGGATGAACAGTGAGCGGTGGCGTTGCCTCTGGATGAACAGGACCCCGTGGTGTGGAGGGCTGGATGAACAGTAGACGGTGGAGGGGTAGCCGTGGAGGGGTGGTTGAACATGACCCCGTGGTGTGGAGGGCTGGATGAATAGTAGACGGTGGAGGGGTGCCCGTGGAGGGGTGGTTGAACAGTAGCCGGTGGAGTAGCGCGCGGTGGAGGCTGGATGAACAGGAGCCCGTGGAGGCTGGAGGAGGTCGACGGTAGCCCGTGGAGGCTGGAGGAGGTCGACGGTGGAGATGAACAGTATCCCGTGGAGTCCCGTTTTGCGGCACGCCACACCCCTCCCCATGAACAGGACCCCCGTTTCGACCGTAGGAGGTCCGTTTCCTTCGTTTTACGGTACGCCACACCCCTCCTGATCAACAGGACCCCCGTTTCGACCGTAGGAGGTCTGTTTCCTCCGTTTTGTGGTACGCCACACCCCTCCCGATCAACAGGACCCCCGTTTCAACCGTAGGAGGTCCGTTTCCTCATTGTGCGGTACGCCAGGCCCCACCTGATCAACAGGACCCCGTTTCGAACGTGGCCGGTTGAACACAAGGCCGTTTCCTCCGTTGTGCGGTACGCCAGGCCTCGTTTCCATCGCCTGTTCCGTCCAAGCCCTCCCAATGAACACGACCACGCATTCCATTCCGACCCAGCCGGTTGGCTCCTCATGAACACGACGACGACGCTGTTTCTCCGTTTTGACCCAGCCATGTACATATGCGCGAGTAGGCGTTCGAGACCCTGCCCATATCTACGTACGTGGCCGTATTTTCTTTCTTGCACCCTCGCCGCTGTACGTACGTGTACATGCTACGTGCACGCCTCTACTACGACACGTGCGCGCCTCTACAACGACCAGTATGTACGTACACGTTCGCGACCAGAATGACAACCCTACGTACGCTTCGACCAGGTGGGTCCCGACTGTCAGGCACTTCCTTGCCTGCGAAGATGTAGCTGGTGGGTCCCAGCAGTCAGGGGGGCGAATCATTTTTTTTGCCCGGACGCACTTCCTTGCGTGCGAAGATGTAGCTGGTGGGTCCTAGCAGTCAGGGGGAAACGTTTTTTTCGCGAAATACGGTGGCCCGTCTGATGGGTCCCCGCTGTCAGGTGGAGGAATAATTATTTTGCGCGTAATAAGGATGCACTTCCTTGCTGCGGCCGTGGACCCAGCTGTCAGCCTCTCCACGTACATTCCACGTCCGATGGAAGCCATTCCTTGACCACGTTGACCACGCCGCGCCGAGAGCACCAGGGCGGTGGACGACGGCGAGGCCTAGGAAGGGGACGACGCGGAGCCGGGAAAGACGCGGCAGTGGATGCCCACGCATAGAGGAGTACGAGGGTTCACTGGTTCGCTGCGGTGTGAGGCTGTCGTCGCCGCAGAATAACAGGGGGTGTGGGTGAGTAGAGGGATGGCCTGGCCAGCGGTGGGAGTAGTAGGGGGCGGTGAGGCCTCCGCCGCATCGCAGCCGGCCACGGGAGGGAGGAGCACGAGGCACGACCGGCGCTGGTTTGGGTGGCTGGAGCAAGAAGACCAGAGGTTGAAGAAGCACTACGGCCGTTGGATGGACATCGTACGGTCACTGGAGCTAGAATCGTGCATATTGACTAAGTTGACAAAGCCCTCTGTCCCCGTCAACTTAGTAGGCCCACAAGTCAGCCTGCCACTATACTGGGTCCCAGCTAACAAGGGGAGTATTCATATTTTTGTGCGTAATAAGGAGGTACTTCCTTGCGTGCGAAGATATAGCTGGTGGGTCCGAGCTGTCAGCGGCGGTAACGTTTTTTTCGTGAAATACAGAGGCCCTTTCGGTGGGTCCCTGATGTCAGGTGGAGGAATCATTATTTTGCGCGTAATAAGGAGGCATTTCCTTGCGTGCGGCCATGGACCCAGCTGTCGGCCTCTCCACGTACAGTCCACTTCAGATGCATGTCGGTCATTGACCATGTTGACCAGGCCGCGCCGAGAGCACCAGGGCGGTGGACGACGGCCAGGCCTAGGAAGGGAACGACACGGAGGCAGGGAAGACTTGGCAGTTGTTTCCCACGCGGAGGGGAGTACGACTGTACGAGGGTTTACTGGTTCGTCTGCCGTTGCCGGAGAATAACAGCAGGTGTGGGTGAGTAGAGGGATGGCTAGGCCAGCGATGGGAGTATGGTGGGGCGGTGAGGCCTGCACCGCAGCATAGTCGGCCGCAGGGAGGAGGGAGCAGGCAGTCCCGTCGGCACTTGTTTGAGCAGCTGGAGCAGGAAGAGCAGAGATTGATGAAGCACGACGGCCGTTGGATGGACATCCAACAATCACTGCTTGTGCGTCAACCGTTTTTTAGGAGAGCCTCAAATCTGTGGAAAACAGCATACAACCCATCTGCCATTATTTCTAATAATTTACAGCCCATTTGCTAATTCTTAAGGTTTTTTGGAGCCCATATTCTTTTTGTTAGCATTACAGCCCATATTGTGGCCACGGTTAAAAAATTATACGAAATTTTGCATATTTCGGTGCGGTCCGAATTATTTTTAATCCTGAAATTTTGACTCACATTCAAACTAATTTTAAAAATAAATGTATATCAATATAAAATCCAACAAATTCTCCACGCATAAAAATTAATGTAATTTAAAATCTCGAAATGAAAAAAAGATATTTGAAACTAATTGCCGGTTTGATGTGTTTTAAAAATGTACAGCCCATTTCTCATTACTGATAGGCCATTTTCTCGGCCAGCCGACTGAAGCTCTCCTCGTCTTGAAAGATTTGTAGCCCAATAGGCCTGACAAAGCGACTTAATTGGCAAATCACAAAAAAACTGGGCTGTGGCCTTGGACCCAGCTGTCAGCCTCTCCACGTACAGTACTCTTCCGATGGAAGTCGGTCGTTGACCACATTGACCATGCCGCGCCGAAAGCACCAAGGCGGTGGACGACGACGAGGCCTAGGAAGGGGACGACGCAGAGCCGGGGAAGACGCGGCAGTGGATGCCCACGCGGAGAGGAGTATGAGGGTTCACTGGTTCAGCTGCGGCGTGAGGCTGCTGCCGCCGCAGAATAACAGGGGGTGTCGGTGAGTAGAGGGATACCCTGGGCCAGCGGTGGGAGTAGTAGGGGGCGGTGAGGCCTCCGCGGCATCACAGCCGACCACGAGAGGCAGGAGCACGTGACACGACCGGCGCTGCTTTGGGCGGCTGGAGCAAGAAGACCAGAGGTTGAAGAAGCACTATGGTTGTTGGATGGACATCATACGGTCACTGGAGCTAGAATCGTTCATATTGACTAAGTTGACAAAGCCCTCCGTCCTCGTCAATTTAGTAGGCCCACAAGTCAGCCACCCACTATGGTGGGTCCCAGCTAGCAGGGGGTATTCATTTTTTGGTGCATAATAAGGAGGCACTTCCTTGCGTGCGAAGATATAGCTGGTAGGTCCGACCTGTCAGCGGGGGGGGGATGTTTTTTTCGCGAAATATAGAAGCCCTTCCCATGTACAGTGCACGTACAGTGCGTAATAAGGAGGAACTTTCCTTGCATGCGACCATGGACCTCGTGGGTCCCAGCCGTCAGGCTCTCCACGTACAGTCCTCTTCCGACGACTCTCGTATGTTGACCACGCTGCGCCGAGCGCACCGAGGCGGTGGACGACGGCAAGGCCCTAGACTGGAACGACCTGGAGATGGGGAAGACGCGGCAGTGGAGTCGCAGACGGAGAGGAGTGGGAAACTTGACTGGTTCAGGTGCGGGGTGGGCCTACACTCGGCAGAGAATAACAGGAGGTGCGGAGTGGAGGGATGGCCTGGCCGTCGGCGGGGTAGCATTTCGCTGAGGAGCGCAAAACAACACTGCTGGATGCCGAAGGCTGGAGCAGGCGGTTCCGGCAGCGCTGGGGGAAGAAGACGAAAGATTGAAGAATAATGCCGGCCGTTGGATGTAAATCCAACGCATTCTTAGGCTTCGACCTACTGGCCCACATGTCAGCCAGTCCATTTGTTTTTTTAGTCCATTTGGTGGGCTGGGTGAAACAATGATGTAGCATCTATGCAGCCCATTTAAATCCCATTTGCATTTTTCTCGAAAACCGCGGACTTGCTGGGTTGGGTGAAAATATCATGTTGGGCTAGACAGAGAAATTTTATAAAAACATAAACACATGATTGCACGTGAGTAAAATCTTTGCAAGCTTATGTACGCAATCACTAGGAGTTAACTTGGCAAGTTATATATAAACAATTATTATTATTATTTTGTAAGAACTTTCAACTTACGAAATAAAATATCATTTTAATTTGATGAGTTAATAGTACATGGGGTATTATTATTTTTTAGGCTAGACGTGGGACAGTTGAGTTGGTTCTAGGGGAAAGTACTGGGAGAAAACTCAGTTTACATCGAAAAAGAAAGTGGGAGAAAATTCAGAGACCTGCTGGGTCCACCTGAGGAGAGGAATATGTTGGGAGGAAGGAGATTCAAAGCATGGCAGCCGAGTGAACTAGTTTTTTTACGGACAAGTAAACTAGTTTACATACATAGGCAAATAGCCACTAAAAAAAGCAATCAGGTTAATGGGTTCTTAAAAGAAATATTTCGGACAAAACAGATAATTACGACACATAGGCTAATGCATGAAACACTCAGATGATAAAGGTGCTTATAAACAGATAAAGTACAACATCTTGACCTTCCTGGCACGCTTGATCATGACGCTGCGGCTGTCCGTGTACTCGTCGGTTACGGGAAGCAGACACGCCCTCATGTCCAAGATCTGCCTGTACATGTCGTAGCATGCGTATGCCTCCATGGCCGCGTAGGTTATGTAGGCTAGATTCAGAGGTACCTCCCACATGTTCAGGTCGTCTTCTTTCATGTGGGCGTATCCGGGGTCAATGATGGTCTCAGCGAGGTCAACCACGGAGTCCTTCTCCTGCTCGTTGCTGATGATCTTGTATTGCTTCTGGATGTCAACAAGCTTGTTGCACCAGATGGCCGAATCGTCACGTTCTTCCTTCTCTCCACCGTAGCGAAGGTGCAGTCAGCGCTACCGATGAAACGGGCGAATGCTCGAGAACCTAGTGCAGCCATAGGACTGAGGCGAGGCAGAGCTTCACCGAGTCCGTATCGTTGGTGTACATCACATTCAACTGGGTGCAGCCATAGGACTGAACAGCGAACTAACTCCTTGCTGAAGTCCATATCCAGCAGGCTCACCCCTCGGATCAGCATTGGAGTCTCTTCGAGTGAATGAGTGTGTAGGCGGCGGCAGCAGTTCGTTTTTCAGCTCTTGGGGAACTGGATTCAATAGTAAGCTGAGTATGTACAGGCGACGACAGTTACTACCCCTCCCTCGTCCGCTGCACGCCCGGCAGAAGATGCACCCTCGGCGCATTCAAATGCCTCCATTAAGTAACCTACTCCGGCCACACATCGGTTCACGAGCGGGTCTGTATTGGTACTGTAATAACAGGAGTTAGTGGTCACTTTACTTAAATTTAATTAGCTTTAATAGAAATTTATACTTAAAACAAGCAATGCATTGGCTCGTTCTATTAGTGCCACGGGATCAACATGCACAACAATTAGAATTATTATTCTCAGGACGCACACGATCAGCACATTTGTCGCACTTTCACAAAGATAATACTACCAAGTTTGAACTGTTTGTTATGGTTGCAGTCCTCTACATCATCATGCCGTGTTTCCCAGCTTGCAAGATTCAGAACCAACAAATAAGATCCAAATAATAAATACAATAAAGATGCCTACACATCTCATTGATTCCCAGCTTGCAAGATTCAGAACCAACAAATAAGATCCAAATAATAAGTACAACAAAGATGCCTACACATCTCATTGATTCCCAGCTTGCAAGATTCAGAACCAACAAATACGATTCAAATAATAAGTACAACAAATATGCCTACACATCTCATTGATTCCCAGCTTGCAAGATTCACAACCAACCCATTAGAGCGTTTTGATAAAGTGAATATCGAGATTAAATCCATCTTGGCTAGCCATGTCATACAATCGAAGAACATGGCGAATGCTCTTGACCATCACAACATCTGTAGTTGAGTATTCCCATTTGCACAGCACAAACAAGGAGACAGGAGAGCATGATTTCACTTTAATAGCGGCCTCCTTGAACTCAACCTCCAGCTCCACTAGGATGAGGTCTGCCTGGAGCTCCATGATTCAATTCATGCGCCTTTTTCTGCGGTTCACCTGAAATGAAGCAAAGATTGCATCATTCAGCTAGCAAGAAGTACTTGCTCTTGTGAGCTGGCAGGTTCTTCTTTAGTAGTTGCACTAAAATTGAGGAACATTAAGGTTGGTTGTCCGGCTCATGTAAGGTGCAACTATAATTTTCTTATCCTTTTGTGCAGTTCCACTAAAATAAAGTGCCATTGTGGTGACAGTGATGGCTCCATCTTGCAAAGGCTAATAAAATGTTGCACGAGATTACCAGCAGAACTTGACGGGGATTTTGGAAACTCCAATCACCATTTTGTGCAGTTCCACCAAAATTGAGAGATGTTGCCCACGTGACATTTTAGTTGAACTGCACAAGACACTCATTCCAAAAAAAGTGTTTTGTGTAGTTCACCAAAAGGTCACAATAGCAACAAGGTGAAATGGATATCCCTATCTACACAAAATGATAGAAAGTAAATAGTTGCTGGTCAATAAGAATATACGAAACATATACAAAATGAAAAGAAGCATCTTAATTATGTTCATGGCAATCACGCAAGGACAGTAGAAATTTTAAAACGTCAGCAATGCTTCATGTTACCAGAAGCATTACGATCAACAATGAGATTCCTCAGATATGGGATTACTTTAATGGTGGCATTGCTTGTTTACCAGACACAGTAAATCAACAGCAGCTAAAGAGTTGGTTTAAGGGCATGGGACCGTGGGGACACCAGAACACTCAGCAGCGTAAAGGAGCAACTTACTTATCATACTGGGGAAAACAGCAGGAGTGCCATTTGTAACACAGTTTAATTGCATCCTATCACTGGAGGCATTAGATTAACAATAACACTGGTTAGACATGTCCCTAAGGTAACAGTGTGATCGCTTCATTTTACATGCACCCTTACATTAACAAGGGCAAAAGGTTGGTATAAGGACATGCGACAGTGGACGCATCAGCACAATGTACCTACAAGGAGGCATAAAGTGGTGATGCCGAGCTTGTTCACGCTATGTGAGGGCAGCAAACCTAATCCTGGAGACCTTTTACTATGTGAGGGCAGCAAATCTAATCCTGGAGACCTTTTACTATGTGAGGGCAGCAAATCTAATCCTGGAGACCTTTTACTATGTGAGGGCAGCAAATCTAATCCTGAGACCTTTTACTATGTGAGGGCAGCAAATCTAATACTGAGACCTTTTACTATGTGAGGGCAGCAAATCTAATCCTGAGACCTTTTACTATGTGAGGGCAGCAAATCTAATCCTGAGACCTTTTACTATGTGAGGGCAGCAAATCTAATCCTGAGACCTTTTACTATGTGAGGGCAGCAAATCTAATCTTGGAGACCTTTTACTATGTGATGGCAGCAAATCTAATCCTGGACATACTCTGTTGACTTGTCCACCAGCCGCCACTTTCTATCCCTTTTTCAACCAATAATAGATATGTTCCTTATCCAGTTTGTACTGTGTTTTCCCATTATTTCCCTTTTCAACCAAGAGACCGGTTGGGTATCTGGTCTCTATTACTTTCACCATATTATTTCCTCTTTGAATCAAGTCCTAGATTCATGCTACAACTTTCCCCCTTTCTTCGTTGTTTGAACAAAGCCCTAGATTCGAATTGATGAAGTAGCTTTACCTCTAATAATACTAAAAATTTAGGTGGCTTTGGAAGAGCTGATGGGAGTAGAAAAAGATGCACATGCAGACACATGGGGAGCTGGGGCAGTAGAGCAATGCCGCTTTTGAAGAACTTATATCTGAGGGTCGCCGGGATGTCGACGGCGGCAGGTCGGATCTGCGGACAATACGGCAGGGAGGAAGAAGGGTCGGAGGACCTCCCGAGCCGGCACTGTGTCGGAGAGAACGGCACGGGCAGAGGATCGGGCCCCTCCGGCAGCTGTGGGTTTCCTCCCTCGGCGGTGATGACCGCGTGAACGATGCACCTTTTAGTCCTCTACACACACTGGCCGAAGGGATTCGGCCGGATCTGTGACTAGCGGTGAGCAGAGAGAAAATGTCGCTACCGCTATCTTGTTTATATCTCGAGAGGATGAGAGAATGAAGAGAGCAACCCTAGTAAAGCAAGCGCTCAGGCCCCTACGTCCATATATAGTGGAGTGATTATCTTTTGTCTCTCCACAACAAGCGTTTCAATTTGTGTACGTGGCATTAAAGAAAAGAAACTCTCTATTTAAGGTGACTACTCTACGACTCCTACTTACTACTAAAGTACTACCTCCGTCCTGGTTTGTAGGTCCCTTTTATAGTTTGTGCCAAATTTTGACTAAAGATTTAACTAACAAAATGTTAATGCGTGTCAAGAAAAATTATCTCATTGGATTCATATTTGAACATAGTTTTGAAAAATATAGTGTTTGGTGACATGCGTGAACATTTTCTTAGTTTAATGTATGGTCAAAATTTGGCACGAAATACAATGGGGACCAATAAACCCGGACAGAGGTAGTATTGTTCACTTGTGCTCCCCGTCCCTCCATTCATTGAACAACCCCACAGGTGAATAAACATACAGTAAGTACTGTATTTATATAGAACGAACAAGCTCGAACTATTTTCACGTAGTTAAAAGTTGAGGGCGGGGCTTTTCCCGGGCAGTACGCGCGGCAGTTTTAGGGTAGGCGGTTTGACAGAGAGGCGAGGAGGGTGAGCGAGTGGGGCTGTGCAATTTGACGGCGCGTTACTGCTGGAAAGACTTATGATATGACCACTCACTATAGTCATGAATTACTGGCGCTCCGACCGGGGTGATGCCCCCCTTCCATTCCGCGCTCTAATCTGGTGCATGACACGTCGACCCGGATGCTGACTCTCCCACATGTCGGAGTAGTAAGAAGGAGCAAAGAATGATGCGGTATATATACTACTCCCTCCGTTCCTAAATATAAGTCTTTGGAGAGATTTCACTATGGACCACATACGGAGAAAAATGAGTGAATCTACACATAAAATGCATCTATATATACATTCGTATGTGGTCCACAGTGAAATATCTACGAAGACTTATATTTAGGAACGGAGGGAGTACTACTCAGGTCAGAGGAGTGCGAACCACGGCAGCCCAGTGAACCAGCCGTGTGAACCACGGTAGCCCAGTGAACCAGCAGTAGAAAACAATGTGGTGATATGGCCATAAAAAACAATGTGCTACGGTCCACACTGTAGCATGTACAGTAACACTCCTCTTTGTTTGGATCCCCGAGTTAGAGCTAGTTTGGGTTGAAATAGCCTCAAATTATCGAAACAAGAGGGGTTAGTTTGAGCTAGTTTGCTCTAACCCAGCTAAAAAAACTAGCCCGGTTGTTGGGGATATAACCACTGGGCGTAAACCGGCCAGGATAGGCCGGGTTAACTTCATCAGTAGTTGAATATGTTAAAGCCCAAGTAGGCAGATGAGGGCTTAAGGCCCATAGCAGGTTCAAGTCCTGTAGCTGTAAACCGGTGTTAGTATGTAGCTTGTATTGTAAGTTAGGAATAGTAGAGACCGAGCCGGATACATCTATAAACCGGTAACGGGACTCTGTGAACCGACGGGTGCCACCCATGTATATAAGGGGATGACCCGGCGGCGGTTTGAGGACAATAGACAACAACTCAAGATTTAGGCGAAGCTTGTTTGCTCCCTAGTCATCGAAACCCCATCAATTCCATCACAACTAGACGTAGGCTTTTACCTTCATCGAAGGGGACGAACTAGTATAAACTCTCTTGCGTCCTTGTGTCCGCTTTAACCCCTTCAAGCTAACCCGTAGCGATGGCTCCACGACTAAGTCCTTTCATGAGGACATCTGCCGTGACAAAACCACGACAGTTGGCGCCCACCGTGGGGCTATCGCACGATGGTTTCAAGTTCTTGGAGGGCAGCTTTGAAGGACTCAAGGGCTATGCTATGGGCCAGATGACCAAGAGTCATCGCGGCAAGCTCTACATCGACGATGCAGGATGGGGCCCCGAGGCCGGCTCAATTGAGTACGGGTACCGGGTCCCCTTTGGTGGCATACACGCTTCATCGGCAAGATCAGTGAACCGGGTCCTGAGCCGGACATCTGCACCGACCTCGTCGAAATGACTCAGTGTGTGAGATCTGCCCAGGTTAAACCGGCCGTGAAGCGTGCCTTCGTGGGGGTCATCCATGGAGGAGAATACGAGGATGGATCGGGATCTGGTAGCGAGACCGTCGTTTATTTTGGCGACGAGTCCTCGACCGGAGAAACAGAATCATTATATCAGTTGCAAGACGACCGGATTGGGGGCTGTTCCGATGGCGACAGTATTCTAGACCCCTCTGATCTGCCCAACCGGGTTGGAATATTCATGGCCGGTACACAGGCGGCGGTCCACTCCTCGACTGCAGCGGCAATGTTCTCCGGATCAGCGGCGGCGGCGGCGGCCGGGGCAGGAGGTCCTGTGCGCCCGCCGGCTCAAGTTTTATCTGATCTGTTTGATGCGCTGGTTGTGCTCACGGCGGAGGCTAACCCGGCGGATCATGACGCCCACAATGCGGAGGTTGCAAAGGTGAGGGAGCAGATCACTCAGGCCAAGGCCGACCTGGCAGTAGAGAACGACAGGATGGCCGCAGAGCGGGCCGCTTTGGATGCCCAGGCCTATAAACTTATGCTGGATCAGAACGCGTCGCATGAGGTCTTGAAGTGGAAGCACCGGTCCCGCTTGCCTTCGGTTTTCGACGCCAGAAATCTCTTTCACACCCCAGGAGCAGGAACCAGTAACCCGCCGGTGGTAAACCAGGCAGAGGCGCTTGGGCCAGGCACGCCGGTTCAACCTCGCCTAATGGAACCGCCTCGGCAGAACGATATTGTACCGGTCCAGACACCTCCGGGTCATTATTCCAATCCCATGGACAATCTTGTCGCTGCCACTTCATGACTGGAGGCCATCCCAATCGAAGGTGATTCTCCGCAGGCGGTGGAGACGCGCCGGGTTAAGGAGCTCCTTCGGACCGCTTTGATCCAATAGGAAGCGTATTCATACAGCCGTGACCGAATTCACTCCACCCCTCGTCCGAGCCGGAGCTACAACAGGCGTATGGATGAACCGGCTATATCAAGCAATGCACAGAACCATCAAGCGCCCCATGGCAATAACCCGGCGGGCGGTATTCGTGATGCTCAGGAAGTGGTGGACCGGGCCCGGGCACGTAGGGAGGCCGAGTTAGCAGCACAAAACGAGGTGCATCAGCTTACGCCAGTTTGTCCCACCACCTCAGTCGATCCAGGGGTCACTTCTAGTTCTTTGGGGGTGCCCTGTTTAATCCCCGCTTTACGCAATGTGCGCTTACCCAAAGACTTCAAGGGCCCGCGCAAGGTGCCAAATTACACTGCCGATTTATCTCTAGAAGCATGGGTAGAGAGCTACGAGATGGCCATGGAGATGCTGGATGTGGATGAGGTCGCGTGTGCAAAGTACTTCACCATGATGCTTGAAGGGACAGCCCGTACTTGGTTAAAAAGCTTACCGGCCAATTCTATCAGCTCATGGGCCCAGTTGCGAGCCCGGTTTGTCCAGAATTTCAAGGATACCTATAAGCAGCCCATGTCGATAGTGGACTTGGCGGCCTGTGTCCAGGAGGAAGGAGAGTCAACGACCCATTGGGTGCGCCGTGTCTCGGAAATTTTGCACTCGTCAGACCGTATCAATGCTGATTCGGCGGTTATAACCCTGGAAGGAAACTGCCGGTTTAAGCCTCTGAAGTTGAAATTGGGACGAATGAAGCGCCATTGTAATGATATGGGAACCCTCATGGGTGCTTTAGTGAAGTATGCTGATTCTGATAGTACCAAGGATCCCGAGTCTTAGGACGACAAGGCAGGGAAGGGAAAAAAGAACAACAACTCCAAGGGGCAGCAACACAACACAGCAGGTCATGGGAATGGAGGCAAGCGTAAAACGGGTGGCAGCGTGGACTTTGTGGCTAATAGTAGCGCACAGGACAAGGGCCAGCGACGCAAGGGTAAAGCGGCGAACCGCGGAGGAGCTCCAAATCCTAACCCGGACCGCCTAACCTATATGTTAAACCAGCCCTGTCCAAAGCACGGGACGAAGGAGATGCTGGCCAATCACCTTTGGAAGGATTGTTACATTATGCAGGAGTTCAAGAATTCTAATGCTTTCCGATATGATCATGGATCAGGTGGTGGCTCAGGATCCGGTTTCCATGGGCCGGGTCATGATGGAGGGGCTTCCGGTTCAGGCTTCAATGGTAATCAGGGTGGACACAACAATCAGAATAATCAGAATAACCAAGGTGGTTACAACCAGCAGCAGCAGTCGGGTTATCAGAGCCATCCAAAGCAGTTGAATAGTGGGCAATATCATGTCTTCACTACTAGCTTGGATATGCAAGACCGGAAACTTCACAAGCGAGCGGTGAATTCTGTTGAATCGGCCGTGCCGTGTTATTTACGCTGGTCGGAACAGCCAATCGTATGGAGCAGAGAGGATCACCCTCCCCGGGTTGACAGTCCGGGTCAGCTAGCATTGGTGGTGGCCCCTCAGGTGGGAGGTTATAAGTTCACCAAGGTGCTCATGGATGGAGGGAGCAGTATTAACATCCTATACTATGAGAACTTCCGTCGTATGGGGCTAACAGATAAAAATCTTAAACTGTCTAATACGGTGTTCCATGGTGTGGTACCTGGCAAGTCAGCATATCCTGTTGGCAAGATAGCTTTGGAAGTGGCCTTTGGAGACGATCATGATTCTAGGTCAGAGACACTGACTTTTGAGGTGGTGAAGATCCGGAGCCCGTATCACGCCCTATTTGGGCGGCCGGCTTATGCCAAATTCATGGCACGACCTTGCTATATCTATTTACAGCTCAAGATGCCGAGTCACAAGGGAACAATAACGGTTCATGGAAGCCGCAAGATTGCTTTGGAATGTGAGGAAGGTGATGCGGCCTATGCGGAGTCGGTTTGTGCCATGGAAGAGTTGAAATACTACAAAGACAATGTTGACCCGGCGGACATGACTCCGTTGAAGATGCCAACTACAAAGCATGATCCGGATTTAAAGTTCAACTCGACGGCTGAGACTAAGCTTGTTGACTTCGTGCCCGGCGATTCGTCCAAGCAGTTCACTATCAGTGCCAACTTGGACCCGAAATAGGAAAACGCGCTCATCGAGTTCATCCGTGAGAATCGGGACATTTTTGCATGGAAGCCTTCTGACATGCCAGGTGTACCGAGGGAACTCGCTGAGCACACTCTTAACGTTGATCCTAAGTACAAACCGGTGAAGCAGTTTCTCCGCCGGTTTAATGAAGAAAGGCGCAAAGCTATTGAAGGGGAGGTGGCCAGGCTCTTAGCGGCTGGCTTTATTGTTGAAGTTTTTCATCTAGAATGGCTGGCTAATCTGGTGATGGTTCTTAAGAAAAACGGCACCTGGCGCATGTGTGTGGACTACACAGACCTTAACAAAGCTTGTCCAGCAGATCCTTTTGCCCTCCCCCGCATTGACCAGATTATTGATGCTACCGTGGGTTGTGAGCGTTTGAGTTTTCTGGATGCATATTCTGGTTATCATCAGATCAAGATGGCAGTTAAGGACCAGGAGAAGACGGCATTCATAACTCCCTTTGGAGCCTTCTACTATGTATCTATGCACTTTGGGCTCAAGAGCGCCCAGGCAACTTATCAACGGTGTGTACAGAATTGCCTTCATAAGAAGATCGGCCGTAATGTGCATGCCTATGTGGATGATATTGTGGTTAAATCAAGGGAGAAGGAGACTCTGGTTGACGATTTGAAGGAAACCTTTGATAACCTACGAACTTACAAGATGATGCTCAACCTGGCCAAGTGTGTTTTTGGTGTACCGGCAGGCAAGTTATTGGGTTTTCTTGTCTCCAACAGGGGAATTGAAGCTAATCCGGAGAAGATTACAGCTATTACCTCCCTGGCTAAACCGATGTGTATCAATGACGTTCAGCGCTTGGCAGGCCGGATTGCCGCGCTGAGCCGGTTTATCAGCTGCCTTGGTGAGAAAGCGATCCCTTTGTACCAGATGCTGAAGAAGACGGATCAATTTGTCTGGAGTTCGGCTGCTGATAAAGCATTGGAGGATTTAAAGCGATAGTTAGCCAATCCGCCTGTTCTTGCAGCTCGGATTGACAAACCATTATTACTATATGTAGCAGCTAATGCTCGCGCAGTCAGCGTGGCTATTGTGGTGGAGCGCAAAGAGGCAGGCAAGGAATATCCGGTTCAGCGTCCGGTTTACTACATCACCAAGGTGCTTATTGAGTCCAAGCAAAGGTACCTGCATTGGCAGAAGCTGGTGTATGGAGTTTTCATGGCAAGCCGGAAGCTTAAACAATACTTCCCGGGGCATCCCATCACAGTAGTCAGCTCCGCTCCTTTAGGAGATATAATTCAGAACAGGGAGGCGACTGGCCGGATTGCCAAGTGGGCTATAGAGCTTGGGCCACACGGATTGAAATACGTGCCTCAGACGGCGGTCAAATATCAAGCACTTGTAGATTTCATCAATGATTGGACGGAGCTACAAGCACCTGAAGAGAAGCTGGATCACACTTATTGGACTATCCATTTTGATGGGTCCAGGCAATTGGAGGGCTCGGGGGCTGGAGTCGTATTAACTTCCCCACGAGGTGATAAGTTCTGTTACGTTCTCCGCTTTAATGTTCCCTTGTACTAACAATGCAGCTGAGTATGAAGCTTTACTCCATGGTCTCCGGATGGCTAAGGAGATGAATCTCAGCCGAGTTAAATGCTTCGGTGACTCAGACCTAGTGGCTCAACAAGTATCTGGCACTTGGGATTCCAAGGATCCCCTCATGGCAGCCTATCTTCGTGAGGTGGATATTGTTGCAGGTCACTTTAAGGGTTATCAGGTGGATCATGTGGACAGACGGAAGAACAAAGCGGCGGACGCTTTAAGCCGGCTGGGCTCTCAGCGTAAACCGGTTCCGCCTAACGTCTTCTTAGATGTTCTGCATAACCCATCCGTCAAGCTCCCTGGTGAAGAGGATTTGGCTATTCCTGATCCGGAGGCTCAGTTGGTGGTGGCCCTGCATGTCATTCCGGATTGGACGATTCCTTATCTTGCGTACATGAACCGGGGCGAGTTACCTGAGGATGAGACTCTGGCCAGGCAGATAGTCCGGCGATCCAAGTCCATGACCATTGTCAATGGCGAGTTACATCATTGCAGTGTGTCAGGAGCGTTTCAACGCTGTGTGTCTCCTGAGGAAGGCTATGAAATTTTGTGTGAAATCCACGAAGGGGATTGTGGTCACCATGCCGGTTCAAAGTCTCTGGTGGCTAAGGCATTTCGTCACGGTTTCTATTGGTTGACTGCTCATGCTGATGCGGAGGACCTGGTTAGACGATGTGATGGCTGTCAGAAATTCTCAAGGCGCGCTCACGTGTCGGCTCAAGAATTGAGGATGATTCCAATTACTTGGCCGTTTGCGACTTGGGGGCTGGATATGGTCGGACCATTCAAAAGGTCCAAGGACAAGAAGACCCACCTCTTGGTGGCAGTTGACAAGTTTACAAAGTGGGTTGAAGCGGAGCCCGTTAGCAAGTGTGATGCAGCCACGGCGGTTCAATTCATTAAAAAGATGATTTTCCAGTTTGGCTTTCCACACAGTATCATTACTGATAATGGTACCAACTTGTCCAAGGGTGCTATGAAGGAGTTTTGTGAGCGTGAGCACATCCGGCTTGACGTGTCATCAGTAGCCCACCCACAGTCCAATGGCCAAGCAGAGAGGGCTAACCAAGAGATCTTACGAGGCATCAAGCCCCGGCTTATGGTTCCTTTACAACGAACGCCGGGATGTTGGATTAAGGAGTTACCATCTGTGTTATGGAGCATCAACACTACGCCCAACAGGTCGACAGGATACACACCGTTCTTCATGGTCTATGGAGCGGAGCCGGTTCTCCCCAGTGATATCCGTCATGATTCACCTCGTGTAGCGGCCTATGTTGAAGAGGACAACAAGGAAGCACGGCAAGACGCTTTGGACCTGTTGGACGAGGAGCGTGACATGGCAGCTGCCCGTTCGGCGATTTACCAGCAGGATCTTTGTCGCTATCACAGTCGCCGAGTTAGAACCAGAACCTTTCAAGAAGGAGATTTGGTGCTTCGACTCATCTAAGACCAGACTGATATGCACAAGCTATCCCCACCCTGGGAGGGACCTTTTGTGGTCAGCAAGAATTTGCACAACGGGTCATACTATCTGATCGATATTCGAGAGCATAAGGACTCACGCACGTCAGAGGAGGAGACCAATAGGCCGTGGAATATAGCTCATCTTCGGCCTTACTACACTTGAGCCATAGGCTCTACTTATGTACATATTATGACAATGTATATAATATGATCAATACAATAAACCGGAGCCTTAGCTAAAGCGGGGTCTCTGTTATTTTTATATCATGTGTGGTTACACGGAGTTTTTATCTTAAAGCGACCTCCGGTTTACCCCTTGAGTTAGCTTTTTCAAACAAGCTTTGTATCATGTCACTAGGCGGCTTGGTCGTATGCGAACCAATGCAACACCTTTTGACAGGCGAAAGCCACAAGATCACTTGGGGACTTGGTCATGTCTGAACCAGTCACGCCTCTTGATCGGCCTAAGGCCACAGAATCACTTGGGGGCTTTGGTCGAACCCGAACCATCGCTACACCTATCGGCGTAATGCCACTGCATCATTTGGGGACCTTGGCTGACTTGAACCATAGCTACGCCTGTCGGGGGCTTGGTCGTGTCCGACCACGGTAATGCCACTTGATCGGCTCAGATAGCCTCTTTTTTGCAAATGATTCTATTTGTCTTCGCTTGAGGTATATTTCTCTTATTTGCATATTTTTTCTTGTTGTGTTCTTAAACCAACGACTGTTAAGCCGGTTCGACTGTCAATTGACGGAACACGGACTATTCTTGATCCGGAGACGCTTTGCCCAGTTTGATTTTCTGTTAACATCCTATTCTAGAGTAACACCGATGTTCTTTGTAAACCGGCACGGTTTATTTGGTAAACCGATCTTATATTCACAGGAGCTGTTCTCTCCTCGCAGAGTGGGTCTCTTAGAAGCTCCGCTTTAAGATTGGCACTGCCAACTTCATGGCCTACGATGGTAGTGGCGTTTTAAGCTTTTTGCTGCAGATAACAGTTTAACATGGATGATTCAACGGAAGCATAAGTTGCAATAAGTATGCACGAAGGCATATCAACATTAAGTGTGGCAGCTAGTCTATTACTAGGCAACACAGTGCCTAGATAAGATAATTGTTTTTCTGCGTAACATAACGGAACAACAACGTAAACCGGCTTCCGGTTCAGGCTTGGTCACCAGCTTGCCCTGATGGTTGCGGGTCATCCTACGCCGCTTCAGCTTCTGCTCCCCTACCCAGCGGCTGGAAATCAACAGTTGTCCAGTCGATTCCCATTAATGCTTGAAATACAGCTTCATCGTTGATCAGCAATGACGGTTCAATGTCAGGAGCGTAAGTATGCTTACGGATTGGAGGGATAAGGTTCTCCGCTTCAGGAACTGGTGCAGCCACTCGCTTATTTTGACTATCATATTGAGCTTGATAGTGAGACAAATTTGCTTCTTCAGCCAACTGACAAGCCAGAGGGCGCACTTCCCGGTTTATAGCCCGGAGATCCTCTTCGCTGAATTCTGTCCCGTCCTCCTTCACACTTGGGAAGCATTGGGTCGCTTCAACAGGATCAAAATCTGGAACCCATGCTTTTGCCCGAATTAAGGCGTTTATAGCACCGGTTCTAGCAGCAAATTTCTTCAATTCTTCAATCCGGGCAGGAAGCATTGACAACCTTTTAATGGTGTCCTGAATCAAGGTCAGTGCCGAGTTGTTGTGAGAAGCAGTGCTGATGATCCGTTGCGCACCTGTATACAGTTGTTCTATCAATGTATAGGCGGCCTTCAGTTTCTTCCGCACATCTGATCCCAAGTGGCCAATACGTGTCCCTGTATCATTCAAAGGGTTGGTAAACCGGCTGCAATATGAGAGGACATCGTTACTTCAGAAATCAAAAATGCTTACCGAAGACGGCAGCGGTCATGGCATGCACTTGCCGCTTTACGCTGGTCAACTCATCTACCACAGGTTTGAGTGCAGCCTCAGCTTTCTCTGCTCTTTGAAGTAAAGCGGCCTTTTCAGTGGCCCAATCCGCCCGCTCCTTGTTGAAATCCTCCTTAAGCTTTTCCATGACGCTTAAAGTGCTGGTTACTTCATCTTTTGCTTTCGAGGTTTCAGCTTGCTGGGATTTCAGGTTTTCTTGAAGATCAGCAATTTGGCTTTCTTTCTTGCTCAGACCACCCTGCGTAAAGATCATCATTTGATTAAAGATTATGATGCAGAATTGAAGTACCAACCACATAACAAGTTATGCCCTTGATACTTGGGGGCTAATGCATATTTGCTTCTTATCCTACAAATTCCATATAAGTCCCAAGCTCAATACAAGTATTCAACTTAGCACTTGGGGGCTAATGCGTATTTGCTCTATCCTCTAGTGACACTGGAATTCTTACTGTACAAAGTCCCGGTTTAGCTTACTTAAGTTAAAACGGCCCTTGGGGGCTACAGTGTTAAAGCAAAGCTGCACTAAAAAGGTTCAAGGGTAAGTCCCGGTTTAAGTTACTATCTTAAAACCATCACTTGGGGGCTATTGGGATTGACAAATTGAAATATATAAGGAGAATCATATAGAGAATTTACCTCATATTTATCCTTCATCATTTTTATCAAACCGGCTTCGCAATTGCGGCTGGTGTATAGCCGATTCATGTAGCCAGAATAAAGTTCTTGGGGGTCCATAGTCGCAAAAGTGGCTAAATCAGTGTTCCGTTTGCCTTTACCAAAGGCTGCAAATTCCTCTTCGTGGTATGCTGGACAAAGCGACAGGATTTCCCGGTTCAGAAAGACCAAAGCCAGTAATAATGACATCATCATCCTTGGCTTCGCCGGTTCGCACTGGGGTCACCTGATTGTCAGTACGCTTGGAGGGGCTCGCTGTCTTGTCAGTTTGAACAGGGCTCGTGGGCTGATTAACAGGGCCTGAGGTATCAGCATGCGCCTCTTCAGCAGCAACATCATGGTCTTGCAATGGTGGGTCGTTCAGCACATCGTCGTGGATAGGTTCTTCGGGATCTGTTGTTTTGGCCGGTTTAGGAGCGTCATCTTCTTCTGCCGCTTTGTCCAGGCAAGCTTTTTTGCTGGGCCTAGGCTTGGTCCTGAAAGGAAAAAGACGGATGAATCCAGTGAATATTGAAAGTAATATATCAAGCAACATTATCAGTAGTACGGCTCACCCAAGCACAATCTTGAGCGGTGGGAGCTGGGCGGCTGAAGACTCGCCGGAAGAAGAATGAGAAGTGCCCTGGTAATCGGAGTCAGAGGGACTAAGAGGTTGACGAATACAACCCGCTTTAGGATAAACATTGATGAAACAGTTAGAGACCTCTGAACGGCGTTTCTGAACCGGACTGTTCGGTAAACCGGCGGAGGTAACTACCTGGCCGCTGTGCCGGGTTGTGCGGCGAGCTTCATGCTGTTGTGTCTTCATAAGAAAGTTTCGGTCCAAGTAAGCAAGAGGATGAGAAAATTTAACTTTCCGGTTTGCCTGACGGATTTTTAGTGAAGGTAAAGGGTTTGAATCGGAAGAAAGAGCGATTACCTCTACAACATCAGCGTGACTAACCTCAGCGTCGTCCTGGCAATAATCATTATCAATAAGGCGTGTGAAAAGTAAACCAAGTGAGTCAAGCTCTACCTCAAGGTCCGGATTACCCACATCATCATCAGCTAGTGGATCGGAGGAGGCAGTGGTTCTCTTTCTATGGGCCGGTTTCTTCACAACTCTGGTCTTGGGCCGGATTGTTTTCTCTGGTTTCTCTTGAGGAGGTTTCTTGCTCCAAAATGGATCATCACCCTGTTTGAAAAATGTTAAAGTCAACAAAGGGTATTTAAAGTGTAGTCAGATTTCATGAAGGCATAAGATATAAGACTTACGACTGGCGGTTTGTTCTTGGCATTCAACATCTTCTTAACAGCTTCAGTAACTTCGTCGTCTGACAGCTGGATTTCAATATGCCGTAGAGGGTCTTTTACATCTTCTGTGTATTCCCACATCAAACCGGAGCGTCAGCTTAAGGGTAGTATGCTCCAAGATATCCAGCAGCGGGCAAGGTCATCTCCGGTCAACCCATTAGCCATGAAGGCCCGGAGCTTGGATAATTGAGGAGCATATTTGCTTCTCTCCCTAGCAGTCAGTCTTTGAGGGAAGGGATGTGTGTTGCTTAGTCGTTCCGGACGGTAACCCGGCAAGGGATTCTCTCCATCAGGCGAAGTATCTTTGCAGTAAAACCATGTTGCATTCCATTCTTTGGGATGGCTGTGCAGCTTGGCGTGAGGATAAGTGACTTCTTTCCTCTTTTGAATCGCCATGCCGCCTAGCTCAATGTTGGGGCTGTCCGTAAATTTGGTGCGGCAGTTTAGATGGAAACAATCTCTGAATAATTCAACTGTGGGCTCCTCTTGAAAGAACACCTCACAGAGCACTTGGAAGTGACATATGTTGGTTACGGAGTTGGGGCCGATATCTTGTGGACGAAGTTTAAAGTTGGCCAAGACATCCCGATAAAACTTTGAACTGGGTGGACTGAAGCCCCGGGCTAGATGGTCAGCAAAAACAACAACCTCTCCATCTTTGGGTTCTGGAAGACATTCCGGGCCAGGGACCCTCCAGTGAATGACATCTTTTTTGCCCAAAGTGCCGACCTTGACTAAGTTCTCCAGCTGAGTCTCGGTCACTCGAGAAGGGACCCAGTTGCATTCATACACTTGCTTGGCCATGGTGCAATCTGCAAAACAGTAATACCGGTTCAAGAATATGTTGGAAGGACACACACTGATGCATTCATTGTTAAACAGGAAGAAGTTATCTGTAAACCGGAGTTCTGCAAAGCGGCAATACTTAGCTAGGAATCCTGGTGGTTCAGTAAGGGGACTAATGGTATATGCTGAGTTATCAATTTTTCTACAAAGCTAAACCACCCGGTCTAAAACATTGAACAGTCAAGACTACGGTGAAAACAGGTTTCACAGTACTACTTAACAGTTTTGGATCCAGAGTATGTTTAGAAAAAGAAATAAATATTCAAGATCCAAAGAGGAAGCTGATGCTGAATCCAGGAGCAACGATACAAATAGATCTATGGCCCTGAGATGCGTAAGGGAAAACGGATGGTAGAAGCTACCGCTGCGTGGAACAAAGATTCGTAGATTTATCTGAAGACTGTCATATGAACAGGAAGCAAGCGATGAATGCTGAAGAACACAGGAACCCTAGAACAGATCGATGGGGGGAAAGGAAAAAGCTTTACCGGAGCTGAAGAAGAAACGGAAGGTCGCCGTGATGTTCTGGTACACTCAGGTTGATGCAGCGGCCAAGGTCGATGTCGAAAGTCCCCGGCGGCGGCGGAGCGCTAAAGCAGGGTGGCGCAAGGAAGACGAAGCAGAGGGGCACGAAGGGGAAAAAGAAATGACCCTTTGGGCCTATTTATAAGGCAAAAGACATGTGTCAGACGCGAGAATCAAGGGGCCGTGAGTTTGGAAACGGAGCTGTCGCCTCGATTGTCGCAGATCTATTAAACAAAAAGATATCGTGGATAGCTTTTATGACAGGTGATGTCATGCCGGTTTACGACGATCAGAGAAGATGACATCACGACGGTTCACCAGATTATACGAAGATGCTGAAGATGAAGTTTTTTGCTAAGGATTGACATGAACCTGTTCAAATCAATCTGGGGCCTAATGTTGGGGATATAACCACTGGGCGTAAACCGGCCAGGACAGGCCAGGTTAACTTCATCAGTAGTTGAATATGTTAAAGCCCAAGTAGGCAGATGAGGGCTTAAGGCCCATAGCCGGTTCAAGGCCTATAGCTGTAAACGGTGTTAGTATGTAGCTTGTATTGTAAGTTAGGAATAGTAGAGACCGAGCCGTATACATCTATAAACCGGTAACGGGACTCTGTGAACTGATGGGTGCCACCCATGTATATAAGGGGACGACCCGGCGGTGGTTTGAGGACAATAGACAACAACTCGAGATTTAGGCGAAGCTTGTTTGCTCCCTAGTCATCGAAACCCCATCAATTCCATCACAACTAGACGTAGGCTTTTACCTTCATCGAAGGGGCCGAACTAGTATAAACTCTCTTGCGTCCTTGTGTCCGCTTTAACCCCTTCAAGCTAACCCGTAGCGATGGCTCCACGACTAAGTCCTTTCATGAGGACATCTGCCGTGACAAAACCACGACACCGATGGAGAGGTTCTAATTGGGTTAGTTATCCTCGGGCCCACTAAAAGAGAACTAAAAAAATCTCACCTGTTTGCTTTCTATATCAGATATGTGAATTATGCAATGCCATGTTTTTCAACCAGTTACCATATATGTGAATTATGCACCGCCATGGAGCCAGGCATCATATATGTGAATTATCTCATGCCATCTTTTTTTCATTATGTATTCCATTTGTCGACAATCTGTGTATATTGAACTACTCTTCATGTGTATCAGCCATTTGAGCCGGTTATGGAAAAATCTGGAGTGAAAACAAGGTCTTCAGAGCAGGCAATGGTACCTGTTGAAGCATATATCTCGATGGTTACAGGGAGCTCCTCAGAGGAGGATTCAGAGACAGATGACCAGTCCTATATCCCACCTGAGGTGTATGCTCTAAGTTGCAATGTTTATATTTCTCATATGATGCATATGGTGTCTTGCATTGCTTAGTTTAGACATCATATGCACAATATTGAATTCTATCTGCTTAGTTTGGAGATCATACATGTGAGTGCCAGCTGCTTAGTATATGAATCAATTATGTCAATTATATCATGCCATCCTGTATACTTAGACAACATGTATGTGAATTATTTCATCCCAACCTATTTTAGAAAGACATCATATAGTTTTGTCATGTCATCCTGATTAGGTACTCATCATATGTTGAATTATGCCATTATATCCTGTTAAGTTATCCATCATATATCTGAAACTATGTCATGCTATCCTGTTTAGTTAGGCATCATATATGTGAAATTGTGTCATGCTGTCCTGTTTGGTTAGACAACATATATGTGAATTACCACATCTGTCTATCATACAATGTCTGCACGTTCAATTTCTTTTCTTGTTTATCAGCCATTTGAATTGGAGGGGGTGATGGCAGTATCTAAGGGAGCAAAAACCCGTCCTTCACAAAAGACAGTGCTACCTGTCGATGCAGATAGAACCATGGTTGTACTGGCCCACAAACTAGCCCCACCACACATAATCGAGACTCTTCCAGATTGCACACTTACACCGTTGGGCAGAGAACTAGCTACAACCCATCTAACCGCAACCCCAGCGGATAGTAACCCACTTATAGTTGACAAAGCACCATGTCCACCACAGAGTACCCCCACACGAGCAGTTTGTAAAGCTACTGCAGTGCCCAAAGCACGAAGACCACCACAGCTAACCCAAACTCCACGTTTAAAGCAGAAGAGCAACTGTTCTCAGGTTAGATTCCGTAGCTATGGTCCATAATCCTTTGCTGTTGCATCACTGTATTTACTCATACCAACTACTTTCGAATTTGAAGGATCCAATTGAAACTCCAATGGCGCAATAGGTATGTTTTAAACCTATTTCTTTAACTGGATTGTTGTTCTAACTTCTTGTTCTATGTTGATTTCAGTTTAAGTTGTATAAACAGTTATGTTCTCATGTGATGCACATTACAAGTGCTGTCAATGCCGTGTAGTTTCTCACACTTATATTCTGTCTATGCTGCTGTGTCTTAAAAATATATGAGTTGAACTGTGTCTCTATCTTGATTAGGGAACATAAACTAGAATGATATGGACAATACCGTGACCATAGTACTGAGATATATGTTTGTTTCATGCTGTTATCCTGTCCACCTTACTGCTGAACCGGTTTACCAAAATGAGTTTGGTATACTACAAGCTAAACTTGTGATGTGTCTGCCTGTTTCTCTTGTAGTATGCAAGCATAATATTGGAGAAGAGCACCCCACTATGCAATGGTAAAGAAAGTAATGCAGATAAGGTTCAAGATAGTGAGACAACCCTGTTGGTCTCCAAGAAAGATGATAAAAACGATCTTGTAGACAATGAGAAAACCCCACAGTCATGCGTTGATGTAGTGTTCGAGTTACTGGCCAGTACCGCTGGCACAAGCTCTTCGAACTCGCTGCCTGAATCACTTCGGCTTCTTCAGTCTCCGCTACAAGCTGAAAGGCATCAGTCAGCTGTGCTGCGGCAAGAATCCGAAGGACTGAGGAAGTCCCTGCAGAATTCAGATGTGTACTTTCTTGTGCAACAGCGAGCGCTGGAGGATTTAAGCGCCAAACAAGAGAAAGTTAATAATCTTGCTAAGCATCTTGCTAGCATTATGGGTACCTAGGATATTGTTTCTTGAACTCTTCTGAAGTGATTTCAGTTTTGGACTTGTTTTGCTGCGGCGTTTATATGCTGCTGTGTTCCCTATATTTGCACTGGTGGTGAACTTTGATGCCCAGTGGATGTAATATGTGTAATAGCCGTGATAGCCTAGCATAAGTTGCTTGCTTATTTATTTCCTTGTTGTCTTGTTTATTTGTTTGCCTGTAGTTAGTGCAGTTCTTCTTCCGCAGTTTGCTAGTGGCTGCAATAACCTATTTTTTAAAACTAGGCCACAATAACCATGGGCTAATATTTACTATAGTGACAGTGGGCCTCCTACGGGCCGTAGAAACGGTGGGCCTTCTACGGGCTGTAGAAACAGTAGGCCTTCTACGGGCCGTAGAAACATTGGGCCTTCTACGGGCCGTAGAAACAATGGGCCTTCTACGGGCCATATCATCAATGGGCCTTATACGGGTCGTATGATCGATTGTCCAAACATGGGCCAATAACAGGCCGCATTATGGCCGTAAACGGGCTAGAGTTGGAATCGTCCGTTCATGGGCCGACCATAACGGGCCATCGTTAATAGGCTGTATTTGATGACGCTATGAAAACGACCCAATGTATTAATGGACCACAAATGGGCCGACTGTAACCACGGGCTGGATTTGGCCCACAAGCAGAAAATGACAGTAACTGGCCATAAGTAAACGAATGCTCGAAATGAGCCCAAGAATAAATGGGCTCTGAGAAGGCCGAAAGATAACATGGGCTAGAAATGGCCCAACTGAATAACAGGCCCTTAATGGGTATAAAGTGATACACTGTTCATTACGGGCCAGTTTCACCACAGGCCATTAATGGGTCTAAAGTGATACACTATTCATTGCGGGCCAGTTTCACCACGGGCCGTTAATAGGCCAAGAGTTACATAGGGCCTCATATGGGTCGAAAGACGTCATGGGCCATACATGGGCCAGAAGTGAAAACGGGCTGGAATCATATTGGATGGCCCAGATGACGCTACTAGGCCTAATTCGGATAGGGCGTAACGGGCCTTGGGTTAGTGGGCTATAAATGGGCAATATGCGAACATGCCGTTAACATGCTTTCCATGGGCCGGCCCGTCACCTTTTGACCAAGTCAAACGGGTCGGTCTTTTCACAGGAATGGGCCTCTGTTGGGCCGTGCCACGTGTCGACGTATCATAGGCGCCTTCTGTCCAATGAGTGGATGACATCTGTCCCAACAATGAGCCGACACGTGTTTCCTCCAGCCAATGATGATTTTACACGTGGAAAATCCCCATTGGTCGGGGCTGTTAACGGGTTATCGGATCCAAAACCTGACCCGATAGCTTAACGGCGTTCCGTTACGGTGGATGCCACATGTCGATCACCCTTGACGAAAGCACTTCTGTGACGCATGATTTATCGTCATGGAAGTGGACACTTCCGTGATGATAATTTTGGTAATGTCTTGGAACACTTCTACGACAGCACAGGTGTGACTATCTTGATTCTGTCATAAATTTGTCATGGATGTACATGCATGACAAAAAACGCGACCTACTGTGACAAACACGTATCATCATGGAAGTGTATTTTTTTGTAGTGACCCTCGAAAACTGTTGCAATCCCCTATACTTGTGGGTTATCAATGCGCCTGTCATTTTGTACTAATGATGAAGTCATGTTTTTCTTGAATTCTTTGACACTCGACAACGTGACATATAGAAGGGTAGATGAGATCAGGAAAAATATGGACCATTTTCTGCACATCCAGAATGACACCATTTTGTTAAATCCCTTGTCGGTCCGGGCGTCGGACAATCATGAGAGAGGCGGTTCGGCCCAAACCCTAGAAGCGCTGCCAAGGCCATCCAAATTTACCAAGTTAAAAGAGCATTGTCGTCGAGGCCACCCGAACCCTAGAAGTGTTGCCGAGGCCACCCCAAACCCTAGAGAAGCGTCGAGGCCACTGATATGATTCCTTGTTGTGATTAGCTAGCTAGGTCTATGTTTGCAACTAATATATCCATCTGTCATGTTTTGTATATTAATTGCCATGTTGTAATATTTGCAGAAACTATGGAGCACAGAGACTTGGAATCATTACAGGTGTTGGGGGACATAATCCTCGCCGGAGGTGATGTCATGTCATATCTCAACGACACCGATGGTCTAGAAGGAGAGGGTGAAGCAGGCTACGGTGATCGAACAATGGAGGAGGAAGGACATGATTATGATGGCTCGGGTGACCGAATGCCGTGGAAGAAGGACACCGATGACGGCTCCGGTGACTGAACGGAGTCCGACCAGATATATATATTAATTAAGCCCGTGCTGACTATAGCTAATTGATGCATTAATTGTTTGGTATGTACACATATTAACTCTATTCTTTCTTCTTTTCTAACCCTCCGGATCGAGCAAAACTTCGGCAACGAGACGAGGCCCAAAAAAAAGTTGCGCCAGGATGAAAGGTTCACGATCACAGCAATCGCGCGCGATGGCCAACCTATTGAACCCATCCGGACCAAGGAAGCATTCTCTGCTCAGTGCGGGGTTCTTGTTAGGGACATGATCCCGATCAGTATCCATCAATGGTATAAGCCTAAGCACGAAGACCCTAACTAACACAATATACGAAACCCCTAAATTAACCCTACAAAACCCCCAAAACCCCAATCCCCCCCTCTCTTTCAAAAAAAACTAAACAAAAACCCCAGCCCCTGTACTGCTGACGCGTGGACGCTTATTAGTCCCGGTTGATGCTACCAACCGGGACAAAAGGCCCCCCTGCCTGGACAAGCTACAACGGCCACGTGGAGCCGCATCTGTCCTGGTTCATATAAGAATCGGGACTAATGGTACTGGGATTTAGTACCGACCCTTTAGTCCCGATTCCCGAACCGAGACAAATAGGCCTTATGAATCGGGACAAATGAACATTTTTCTACTAGTGCAACCAGACAACCAAACCAAACACACACGCACCTGAGTCCAATCCAATAAGCACACCTCGAAAAGGCCAGTACCCCTTTACTCCCATCGTCTCCACCAACACATACCTACTCTAACACCGATCGATCGTCCAACCAGCTGACAGTAGGAAAAAGAAAAGACAGAATCCTCCCGATGGATCGAAAACCAAGGAGGAAATCGACTTCTCCACCGAGATAAGCAAAGCATATGCTCGGGGCCGCAGCTGGCTATCCTTTTTATCGCCTTTAGGGCTCACCAAGGTTTATCGATCGCCCGGAACTCCACTGATGAATAGACGGCGCCGATGCGTGGGTGCGCGATGACTCACGCAATCGCGAGCTTGACAGGTTGTCGTCGTCGCCGGGATAAGCAGACCGGCCGGCCGGCCCCAGCCAGGATCGCCTGCACGATCGACATGCTGCATCGAAACGCACAGTGAAAAGTGGCGTCCGATCTTCGATCTTTTTATGGTTGGTCGTTGGGCAAATCATGGAAGACCAACTCCGGGTAGCTAGACAGTGAGAAGAGATCAAAGCTAGATATTTTAATACTATCTTCTGACGTGAAGTCACCATGAATATATGATGTGCTTGTGGCATGGCCGTCAGGTCAATCGAAGTGATCAGGCCAGTAATGTAACCAGCATGCATCCATGATTTTTGTTACACGCATGGATGATTGCACGCGCGCACACGTGTGGATCGAGAGCTCGCCGTTCTACTATATGTAATCTTGTTTTGAGAGAGAGAATCTAGCTTAATTACAGTGTTTGTCCGAGGGGAGACATGCAATCAATATTTGGGCACCTGTTGCAAATTTGACACGACCAACCACCGTCTCCAACAGGATCAGCCACGGGCTTGTTGTCCTTAATCATTTGGAGCTCGGCAATAAATCTGTTGACGAAAGAGTGGATAGATTGAGGGCTTTGAGAAATGACTTCGTGGATAGCTTTGCATTTTGTGTCCCATATTGCCCAAAGGGTGTCCAAGACCTTCACAAAAAAAGCATACGATAATGACTCCATAAGTGTGAACAGCCAATTATTTGTGTTTGGTCCAGAAGTTGCCATTAAGGTTTGAGCCCACTCCCACGTGCATCTCGAAACTGTACATTTAACCATCAAATGCTTCCGTGAATCAGGCTTCCAGCAGAAACCACATGTGTTTGTGTCAGTCATATGCAATGTTGAGGATATCGCTTATCATTAGTGTCTCAGTCAGCTGGGGATTAGAGATTAATTAGAAATCGACCGTCTAATCAATTTTATCGGTCTATTATTAATCGGCCATTTTTTGCAAATCTCATGCTCCCAACACTAAAATAAACTATATTCAACACCAAAAGAATATTGAATAGAAGTGTTACCTTGATTCCTAACCTTTGAATCCTCGTATAATGACAAACAAAATATGACAACAGTACATGTTGCGTAACAAGGACCACAAAACACAAATAAACATAGTTTTTTGCAAATATAGTGCTATGAATAGGCCGTACTTGGTCTATCATGTAGAGCCCAGAGGACAGGGACCTTTTTATGATAGAGTCTACATGGCTGGAGCGTACGGCCAGGGAGGTTTTCTACCCCATGGATGGCAGTGTGATCTCCGGATAGAATCTGCCACTCCTTAGGCTGGACCTAATTTATTTTCTTAGTTGTGAATCAAATTTTATTTTTGGGTACTTTGGACCTTTTGCGTGTGTATCAAGCTATGCAGACGCCGAGCTTTCTTTCGATGCGACTGTATCACCTCGATATATCTATTCAATGAAATTTCCTTTATCGAAAAATGAATAGGCCAGATTTATCAGTAGATTCCTCATAAATCGCTTGTCATAGTGATAAATCGTCCCAAAAGATAAACGATGAAGATAAGGCATAATCTTATCGGCCACCCCAAGAGTAGCGATAAACTGGATGATAAATCGCTGAATCAGAAATATTTTTGAACAGTGGTCATATGCCTGTGAGCTCTAATAATGTTAGTCGGGATTGAATGTCTAGATAGCCTCCATAAAAACATCTGAACCTTGGCTGGAACTTAATTCTTCCATAAGAGCATCTCTAGCAGACTCCGTAAAACCGTGACCCACATAAGGCGTTTATAGTTCGACGAAGAACTGTTTTGCGGGTTGAAATAGTGTGCGGGAGATTAGAACCCGTATATGAAACTATATAATTTGAAAAAAACTTTCGCGGGAGAAATTGCAACCACACTAGTTCATCACATACTACATGATCATTCATAGTTCATCATCACATACTACATTATCATACATACTACATTGTACTACTACTACTAGAGGAGGGGTGGGGAATCTCGCGGTGGCGAGGTCAAGGTCGATATACCAAAATGGACGAGCTCGCGACCGAGGACGACGCTGTGGAGGAGCTCAGTCCTAGTCGCAGTAGACGAGATATATGAACTTCTCCCTCTGCTCCTCGCGGATGCGCCGCCACTCATCGTCCTTGTCCTTCGCGGCAAGATTGGCCGCGACCGCCTGCTTGAGGATGAGGTCATGGAGCTCCTCGTCGTGGCGTTGGTGCTCCTCCTCCTCGCTCAAGCTCCGTTTAGCAATGGCGTCCGCGACCGCGTCTATCGTGGAATTGTCACGGCAGATGTCCTAGCAGAAGGACTTAGTCATGGAGCCATCGCAACTAGGTTAGCTTAAAGGGGTTAAACAAGACAAAGGACACAAGGAGTTTATACTGGTTCAGCCCCTTGCGGTGAAGGTAAAGGCTTAATCCAGTTCTGGCGGTATTGCTTATGTTCCGATTACCAAGGAGCGAATACGCTTGACCTAGCTTTCGATCTCTTGTTTCTTATCCTCAACCGCCGCTGAGTCGTCCCTTTATATACACAGGTTGACGCCCGACGGCTCACGGAGTCCCGGCCGGCTTATACACAACGTGTCCGTCTCGGTGACTAACTATGCATGCCTTGTAACACAAGTCATACATATATGGCGGTTCACCTCTGTGGGCCTCAAGCCGCCTTTGGGTCTTGGGCCTTCAGCAAGCCTGCTTCACGAACCGTCATCTTCAACATCCTCATGGGCCTTGTCATCATGAGCCGCTAGTGGCATGACCCGGCCGCTCCTTGGTGGGTCATACCCAGTAGTTATATCCCCAACATTAGACCCATGTTGATGTGAATTTGTTCATATCAATCTTCAAACTTTTAGAAAAATTCTTCTTCATCTATTCTTGCGGGATATTGTAACCCGCCATGATGTCATCCCCTAGGATAGTGGTAACCCGCAGTGATGTCACTGTCATTAATATTACACAAGGACCAAATCTTAATATATCTTCTCTTTTAATGAACCTCCGAAAATCGAGGTGTCTGCGCCGTCACTTATCCATTTTTAACCTCCTCGATTCCCGTGCATGCCACTTATCTTTCTAGCCTTATAAATAGGGTCAGGGGTCCCTTTTCATTTCCCACCTTGCCTCCCCGTCTCTGTCTTCTACCTTGCGTCGCCCCAGCGCCTGAGCTTCGCCGCCGCCGTCGACCTTTGCTCTCGCCTCGTCAACAGTCGCTGCATCAACCTGAATTGACCAGAGTTCGTCCGCGCACCTCCGCTGTTCAACAGCTCTGGTAAGTTCTCCTCCTTCCTTTTCCCCTAGAACCCATTAGGGTTTCCATGAGTTCGTCGGAGCTCATCTTCATTCTTCACTGTAGCTTTTGCTTTTTTGATTCAAACTTGGTACCCCTCCTGCGCGGTGGTAGTCATGGCACTCCTTTTTGCTATTAGAGCATCTCCTTTTGTATAAGAAATCCGATCTAGACACATGAACTGCACAAGCACTGCAATTTAGGTCTAGATATTTTCCATTATCTGAAGTGTCGTAGATCCAAAATCATAACATCAATCTATGAAACCTGTTTTTCCAACACTTCGCAATTTTTCCTTTCTCAGATTTGTACTTCAATAATTGTGTGGGTGGCTTAACTCAGAAATAGTAACCCGCCAGGTACCATTAGTCCCCTCTTAAGCCGCCAATAGCTAATCTTTATAACTTCAATGCCAATCTCCGGTTTAACACCTATGCACACTTCATTATTGTTTGCCTTTTAAACCGTCAGCCAGCTTAACCATATAATCTTGAACCGGCATAATCTTTCTTTCAGATCATCGAGAAAATGGCTAAGACATACACTACTTGCAACTGGGTCCAATCCCAGGTTACTGAAGAAGATCTGAACAATTTCGTTGCCACTGGTGCCCTAGCCAAGAAAGAGGACATCCACTGGAGGGCCTCTGGTGAAGAAAATCCTGCTAAACCCAAGGATGGAGAAGTGATTGTTTTCCCTGACCACCTGATTCGGGGGTTCAACCCACCTGACTCGAAGTTTTTTTGTGATGTGCTTCATTTTTCCAACTTCACCCTCAAGATATTGGACCCAACTCCGTGTCCAACATTTGCAATTTCCAAGTATTCTGTGAAGCTTATCTTCAAGAGGATCCCGCAGTTGATTTATTCAGAGAATTCTACTATTTAAACCGTCAGACAGAGTTCATTGATGGGCCCAACACCAAACTCGGTGTGGTTTCAATTCAAAAGAGGAAAGAAGTCAGCTTTCCCCATGCTAAGCCGCCGAGTCATCCCAAAGATTGGAACCAAACTTGGTTCTATTGTCAAGACACATCTCCAGCCGGCGAGAATCCTCTGCCAGATTACCGCGATCACCGACTTAGCAGCACACATCCACTCCCCTCGCGGATCAGTGCGAAGGAACGTGCCAAATATGCACCATCATTTTCAAAGCTTAGAGCCTTTATGGCCAACGGCTTAACCGGCGTCGACTTTGTCCGGTGCTGGGTGTCCTGGAGTATCTTGCCATTAAGCCGTCGCCCCGGCTTAATGTGCGAATATACTGGCGATGTAAAAGATCCCCAGCGCCACTGTGACATTTAATTGTCTGATGCAGAAATTACTGAAGCCACCAAGAAGTTGCTGAACGAGCCTTTAAAGGAATGCAGTAAAACAGGACTTAGTCCTTTTAGCACCTTCAACAAGCCGCCAGCCGTAAGTGTTGCACACCTTCCGCTCGATCAATATTTTCAGTATTTATGCCCACTCATGATCTTTTTGACCTTAACAGGCTGATTCTCCATTTTGGAAGAAGAAACCGCAAGATAAGCCGGCTAAACCGGCTCGTTCCAAAACCATGGCCACCAAGAGGCCTGCCAAGAAGACCAACGAGTCGGCCGGGTTAAACATTGATGATGACGATGATGATAATGAGTCAGAGGTAGAACTTGACTCTCTTGGCTCCTTTTTTTATACATCTCATTGACAATGATTGTTATCAGGACGACGCAGAGGCCAGCCGTGCAGATGACACAGAGGTAATTATTCTTTCCTCCGGCTCAGAACCTCTGCCAACACAGAAAACTCGACAAGCAAGCCGGAAAGTAAGCTTTTCTCACCCTCTAGCTTACTTGGATCCCAACTTTGTTTTGAACAAACATCAACATGAAGCTCGCCGCACCACCCGGCATAGTGGTGTTGTAATCACTTCTTCCGGCTTACCGAACACGCCGGTTCGCAAACGCCGCCCAGAGGTCTTTCAAATTTCTTATATACTTTATCCCAAGGCGGGTCATTTCCGACAACCTCTTAACCCGTCTGATTCAAACTATTAGGGGACTTCACATTCCTCTTTTGGCGAGTCAACGGGAACTCAAATCCCAACTTTCAAGACTGTCCTTGGGTAAAGATATATTAATCATTCAAAGCTTATGCTTGATCATTGTATTGACCACTTTATACTTCTTATTTTCAGGGGCCAGGCCAAACCCAGCAAGAAGGCAAAGTTGAATAAGCCGGTCGATGACTCCAACCCGTCTGAACTAGAAAAACAACAGTCAGAACCTTCTAACCCAATTACCGATGCCACCCTTGATGATCCCCACCACAAGACCATGAAGCCTCCCTAGATGATATGGATGTTGAACCGGCTATTTCTAAGCCGCCAAGCCCGATTAAGCCTGCTGAGGAGAAGACTGACGATGTTGTCGTTACTGTGTTTGGATTCACTGCCCCGGATCAGCCTACTGTCTTATCTAAGCACAACACTAAGGAAGAAATTTCTGCTGAAGATAAAGGCAAGTGGAAGGTAGACTTGGAGAGCTATGCCTAGTTCAATGCCCAAGACATCCACTCTGGCTACTTGAACCGTCTATACACCAGCCGTGATTTTGAAGCCAACTTAGTAAACCTGATGAAGGAGCGCTATGAGGTAAATGCTGCAACTCATTTTTTATATGAATATACTTCCCTTAGACGCCAAGTTTATTGGACATGATAGAATATAATGTGATGTAAACTTCAATAGTTGCATAGATCAAATCCAGTAGCCCCCAAGGGCCGGTTTATGCTTTCAATATGAACCGGGACTTATAATACCAGCACTTCAACTTTGCATGTGTAGCCCCCAAGGGCAAGCTTAATAAGTATGTTAAGCCGGGACTTTAATTAGCAAGAATCAATATTGCATCCGTAGCCCCCAAGGGCCGGCTTAATCAGTCATGAATAAACCGGGACTAATCATCCTGCCAAAAACAAATATTCCAGCTTGTAGATTTTTTAAACCGGATCATGTCATTTGTCCGGGTCAGCAGAGAAGTTTGGCTTAACAAAGAGCAATATGCATTAGCCCCTAAGTGCCAAGTATAATATTTGTATTGTGCTTGGGACTTTAGAAAGTTTTAAGAACCAAATAGACATTAGCCCCCAAGTGCCAAGTATAATACTTGTATTGTGCTTGGGACTTCACAAATCATCATGATCATAACGCCTTTCATGTTTACATATATCACAGGCTGAACTAGCCGAAAAGGATGCACGGCTGAATGATCTGAAGGCCAACAAGAAAACTCGGCAAGCCGAGACATCCACGGCCAAAACAGAATAAAAAACTGCTTTGGAGAATATTGAACAGCTGAAGCACAATTTCAATGTTGAAAAAGAGGGCTGGGAAACTGAAAAGGCGGCTCTACTGAAGAGAGCAGATGATGCTGAAGCGGCACTTAAGCCAGTGACTAAAGAGTTATCTGGCTTAAAGGAACAAATTAATATCATGTCGTCAACTATCTTTGGTAAGTAGAAAAAATATGTCTCCCTTGTACCTCAAGAATCACATTCTGAACATCTGCCGGCTTACTCATAATTTTACTGATATAGGCTCGCAGAGCGCGAAGTTGGGCTCAGACATGCGCGTCCGGCTTAAGGCTTCCTACACTCTTGTAGAACAATTATATACTGGTGCCCAACGAACCATTGCTGCTACGCTGCACAAGGAATCTCCTTCAACACTTATCAAAGATATACCGAAGCAGTTATTCATGCTGCCCAAAAGAATTGATGACTTAAAATGGGGAGCTTCCAGAGCCGATGCCTTGACTGCCTTAAGCCGGGCAAAGGCATGGCAAGCCGATCTTGACTCGGAGGATTTGGCCAACGGCATCCCCAATGTCAAAGAAGACAGATCTGTCTTCAGTGCTGATGATTTTGCAAAAATAGCAAGAGCCATGCATCCCTTGGCAAGCAAGCTGGCTGACGAAACCAGTCTATCCACATACCAGGCGGCTTATGATGCTAAAAACAAGAGAGTGAGCGCGCCGGTTCACAAGCCAAAAGATCTCATCCCGCCGATTCATAAGCACACCTTCGCTCCTGACATTGATCCATCCAATCTTATTGATGATGAAGCTGTGTTTAGAGCATTGACCGGTATCAACTGGGCTACGCCTGACTTCCAGCTAATGGATAAGCAAGGAGCTAAAGATGAAGAAGAGGTGCAGGAAGACCCGGAGGCTTCAACCTGCCAACAGTCATAAGCCGGTTTATTAAGAAGAATACTTTGTTGTGTTGACAGCTCCGAAACACTTATTCTCATTAGGCCATCAGATGCCTTGTAATAGGCTAGTTAAACTCTTGATCTTCCATGCCGTCGTGCATGTTTTGCTTTGCATGACACTGCTGCTTTACCAATTGAAGTTCGGCCACTTATGCTCATGATTTCATCAACTTTGTATGCTAGATTTAGTATTTCACCTGCACACAAAACACATCACAAGTACCCTGGAGGTTTACCCCAGGGCGGGTCACAATACCCTATATAAAGAACCACTGGTGACTAAGATAGTCCATAACCAGGGCCATCTTAACAAAACCTTATATAGTCATAAAAAATAAACATCATACATGTGATGTTTACACAGATCGCCGGCTTAAGACGCCATCTAGTGCGACAAACAAAAGCCAGAGTACAACGCCCTATTTAATTAACATATACCGCCAGCTTACAACGCCGCATGCAGCAAGGGCTAATATCCCAAAACTTAGAGCAGAGTGCTTCCAAGTATACAAGATAATCATACACTGGCGACTTATAGTCCAAAGCCAGGCCGGGTTAACAAACTCCGGATAGATTCATATATGAACCATAGGGCATCATAGCCTTCTTCGGTTTTTATCCATGTATCAACATTTCATAAAAGATGAATCTCAAAAAATATTTAAACCGGATAAAAATCAAAAGACAAAACCAGGCTTTCATAGCCTGCCAAACCTTCAAACCAAGTGCTTTTAAAGGGCCACACAGCTGCTAAACATTCATGCAACCTTATAAGACGGGCCTCAGATGACCAATCATCGTTTTAACTTTGACAAGTTCAGTGTCTGTATAAGATTGATTGTCAAAAGTACGGCGGGTCATTCCAGTCAATCTGGGCGGAGTGGCAGACTTAAAAAGGTAGGATAACCCGGTTTTTAGGTGAATACACCTAGCTTCCAAGCCTATTACAAGGGTCATAAAAACTCTTGTCCGTTGAACAAAGAGCCCCCAAGTAATATTTCTTTCCAAGTGTATAAGTCAGATTAATAGGGTAATCATAGCTATGCTCAATGAGCAGGAAGCCCCCAAGTATTTTGTAATCATGGCGTACAAGCCGGATCAAAGGGTAGTCATAGCTATGCTCGATGAGCAAGAAGCCCCCAAGTGACCATATGAAATGACAATAAAGACTCATTATTCTCAAAATGAAACGACAGAGGCCCTGAATTATCAGGGGTGCTGGCTTTATTATATTCATCATAATATATACATTGTTATGTACATCACAAGAGCCGGAGGCTCAAGTATAGTAACGCTTGAGGGAGTCCTGGATTAGGGGGTCCTCGAACTGTCGGACTATATGCTTTGGCCTGACTGTTGGACTATGAAGATACAAGATTGAAGACTTCGTCCCGTGTCCGGATGGGACTCTCCTTGGCGTGGAAGGCAAGCTCGGCAATTCGGATATGTAGATCTCCTCCCTTGTAACCGACTCTGTGTAACCATAGCCCCCTCCGGTGTATATATAAACTGGAGGGTTTAGTCCGTAGAAGAAGAATCATAATCATAGGCTAGCTTCTAGGGTTTAGCCTCTACGATCTCGTGGTAGATCAACTCTTGTAATACTCATATCATCAAGATCAATCAAGCAGGAAGTAGGGTATTACCTCCATCGAGAGGGCCCGAACCTGGGTAAACATTGTGTCCCCCGCCTCCTGTTACCATCCGCCTTAGATGCATAGTTCGAGACCCCCTACCCGAGACCCGCCGGTTTTGACACCGACATTGGTGCTTTCATTGAGAGTTCCACTATGTCGTCACCATAAGGTTTGATGGCTCCTTCGATCATCGGCAATGATGCGATCCAGGGTGAGGTTTTCCACCCCGGACTGATCTTCGTATTCGGCGGCTTCGTACTGAGGGCCAACTCGCTTGGCCACCTGGAGCAGATCGAGAGCTACGCCCCTGGCCGTCAGGCCAGGTTTGGAAACTTAAACTATACTGCCGAAATCCGCGGAGACTTGATCTTTGACAGATTCGAGCCCATGTCAGGTGCGCTGCACAGTCACGACGAGCATGACTTAGCTCTGCCATCGGACGGTGTTCGGGAAATCACACCTGTGGCTACTCCGCCCCTCAATTCGGAGCAGATTGCGCCGTCCGATAACGGGTGGATGGACCCCGCCATGGAGGCCGCACACTCAGTGGCGATAGAGCCGAATACTGATTTCACCTCCTATGAGACCTGTATTGCCGGACAGTTGAATTCGTCCTCGGCCACGGGCTCCGAACCGCCTACGTCCGTACCTGTCGAATATGATTGGGCGCCAATCATGGAGTTTTCCTCCGCGGATATCTTTCAGCACTCACCCTTGGGCGACATGCTAAATTCATTAAGGTCTCTCTCCTTGTCAGGAGACCCCTGGCCGAACTATGTCCTACTTGAGTGAGAAGCGGACGACGAAGAAATTTGTTTCCCACCCACCACCCACTTGATAGCCACTGTCGATGACTTAACCGACATACTCGATTTCGGCTCCGAAGACATCGATGGTATGGACGATGATGCAGGAGACGAACAGGAACCACCGCCTAGAGGACGGTGGACTGCCACCTCATCATATGATATATACATGGTGGACACCCCCAAAGAGAGCGATGGCAATAAGGCAACAGAGGATAATCCCCTCGAGAAGCAATCTAAGCACCGGCGTCAACGCCGCCGCTCCAAGCCCCGCCATAGCAAAAGCGGTGATACCGGCACAAGAAACAATAACGCTGCAGATAGTGCCGAAGACGAAGACAATCCCCTCCAGCCAAACCTCGAGCTGGAGGATGGGCAAGCTAGCCCTGAGGAACAGGCAGCAGACGGAGAATCAAAGGATGACAATTACATGCCTTTCTCCGAAGACGAGGTGAGCCTCGGAGACGAAGAATTTATCGTGCCTGAGGATCCCGTCGAGCAGGAGCGCTTCAAGGGCCGACTTATAGCCACAGCAAATAGCCTGAAGAAGAAGCAACAGCAGCTTCAAGCTGACCAAGATCTGCTAGCGGATAGATGGACTGAGGTCCTAGCGGCCGAGGAATACGAACTCGAGCGCCCAACCAAAAGTTACCCAAAGCGCAGGTTGCTACCCCAACTCGAGGAGGAAGCATTAAAGCCTACGCTTCTAGCGTATGATGTGCCTGACCGGCCTCCTCGTGGCCGAGACAAAGCGGCGTATCAGGCCGAAGTCCAGCCCGCACCCCGCCGCCAGTCAAACAAAAATGCTAAGGCCGGGGGTAATACGAAGGACCTACGAGACGTATTGGTTAACAAAGCAGGACATGCAAGATCGATCTACGGATCACAGGGGCGCGCCTCAACGCGTGACGATAACCGTCACACCGGATATACTAAAAGCAAATCTGGCTGGGCCGAACACAGCAAACAAGACTATTAACTGCGTCGTGATATAGCCCGGCACAAAGGCATCGCACACCCCCTATGCTTCACTGGTGAAGTAATGGATCATGAATTCCCACAAGGGTTTAAACCCGTAAACATTGAATCATATGATGGCACTATAGACCCCGCAGTATGGGTAGAGGATTTCTTCCTCCACATTCACATGGCCCGCAAGGATGATCTACACGCCATCAAGTATGTCCCGCTAAAACTCAAAGGACCGGCTCGGCATTGGCTGAATAGCTTGCCGGCAAACTCCATCAGAAGTTGGGAGAACCCGGCAGACGCATTCCTGGACAACTTCCAGGGCACTTATGTGCGGCCACCAGATGTTGACGATTTAAGTCACATAACACAACAGCCCGGAGAGTCGGCCAGGAAATTCTGGACGCGGTTCCTAACTAAAAAGAACCAAATTCTCGACTGTCCGGATGCCGAAGCCCTAGCGGCCTTTAAACATAACATCCGCGACGAGTGGCTCACCCGACATCTCGGGCAAGAGAAGCCAAAATCCATGGCAGCCCTCACGACACTCATGACCCACTTTTGCATGGGCTAAGATAGCTGGTTGACCCGTAACAACAACACAGCAAGCAACCCTGGCGCATCAGAGGCCGGAGACAGCAACGGCAAACCCCGACGCAACAAACACAAGCGCCGCAAACATGGTGAAAATGCCAAAGATACGATAGTCAACGCCGGGTTTAGTGGCTCTAAGTCCAGCCAGCGGAAGGGGCCACTCCAAAATAATAATCCCGGTCCGTCCAGTCTGGACCGCATACTCGACCGCCCAGGCCAAATTCATGGCACCCCGGGAACACCAGCCAATCATACCAACAGAGAATGCTGGGTCTTCAAACAAGCCAGCAAGTCAGGCGCCAAAAACAAAGATAAGGGGTCTCAAAGTGATGATGGCGACGAGGAGCCCAGATCACCGAGCACAGGAGGGCAAAAGAAATCCCCCCCCCCCCCGCAAATCCAAACGGTGAAC
Organism: Triticum aestivum; assembly: GCF_018294505.1. Lineage (NCBI taxonomy): Eukaryota > Viridiplantae > Streptophyta > Magnoliopsida > Poales > Poaceae > Triticum > Triticum aestivum. Next base: position 575,378,989 of record NC_057812.1, read on the forward strand.
GTGGTAAACGGCACCCACACCCCCAACCCGGACCGGATGCGCCCCCTTAGGGATATCGACTTAACGGAACCAGTCGTCCCACAATATAAACTCAGGCCGATCACCTTCAACCGCATGAATCCTCCGGTTAACACCAATCAGGGCAATCCAGCCGCACTAGTCCTCGACCCAATAATTGACGGGTTCCACCTCACACGAGTCCTTATGGACGGAGGCAACAGTCTAAACCTGCTTTACCAGGACATAGTGCGCAAGATGGGCATCGATCATTCGGTGATCAAAGCCACTAAAACCACCTTCAGAGGTGTTATACCAGGTGTGGAGGCCAGTTGTATAGGCTCCATCGCCCTTAAGGTAGTCTTCGGATCACCAGACAACTACCGTGCCGAAGAGTTAATCTTCGACATCGTCCCCTTTCGTAGTGATAATCAGGCATTGCTCGGACGAACCGCGTTCGCTCGATTCAACGCGGTGCCACATTATGCCTACCATAAACTCAAGATACCTGGTCCGCGCGGTGTCATCACGGTTAACGGCAAGGCTGAACTTTCCCTTGGTACCACAGAGTATACCACTACTTTAACAGTGGAAGCAATGAGTGGCACCTTTAAATCGAACCTCGAGTCGACGACCAGGCTCCCGGACACCGCCAAAGGACTCCGAACTGCTTCACGGCAGAATAAAAAGGCTCGTCCAGAGCTTAATTAAAAACACCCCGGCAAAGGCCAGGACATGCCACACACCGCGGCTCAACCGCTCTACGGCACGCAAGCATTTCTTACATTTTCCTTGCAGGTTCAACTCTACGCAGACCAGGACTGGCGATATGGAGGCAGCTTGAACGCGCAAGGGAATCCTTAGATATTCCCCGCGATGATCATCCGACTACACTCCGGATCCGCATACAGCTTCTTCCCCCTGGTCTCAGCAGGTTCCACCATCATATTTCTTTTTTATCACATTACCTGTACTTATACGCATCGACGCAATATTCAAATACAATATGTGGATTTATGCGATGCTTATCCTTAAAGATTTGTCAAGTGGCATCTGTACACCGCGATATGCCCTAAATATGCCAGGGGCTTCGTTTTACCCATAATATGGCAATAAAGTCCAAACACCTTCATGGAAGTTCGGCACCCCGAACTTATAGCATTATATGCATCAGCTCCGAATCATGTCTTGGGTCACTTCCGGACGAGCACCTCTGTAGAGAAAGCCAAAAACTGACTGTCATGATACGGCAAGAGCTAGTCAGCTGTTCGAGAGGTTCTAAAATCTTTAAGGATTTCTCCCGCATAATGCCATAACCAATGCAGCGTGCGATGGATCAGTTCTTCTTCCGATCAAGTGCTTATAGAGCCCCTCGTGCGGTCTTCCGAACACCAGGGGCTACGCCTACCTTCGTAAAGCTCCTATGGCTAAGTGAGAGTGATAACGCCCTATAGTTTGATTGCCTGGTTCATTGTGCTGAACACCTCCTTCGAAGGACCCAAAACTGGATAAAGAGTGATCAGGTTTATCCCGACCACCCCCGTACTTCCTACGTGGGGGCAGAAGCCAACGACTGGCCAACTCTCAGGATTAATACATAAAACGGCCGCGCAGGAGGATAAACTTTTATACAACTAGCAATAAATAACGACCTTGTTCAAACATTACAACATGATTTGCATTCATGGAAATATAACGTCCTTGGTGCATTGCTCCGCCGCAAGGCAGGATCCTTTCAGGACACTTTCATAATATAATTCGGGCTTGCGGTGCTCCTTCCCCTTGGGCGGTCCCTCGGTCATCAGCTTTTCAGCATCCATCTTGCCCCAGTGCACCTTTGCGCGGGCGAAGGCCATTCGCGCACCCTCTATACACACTGACCGCTTGATGATGTTAAGTTGAGGGCAGGCACCCACAAGCTGCTTCACGAGCCCGAAGTAGCTACTTGGAATCGGCTCGGTGGGCCATAGCCAGATAATCAAATCCTTCATGGCTAGTTCGGCCGCCCTATGCAGTTCGATCAGCTGTTTCAGTTGGTCGACGAAAGGCACCGGATAATTCGGTGCCAGATACTACGACCAGAAGAGCTTATCCGCAGTGTTCCTTTCTTTGGCTCGGTAGAATTGGGTGGCATCCGATATGCTGCGGGGCAGATCCGTAAACACCCCTGGAGAAATCCGAACTCAAAATTAGAAACATGATTTTCTCCTCAAATACTTGATTTACATGGAAAAGAGCCTTACCCGCGGTGATCTTCCTCACCTCTTGGATCTCCTGCAGGGCGCCTTGGGTTTCCCCCTGGGCATCGCGTGCGGCCTGGTGAGCCCTGGTGAGTTCGGATTCTTTCTCCGTTAAACTCTGCTCCAAGGTCTCACATTTCTTAACGTCCTCTTGAAGCTTCTGCTCAGCTTCAATAACCCTGGCCTCATGCTTCTCATGAAGAGCCTGCCCTGCGGTTGCCTTTTCCTCGGCCTCGGCCATAGCCTTCTTAAGAGCCTCGGCTTTGGTCATCGTCCCTAGAGAAAATCATGGAACATATTTTATCATACTGGAAATTCGTTCGCGCTGAAGGCGAACAAGGCTTGCGCATACCTTGCTTCTCTTCCAACTGCCTTTTCAACTGGCCAAGTTCTTCTTTGGCCTGCTCCAGACTTTGATTCAGTCCGGAGACCTCCTCAGTATGAGAGGCAGCACCGCTGCAGACGCCTGCTTATAAAAGAGAGACAGATGTCACCAAATGAGTCTTCCTGCGAACATAAAATTTGATCCTCTGTCCGGTTCTTTCTTTCACTGAACAGTGTATCAGGGGCTACTATCCATACTATGTCATTCTTCCAAACCTCATAAAACATACCTCAAAGCCTCTTATAAGGCTGATGTAGGCTTCATTCAATCCACTCTCAGCAGACTGAATCTTCTCAATCACCGCACCCATAAGGGCACGGTGTTCATCGACGATGGAGGCGCTCTTCAGCGCCGCCAACAAAGCATCTGGCACCTCTGGTTGGACAGAGATTGCCGGTGGAACAAGCACGCCCCCTCCATCAGAGGGAGGCCGCCTGCTTGATTCTGGAGCAATATTGGTCTCCGGAATTGCGTCCGGCTGGGAGCCAAATTCAAGATGGCTCCCACCGACGACTCCTATGGGAATCTTCTCCCCCATGTCATTGGCCCCTGAAGTTTGACCTCCAGGTGCCACTTTCACGATCTCTTCCTCCCCTCCTTGGCTGAGGTCCTTCTGGGATGAAGCCTCGGTGTTATCCACATGTTTTGGGGAAGGGGCCTTCGGGGGCGTCCCGCTCTCCATAGCATCCGAGCTCAACAAATCCTCTGATGAGGATTGTTCGGTGCGGGACCTCACCGGACTACAAAAAATATGGCTCAGGTCAAAATATTACACCATGATGAGATTGGACACATAAATGTGTTGGGATTTTATACTCACGAGTTCACCACGGGCTGGGCCCTGGGATCCCACGCCAGGCTGTTGTCGGCGGCGGCAGTGGACTCTTCCGGAAGAGGAGCTTTTCCCCTTTTAGGAGACTCGGCCTCCAAGTGTATGGAGGCCGCCCTCTTCTTTCTTCCCCCCGCTGGGGGTTCGTCTTCCTCCTCGTCCTCGTCCTCTTCGGAGGCAGAACGGGCATTGGAACCTTCGGATATTGTGTCTGAAGTGCCGCGGTGACGAAGGCCACCCTGGGTCTTTTTGGCCACTTTCTCGGCCTTCTTCTTCGGCGCCTTATACGGCACCGGGACCAGCATCTTCGTCAGAAGTAGGTTGGCCGGTCCTTCGGGCAGCGGGGCCGGACAGTGGATCTGCTTTGCCTTCTTCGTCCAGCCCTAGGGGAGTTGAGGAAAACACACTAAGCATTTCCTTTGGGTTATGTGGATAAAATGTAAGATAGCTTACCAAGCTTGCAGGGCGGGACAATTGGTACCCGCGGTCCTCGGCCGAGTCCGGCCATGATTTGCCGGACTTGAAAAGCACCTTCCAAATGTCTTTGTGCGAGGAGCTGATAACCACAAGTATAGGGGGTCGCAACAGTTTTCGATAAGTAAGAGTGTCGAACCCAACGAGAAGCTAAAGGTAGAACAAATATTCCCTAAAGTTCTATCGACCATCGATACAACTCTATGCACGATTGACGTTTGCTTTACCTAGAACAAGTATGACACTAGAAGTACTTTGTAGGTGTTTGGATAGGGTTGCAAGAAAATAAAGAGCGAGTAAATAAAAGCTAGGGGCTTTTTAGATAAAGACACAACTAAATTAGTTTTAGTAAAGAGCTTTATGTTACGAGAAAGTTATTTGTCCCTAGGCAATCGATAACTAGACCGGTAATCATTATTGCAATTTTATTTGAGGGAGAGGCATAAGCTAACATACTTTCTCTACTTGGATCATATGCACTTATGATTGGAACTCTAGCAAGCATCCGCAACTACTACAGATCATTAAGGTAAAACCCAACCATAGCATTAAAGTATCATGTCCCCTTTATCCCATACGCAAACAACCTACTTACTCGGGTCTGTGCTTCTGTCACTCACGCCACCCACCATAAGCAAATCATGAACATATTGCAAACCCTACAACGGGGATCCCTCACGCTTGCGCGAAACGGAGAGCATCATAGGACAGCACCAATAATAAAACATGCAACTCAAACAAATCACGATCATCAATTAACCCATAGGACAAAACAGATCTACTCAAACATCATAGGATAGCCATACATCATTGGGAAATAATATATAGCGCTGAGCACCATGTTTAAGTAGAGATTACAACGGGTAAGAGAGAGGTTACACCGCTGCATAGAGGGGGGAAGAGTTGGTGATGATGGCGGTGAAGTTGTTGGTGAAGATTGCGGTGATGATGATGGCCACGGTGGCGTTCCGGCGCCACCGGAAGAGAAGGGGAGAGGGGGACCCTTCGTCTTCTTCTTCCTTGACCTCCTCCCTAGATGGGAGAAGCGTTTCCCCTCTGGTCCTTGGCCTCCATGGTGTTGGAGGGGTGAGAGCCCCTCCGAGATTGGATCTGTCTCTCTGTCTCTCTCTGTTTCTGCGTTCTGTTCTCCTGCCCTTTCACAGTTTCGTATATATATGGAGATCCGTAACTCCGATTGGACTGAAACCTTCGCTGTGATTTTTTACCAAAAATTAGATTTCTTGCGGCCGAAGAAGGACATCAACCGCCTTACGGGTGGCCCACGAGGGTGGGGGGCGCCCCCTCCTGGGGAGGGCGTGGGCCCCTGTCTCGTGGCCACCTTGGACACCGTTTCGCGTTGATCTTTCTCCCAGATTTTCCAAATATTCCAAAAATAAGCTCCGTCCGTTTTTATCCCGTTTGGACTCCGTTTGATATGGATATTCTGCGAAACGAAAAACATGCAACAGACAGGAACTGGCACTGGGCACTGGATTAGTATGTTAGTCCCAAAAATAGTATAAAAAGTTGCCAAAAAGTATATGAAAGTTGAATAATATTGGCATGGAACAATCAAAAATTATAGATACGACGGAGATTTATCTTGAGCCAAAGAGCTCTCGCAGGGTCTAGTGCTTGGCTGGATCGAATTCCCATAGATTGCAAGTCCGGTGTTGACAAGGCAGGATTCGGTGAACTAACATCACCTGGACTACATTAACGAGTTCGATGTTCTGGTCTTCCATATCCTTAACGCGCGTCTGGAGAACCGATAGTTCGTAGGACGAAGACCAGTTCAGGCCCTTCTTGGGCCAGGACGTAAGCCGCAGAGGGGCTCCCGATTGGAACTCGGGAGTAGCGGCCCATTCCGTGCCGCGCGGCTCAGTGATGTAAAACCACTGTTGTTGCCACTCTTTGATGGAATCATTAGAAGTACCTATTGGCCATGTAAGGTTGGGCATCTTGCTCACCATAGCGCCCCCGCACTCAGCGTGCTCGCCGCCCACTACCTTGGGCTTCAGTTAAAGATCTTCAGCCATAAGCCAAAGTGTGGCAAGATGCGGAGAAAAGCCTCACACACGACGATGAGTGTCGAGATGTTGAGCAAGGAATTGGGGGATAGATCATGAAAATCGATCCCATAATAATACATGATGCTGCGAACGAATGGGTGGAGGGGAAATCCTAGCCCGCGGAAAAAATGAGGGAGGAATACAACCCTCGCGTGGCGTTCCGGAGTAGGGACGATCTGTCCCGCCGTCGGGAGACGGTGGCTGATTTTCTTGGACAGGTACCCAGCCTCCCGAAGCTTTTTGATATCCTTCTCCCGGACAGTAGAGGCCATCCACTTGCCTCCTGCTCCGGATCCGGAGATTTTCGGAAGGCCTTTGTGGGCGGAGAAGACGAACGCTTGGGCGCTGGAGCTCAAGCGGAGGGAATGAATCGGGAAGAAGAAAGCGTGGGTACGAAAGGGAGTTCTTATCCCCTTATAAAGGCAGCAGGGATCCTGCGCCTCCCCACTGGCCCAATAAACTCGTTTATTCCCCAAGCGCCGTGATTGATGGCGCGGTTGGGTTACCCACGCCCGTATTGATGAGAATCCCGTGATAAGGGGACACGATCTCTACTTCGACAAGATGTGCCAAGAAAACCGCCTCGCAATATGGCAGTAGCTAGTTGAGAAAAACGGTTCGAATAATGACCGGGCCATGGCGTGATGTCACGTTATGAAAAGTTGTCAGCAGATTAGATTTGTAGAAATATTATACTCTCTACGGTGGTATGTGGAATGTGTTTTGCAGAGACGAACACGATCCTTGTGTTTGAAATCTTCTATGGAATATTCGGAGGAAGAACCCGCCTTGCAATGCCGAAGACAATCTGCATGCCGGACTCATCGTCATTGAAGCCTGGTTCAGGGGCTACTGAGGGAGTCCTAGATTAGGGGGTCCTCGAACAGCGGACTATATGCTTTGGCCGGACTGTTGGACTATGAAGATACAAGATTGAAGACTTCGTCCCGTGTCCGGATGGGACTCTCCTTGGCGTGGAAGGCAAGCTCGGCAATTCGGATATGTAGATCTCCTCCCTTGTAACCGACTCTGTGTAACCCTAGCCCTCTCCGGTGTCTATATAAACCGGAGGGTTTAGTCCGTAGAAGAATAATCATAATCATAGGCTAGCATCTAGGGTTTAGCCTCTACGATCTCGTGGTAGATCAACTCTTGTAATACTCATATCATCAAGATCAATCAAGCAGGAAGTAGGGTATTACCTCCATCGAGAGGGCTAGAACCTGGGTAAACATTGTGTCCCCCGCCTCCTGTTACAATTCGCCTTAGACGCACAGTTTGGGACCCCCTACCCGAGATCCGCCGGTTTTGACACAAGAGCCGGAGGCTCAAGTATAGTAAGGCCGAAGATGAGCAATATTCCACAGCCGGCGGGTCTCGAACATCGATAAGGTAGTATGACCCATTGTTCAGATTTTTGCTGACCACAAAAGGTCCTTCCCAAGGTGGGGATAGTTTGTGCATATCAGTCTGATCCTGGATAAGCCGGAGGACCAAATCACCTTCTTGAAAAGTTTTGGTTTTAACCCGGCGGCTATGATAACGGCACAGGTCTTGCTGGTAAATCACCGAATGAGCCGCTGCAAAGTCACGCTCCTCATCCAATAGGTCAAGTGCATCCTGACGTGCTTTTTCATTATCAGCTTCAACATAAGCCACCACCCGGGGTGAGTCATGACGGATGTCACTAGGGAGAACCGCCTCTGCTCCATAAACCATGAAGAAAGGTGTGTAACCCGTAGATCTGTTGGGGATAGTATTGATACTCCATAACACTGACGGCAACTCTTCCACCCAACAACCCGGCGTCCTCTGTAAAGGAACCATAAGTCGGGGCTTGATGCCTCTCAAAATCTCTTGATTGGCTCTCTCAGCTTGACCATTGGACTGGGGGTGAGCCACTGATGATACATCAAGTCGAATATGCTCTCGTTGACAAAACTCTTTCATAACACCCTTGGACAGATTAGTGCCATTATCAGTTATAATGCTATGGGGAAAGCCAAAACGGAAAACCACCTTTTTGATGATTTGCACTGCCGTCGCCGCGTCACACTTACTAATCGGCTCTGCTTCAACCCACTTTGTAAACTTGTCAACCACCACCAAAAGGTAGGTCTTTTATCTTTGGACCTTTTGAAAGGCCGAACCATATCAAGCCCCCAGACTGCAAACGGCCAAGCAATTGGAATCATCCTCAATTCATGTGCCGGCACATGAGCTCGTCGTGAAAATTTCTGACAACCATCACATTACTGACCAAATCTTCTGCATCAGCATGAGCCGTCAGCCAAGAAAACCCATGATGGAAAGCCTTGGCTACAAGATACTTAGAGCCGGCATGATGACCACAATCTCCTTCATGGATCTCTCATAGAATCTCACAGCCATCCTCAGGAGAAACGCAATGTTGAAACACCCATGTAACACTATGATGATGCAACTCTCCATTGACAATAGTCATTCACTTAGACCGCCGGGTTATCTGCCTGTCCAAAGTTTCATCTTCATGTAACTCGACCTGAGATAATGCTACTTCACCAACTACAACTTCACCGCGTATCGACACTGCACCGAGTTCTTCTGCACCACCAGACCTCAACAACGACCTTGTTGCTTCGCCTACTCCTCATGGGAACGAGTAGATGCTCTATGTCTTCAAACCTTTTTGGTCCTTACTGACAAAAGGGGGAGAATCATATGAGTTGATAGTCTTCAAGCGGGTCCATATGGGTGGTTGTTATACTTTTTTCCAAGTGCTTACAACTCTTGCTTTTGATACATTTGGTCTTTGGAGTTGTAACACCTAATCTTGATGGTCGTCTGCTACCTTTTCTGCAAACTATGTGATGCGATGATAAATTCCGCATGTGCGATGATAAATCCCGCACAAAGTCATTTCGCAGACGTCCATTTTTCATTATGCATGTCATTACCTTAGTTATATCCTTTCATGCATGATGAATTGTCTTTATTAGTGGAAGAGGATCTCCACAAGTACGACCTGCCATGTGCATTTGCATTCAAAAGCAAAATACTTATATGCACATGTTCAGGGGAGCCTTTTTACTACTTATGAAGACAATACCTTGATCCTTTACAATTTCACATACTTTTATCCCAAAGTTGAAAAATTCAACCAGTTTGTCATCAATCACCAAAAAGGGGGAGATTGTAAGTGCATCTAGTGCCACCCCTAGTTTGTTTTGGAGTATAGACGACAAACCTGGTTGAGGGACTAATGTGTTTGTGAGAATTGCAGGATAACACAGGTAGTAGTCCCTCATTGATTCGGTTTCCTATCGGAGATGACCCCTAAAAATGTGTGAAGACATTGAAGACAGTGGTGGTCTGTGAAGATATTCACAACGAAGATTATGGCTCGAGAAGACATTCACATGAAGACTATGGAGTGCAAAGACATAGTTGTTTTGTAGTTTCCTTTTCTTCTTTGTTGAGTCATAGGAACCACCGTACTATTAAGTGGGGTCCAGGTGAACAAAGTCAGAGTGACTGAAGTGATGCTCAACCAAATTCTATGTCTTCGAGTGAGACAATGAGATCAAACCTTATCCAGAGCTGGATGAGTCAGCTTTACTTGTAGCCTAAGTTAAGCTGTCGCGTGTGTTTGAAATCTGACCGTTGGAACATGTGTCAGTTCCTTAGTAACCCAGGGTCATTTTGGACAAATCAGGTCGGGTTGCCTAGTGGCTATAAATATCCCACCTCCTACACCATAAATTGGTGGTTGCTCAGAGTTAGTGCACGGCTTTTGTCGTTTGAGAGCAACCCACCTCGAAGCTTTTGAGAGAGAGAAATCCTTGCGAGGACAAAGCCCAAAACACCCAGAGCCAAAGAGTGTTAGGCATCACTGAAGTCTTTCTGTTTGCGTGATCTGAAGACTTGTTACACTTGAGGACTATGAATCCTCCAGCCGGTTAGGCGTCGCGTTCAGAGCATCCAAGAGTCATTGTGGATTGCGGGTGAACGAAGTCTGTGAAGGTTTGGAAGTCTACCTTGAAGACTTACCAGAGTGATTGGGCGAGGACTAGGTGTCCTTAGCTCAAGGGGAATAAGGTGAAGACGCGGTCTTCTGAGTTAAATCTCAGCCTCCCTAACCAGATGTACAGTTGTCACAGCAATTGGAACTGGTCCAACAAATCACTGTCCTCACCAAGCAACTGGTTCTATCTTCTCCCTCTCTTTACTTAGTGTTAGTCTTCGTGAAGTTATTACCTGCTTGAGTTACCTGTTTGACTTCACTGTGTGACGACTATTGTTGTTTGGCTTCATACTATCTTCCATCCTGATCCATACTGCCTAGCTGCCATTAGTCTTTGTGATTTCACTTCATTGTATACTTGACTATGGCTTGCCTAGTGTAGTCTACCATCCGCTGCATGTTAATAGGTTCATTTCTATCGTTTGTCTTTGAAACTTCCATGTTTTGAAGACTTTCATAAAAGTCGCCTATTCACCCCCCTCTAGTCGATAACTAGCACTTTCAATTGGTATCAGAGCAAGGTACTCCCTTGTTCTGTGTGATTCGGTTTAACCACTTGGAGTTTTAGCTATGTTGCCTGCAGGGATAATCAAAGTCTTCGCTGCGTGCCCTATCTTCAATGTCACTGATTACCCTTACTGGAAGAATAAGATGCGCATGGATCTTGAAGCCATTGATGTCGACCTTTGGTATGTCTGAAGAACGGCGTTCCCAAGGGCGGTGAAGTCATCACTCCTACTGATGTCAAGAAGTTCATTCAACTGGATTCTACTGCGAAGAACATCATCTGCGGTCATCTGACCAAAGGACAGTATGGTCGTATGGGTGCTCTGGAAACTTCGAAGCTAGTCTGGGACTGGCTCTCCAAGGTCAACGAAGGCGTCTCGACCCAGAGAGATCAAAGGATCAGTGCTCTTCGCAACCTCTTCAACCACTTCAAGAGAAATGACAATGAGAATGTCCAGCTCACGTTTGATCGCCTCACTGATATCACCAATGAGCTTCATGCACTCGGCGCTACTGAGACCACCAAGCATGAAATCGTCAAGACACTCCTGAGATCCCTTGACAGCTCATTTGATACACTAGGCCTGATGATCCAAGATCTCCCTGACTTCAAGGCACCCGATCCGTCTGCCATACTTGAGAGGCACAACACACATGAGTTTCAGCTATCTGAGAAAAGAGACATCTATGGTCCCAACTATGGCCGAACTCACGCTTTGAAGGCAAAGGCTGTTTCCTCATCTAACGAAGAATCTGACTGCAGTTTTGGGGATCCTGGAGACATTGGAAAGGAGCTTCCTATGCTTGTGAAGAAGTTCCAGAAATTCACCAAGAAGAAAGGCTTCAGAAAGTCTTCAAGATCCAGCTCAAGAAATGATGAAGCTTCCACTCATGACCACAAGAAGAGAACATGCCACAAGTGCAAGAAACCTGGTCACTACATCTCTAAGTGTCCACAATGGGTGTCGGTATCAAAACAGGAGGATATCGGTAGGGGGTCCCGAACTGTGCGTCTAAGGCGGATGGTATCAGGAGGCGGGGGACACGATGCTTACCCAGGTTTGGGCCCTCTCGATGGAGGTAATACCCTACTTCCTGCTGATTGATCTTGATGATATGTGTATTACAAGAGTTGATCTACCACGAGATCATAGAGGCTAAACCCTAGAAGCTAGCCTATGGTATGATTGTTGTCGTCCTACGGACTAAGCCCTCCGGTTTATATAGACACCGAAGGGGGATAGGGTTACACAGAGTCGGTTAAAAGGGAGGAGATCTACATATCCGTATTGCCAAGCTTGCCTTCCACACCAAGGAGAGTCCCATCCGGACACGAGATGAAGTCTTCAATCTTGTATCTTCATAGTCCAACAGTCCGGCCGAAGGATATAGTCCGGCTGTCCGGAGACCCCCTAATCCAGGACTCCCTCAGTAGCCCCCGAACTAGGCTTCAATGACGATGAGTCCGGCGCGTAGATTGTCTTCGGCATTGCAAGGCGGGTTCTTCTCCAGATTCTGAATACCTGCTAAGTAGTGTGCGGTCTCCCATATATGTTGCACTTCTTGGCTTCCTAGCCCAATAATGGCTATCTTCCACGTGTCGAGCGAATGCGAGAAGCCAAGGCATTTTTATATTTGCCACCCTAGCCATGTGAGTAAACTGTCTATTAAAGAGACGGGGATTCGTAGATCCAGATCACACCATCCTCCCACGGCAAGTATCCATCGGAGCGCGCTCGGAAAAATCCATTCCAACATGGCCGACCATTGCAGCTCCTCCTCTCGCTCCCGTAGCCCTAAGCCCGGTGATTGGAAGAAGTGTTCCGTCCCGCACAGCCAATTAGTAGAGTTACAGACCCAGGGATTTCTCCCTCCAGCGTATATGGTCCCCGTTCGAGCCGGGCTCGCCACCTATAATGGCGGGGAGCAAGCGGAGAGCTTTCCCAATCCCTCTAAGGGGGAGCGGGTATGCCTTGTCCCTTATTTATTAAGGGGACTTGGATTTCCAATCCATCCGTTCCTTCGCGGGCTCCTGGAATTTTATGGCCTCCAGTTGCATAATCTCACCCCAGCTTCCATATTACACATCACTGGTTATGTTGCCTTTTGTGAGCTGTTTCTGGGCTGCGAAGCTCATTTCGAGCTGTGGAAGAGGCTATTCTGCCTTGTGCCCCGTACACAGAAGGGGTCAATATATCAAGTGGGCAGAGCCGAAATATGGCGAATCGCCGGGACCGGATACCTGTCCGGTACCCCGAAGAAGACGTCCGAAGACTGGCCTTCGGAGTGGTTTTACATGGAGGACATCCCCCTTCCAGATCCTATTCGGATGGGTCTTCCCGAGTTCGACAATGCCCCTTTGAAGAAACGCCGAAGCTGGCGCCCTCGGAGCCATCAGGAGGAAGATAACGGAGAAGTCCTTTACCTTATGGGCCGGATAAAAGTACTGGCTCAATCAGGATTGACAATAACCGAGGTTATGTCAATATGTATAATGCGGGGAGTACAGCCACTTCAATATCGAGGGCACCCCATGTGGCACTTTAACGGGGAAGATGACGCCACCCACTGCGGGCGTAAGGGACCGGACTCAGTTGCTGCTCTAGCAAAAATTATGTCTGATTTGTACAAGGGAGAGGAAGAGGAATTCATCCGCATTAAGCCACGGGATGGATTCTCCATGTACAAACCTCCAAGCTGGGTGAGCTGTCACTTTTTACTCCCAGCCTTCCCGCATTCATCGTCATAAGTATTTCCCTTGCTGTTTCATGGCAGGAATTGTGAAAAGCTGTAAGGGAGATCAACAACCCACCTCCACAACCGGAGGACCCTGACCGGGCCCTCGATCCCGGACTCGAAGAGGATCCGGACATATTTGTGGAGCTGATCGACAGGACATTCTATCAATTGAGATGCGATGATGCCATGGTGGCCATCATAGTCGACTATCCGGGGCTACTCCCTGCATCGCATGTAAGAAAAACCAGAGCCCCAACTTTCGAGAAGGATCCCCTTTTATGCACTTCACCTACCATACACATATGGTGTTTTCCAGGGAAGGCCCTCCGGACGCCATGACGAACCCGCAGTGACTCGCCAACAAGGGGCACTGAAGCCGGGTAGGCTAAAAAGGAAGGCGGTCAGGACTGAGATGTCGGCGCAGAGGTATGATGCAGAACCTCACTCCGTGGTTGTCGTCTTTTAAAATATAATAATGTCCATGTTTCCTAGTAGGAAAAACGCTCGCCGGACTATATCGGAGAGGTTGCCGATCACGCCTCCACCAGTCGGGCTCCAGGGCCGGACATAGAGGCGGAAGCTAACACGGGGCGAACGCCGGATGCTCCTCCTACAGAGGATGCGGATAAACTATCCGCTACGAATTCCGAAGTGGAGAGCACCATGAATCACAGGCGTCCCGGGCCGTACTCCGTGATGCTTGTTTCTCCCAAGAGGCTTTTGATGCCTTCAACTCAGGAGACGCGTACATCCGTGCTACTCAAAATGGTCTTGCCAGAGCCACGAACCAGTATGTAAAGGATATATGGGTAAGAAAATCTGATGATTATATATATCAGTAACCCTTGAGACTTGAAACTGTTGACACAACTTATTTAAGGATCATAACTTGTGTAGGGGGTTCTTACATAGAAGAATACCCAATTGTCTCAAGAGCTGGAAGAGTGCAAAGCCCAGCTATGGGCCACGGTTGCCGCGTTGAAGGAGTCCAAGAAGGCCCTCACTGGTAATACTTGTTTCCATTGCAAAGAATGACAGGTACCAGATAGTATGCAGCATGCATTCAAATCTAACAATAGATGTTGCAGATGACTCCGGAGTGAATCCGGAGGCCGTGCCAAGGGATACGCAATGTGCTAATCAACAGCTAAATGCTGGCGAGCGCGTGCTTACGCGGGTCAGGCTGGAGAAAAATGATCTCCAAGACGCCAATATCCAGCTGGGCGTGGAACTGAAAGATGTTCGAGACCAGCTTGCGGACTCCGTGAAGGAGAATAAGCGGCTTTGACGCGGCATTTTCAGTAAGTGCTTGAACGAACTTTTGAAAGAGTTCGGCGAAGAAGCCGGCTAACAGAGTTATGTCTGCAGATGCTGACGGGTCGTCCTGCAGAGGAGATGCCTGGGTCTGCGGGTGATCTTCTACCAGAGCTCTCACAACTGCACGAACAAGTTCGGCAGGTGATGCAGGACATTGCCCAAGCCTTGTGGCCATCCGCCTCCCCGCCAGGAGGCATGGGGGAGCTTATAGAGAAGCTCAAGGCAGCGCGGCGGCACTTCCGATTATGGAAGATATCAGCCTACCGACAAGGTGCAAGGGAAGCCTGGGCCATGGTGAAGACGCAATATACCAAAGCTAACCCAAACCACATGGCCGAGGTCGGACCTGTGGGGCCTGATGGGAAAGAGATCCTCGTCAGTTTGGTGTATGACCAAGTAGAATTAGCCGCAAAGTATTCTCAACAGGATTGTAGGCTAGACAGCCTGTTGGATGGTATAGAAGAAGAATTTAGCCAGTCTAAGTGACTGTGTAATTTAAGTGACATATATAATGTCCCTAGCCGGATTGTAAATCATTTGTCATGGCGGACCTTTTCGCTTCGACCTATGGACCCGATAGTCCGGAGTGTATCCGAATACCCGCTCGGTTATGTAAAAACCGGGGTACGCGTGGAAACCAGGCGTAGGGGTCATAAGTGCTTGAATAGACAAGTACCCAACTAGCTATGTTATATTACATGGATAGTAAGAAACATCTTCCGGGTTCCGTTAAGGGTTCCTTTCCCTAGGTACGCATGCCCTAATGTGCATGTCCGAACTACAAAAAGAGACGCAGGCTATAAACATCTGGGGGCATGTATCAAAATAAATAAAAGTCTTCCTTTGTTCACCGACCGAATATTCCCTTAAGAACGCTAGCTTTCGGCTTCACCCAGTCTGAGATACACATCCGGCTGACCCGACAGTAACAATCGCAGAGGTGCTCCCCTTATGCCCTAGCCGAATTAACGGGAACGTAGGGCATAAATACAAGAGCCAGGCAACCCAGCTTGGCCAAAACTTAAGTCATATCGATGCATATAATGGCGAAAAAAGGTACATGTGGAAGAATAACACATGTGTGGGGCATGAATCCCAGAAGAATAGTTATATTAAGCTTCTGTATAAGAAGCCCCCAGGTATAATGAGTGCGGTTAGCGCGTCAAGATTGTGTAGTCAGGACACAAGTTAGCCTTAGAAGGCCCTGACGAGAACGAAAAAAGAAGAGAGAAAGAGAGAAAAAGACAGATAACAGATATGCGAAAAAATTGACGGGGGTAAGGAGACAAACATAGAGTCCGGCACTAGGCGTAGAATCTGCGGAGTCTGGCTGCATTCCATGGGTTTGGCTCGAGTTGGTTGTCCGATGCATCCCATAGATGGTACGCTTCACGGGTCAGAACCTGGTCAATAATGAAGGGACCTTCCCATTTGGGCTTGAGCTTGTTCTTTTTCTTCTCCTGCAGGCGTAGAACTAGTTCGCCAACGCTATAGGTTTTGGCCCGTACTTCTCTACTTTGATACCTTCGAGCCTGTTGCTGATAGAATGCGGAATGGGCTTTTGCCACGTCACTTTCCTCCTCCAGGGCATCCAAACTGTCCTGCAGATCGAGCTCGGCCTCTTTTTCTTCATACATGTGCATTCGAGGTGAGTCATGAATTATGTCGCAGTGCAGAACCGCCTCTGCGCCGTACACCATAAAAAATGGTGTGTATCCGGTAGTGCGATTCGGCATGGTCCGCAGCCCCCATAGTACGGAGTCGAGCTCCTCTACCCAGTGCGTGTTTGACACCTTTAAGGACCGCACTAATCTGGGTTTGATGCCGCTCATGATAAGACCGTTTGCTCGCTCAACTTGACCATTAGTTTGCAGGTGATAGACAGAAGCATAATCGAGCTTGATGCCCATGTTGCTGCACCAAAGTTTTACCTCATCGGCTGTAAAGTTCGTGCCGTTGTCAGTGATGATGTTGTGGGGGACGCCATAATGGTGTATAACCCCAGATATGAAGTCTATCACCGGTCCGGATTCAGCCGTTTTAACGGGTTTGGCTTCTATCCATTTGGTGAATTTATCCACCATGACTAGTAAGTATTTTTTTCTTATGGGTTCCCCCTTTGAGGGGTCCGACCATATCAAGCCCCCAGACCGCAAAGGGCCAAGTAATGGGGATTGTTTGGAGAGCGGTAGGCGGCATATGGCTTTGGTTTGCAAAAAGCTGGCAACCGACACAACGTTGGACCAGATCCTGTGCATCTGCCCGGGCCGTCGGCCAATAGAAACCTGTACGGAAGGCCTTGCTTACAAGGGCCCAGGCTGCGGCGTGGTGGCCGCCGAGTCCAGCATGGATTTCTGCCAAAAGCTTCCGCCCTTCCTTTTCGGAGATGCACCTTTGAAGGACTCCGGTAATGCTTTTCTTATAAAGCTCTCCCTCGTGGACCTTCTAGGCTTTAGATCGCCGCACTATGCAGCGTGCCTTATTTTGGTCCTCGGGTAGTTCCTGCCTGGTTAGGTAGGCCAGGAATGGTTCTGTCCACGGGGCGATGACGGCCATTATCATGTGGGCTGAAGGTGTTATTTCGGTGGCAGAGCCTCCTATTGTGTCAGAGTGTTCGGTATCTGGTGTTGTGGCTGGGTCCGGACTATTGTTACCGGTGTCCCCTTCCCATACCACGGATGGCTTAAACAGCCTTTCCAAGATGTTAGGTGGGACAGGGTTGCGCTTAGCGCCGATACGGGCGAGGATATCCGCCGCCTGATTGTTTTCCCGAGCCACATGGTGGAATTCAAGCCCCTCGAACCGAGCTGACATTTTGAGGACGGCGTTGCGATATGCCGCCATTTTTGGATCCTTGGCGTCGAAGTCTCAATTTATTTGAGATATTGCGAGGTTCGAGTCCCCACGCACCTCCAACCATCGAATGCCCATGGAAACTGCCATCCGAAGACCATGTAACAGGGCCTCGTATTCGGCTGCGTTGTTGGAGTCTGTGTATTGTATTTGGAGTATGTATTGGACTATATCTCCGGTGGGGGACGTCAGGACGACGCCAGCCCCCAGACCCGCCAGCATTTTAGAGCCGTCGAAGTGCATGATCCAATTGGAGTATGCTCCGTACTCTTTAGGGAGTTCGGCCTCTGTCCATTCGGTGACAAAATCGGCCAGTACTTGCGACTTAATGGCTCGCCAAGGTCTATATGTTATGTCGAACGGGAGGAGCTCGATGGCCCATTTGGCAATCTGGCCCATTGCATCGCAGTTGTTTATTATGTCGTTGAGTGGTACCTCTGAGGCCATGTAAGTGCATCTAGTGCCCCTTAGTGATTTTGGTGTATTGAAGACTTATAGGTTAAGGATCTAATGTGTTTATGAGTGTAACAGGTCTATAAGTCTATGAGGATTTTGATATTTACAGAGAAAGTCGACCCCTAAAAATGAAGTTCTTCGAGTGAAGACTTTGATATTCTGAAGACTTTCTAAAGACTTTGAAAGTGAAGAAATTGGTGTGACCTTGAAGACTTGGTATTCATTCGAGGAACATGAAGCGTGAAGACTTTTGTTTTCGTAGTTTCATTTTCTCTTTCTTGAGTCATAGGAAACACAGTACTGTTAAAGGGGGTCGAGGAAATACTAAGGAGAAAGTTTCCATGTGATGCTCAACTCAAATCATACACATACCAATCCCTTCGAGTGAAGCCATTGGAAATCTCATACAGTTCAGTCAATTTCTTCAGTGACAGAGACACAGTTCTTCTGGTCGCTGAGGACTTTTTTCTAACTCAGGAGTTAGGAATTCGCCAGTGCGAATTTCCTACACTGTGAGGAACATGATAGCCCTAAGGAATTTGTACCTCAACTTTCCGACCGTTGCTGTGCTACGCGCCAGCTGTCCCAAAATATCTTATCCACCTAACGGTCATATCATTGAAGGGCATTTATGTCTTATCATGTCGGGCTGCTCCCTAGGCTATAAATAGCCGCCCCCTACAACCACTAGCTGGTTGGCTGCTCCGAGAGAACTTGACACTTGTCATTTGAGAGCAACCCATCCTCCGAGGACTTTGAGCGAAAATCATCAAGTGAGGAAAATCCAAACCCAAACCCAAACACCTACAAACCCAAAGTGATTGAGCATCACTGAAGAGATTGATCCTGCGTGGATCCGACGCTTGTTACCATTGAAGACTGTGCTTCTTCCAGACGGTTAGGCGTCATGGTCTAGAGCATCCAAGAGGAATTGTGGATCGCCGAGTGACCAAGTTTGTCAAGGTTCGGAAGTCACCTGAAGACTTACCACGAGTGATTGGGCGAGGACTGTGTGTCCTTAGATCAAGGAGAATACGGTGAGGACTGTGTGTCCGGGACTGGGTGTCCTCGAGTTTAAATACTCAGCCGCTCCAACCAGATGTACAACTGAGACAGCAGTTGGAACTGGTCTACCAAATCATTGTCTTCACCAAGCCAACTGGTTCTATTTCCTCAACACTTTCATTTCCTCATTTCTATGTTGTGTGTTTGTTCATATCTGTGTTTGAACACTTTGACTGAAGACTTTCTCAATTTCCTCAGTTCAATTTCTTCAGTCTGTTTGTCTTCATTTTGTGCTATCCTGTGTTTACGCTTTCTGTACTCTGTGTTTGTCTTCATTTCATCATGATAATCATGCATATATTCTGCTATGTTTACTTCTGAGTACTTATTCCACTGCTAGTAGTTCTTCGCCAAGGAATTTCCTCACTAGCAAATTCCTCAGTGAAGAATTTCATAAAAATCGCCTATTCACCCCCCTCTAGTCGATATAACGCACTTTCAATTGGTATCAGAGAAAGGTACTCCCTTCTTCTATGTGATTTTGGTTTAACCGCCTGGAGTTTTAGTTATGTCGACCGTAGGTATGATCAAGGTCTCTGCTAGGTGTCCTACCTTTGATGGGACGGACTACCCCTACTGGAAGAACAAAATGCGCATGCATCTTGAGGCAATTGATAACGATCTCTGGTACATTGTGGAAAATAGTGTTCCCTTCGTCTCACCCTCACTGAACGCTACCGATGTGAAGAGATTCAAGCAACTCGATTCCCAAGCGAAGAATATCATATGTGGCCATCTGAGTAAAGGACAGTATGGTAGAGTGAGTGCTTTGGAAACTGCTAAGCTTATCTGGGATAGGCTGTCCAAGGTCAATGAAGGAGTTTCAACTCAGCGTGACTCTCGAGTTGATATTCTTCGCAATCTCTTCAACCGCTTCAAAAGACTCGACAATGAAAATGTTCAGCAAACCTTCGATCGCCCCACTGACATCTCAAATGAGCTTCAAGCACTTGGTGCCACTGACATCACCGACCATGAGGTGAAGAAATTGCTGAGATCGCTTGATTCCTCATTTGATACTCTGGCACTGATGATACAAGAGCGTGCTGATTACAAGTCACTTGACCCCGCTGATATCCTCGAGAGGCTAAATACTCATGAGTTCCAGCTTCCTGAAAAGAGAGATCTCTATGGTTCGAGCTATGGAAGATCACGTGCACTGAAGGCCAAGGTAGTATCAGAATCCGAAGATGAAGACTCTGGTAGCAGCCTTGGTGACCCTGAAGAACTGAGTCATGATCTAGCACTACTTGTGAAGAAATTCCAGAAGTTCTCAAGAGGTGGTCGCTTTGGAAAACCCTCAAGGAGCAATGATTCCTCATCCAGTGACTACAAGAAGAGGCTTTGTCACAAGTGCAAGAAACCAGGACATTACATTCAAGATTGTCCTCAGTGGGAAAAGGAATCAAAGAATAAGAAATACAAGGATTATAGTTTTGATGATGCGAAGAAAAAGAAGAAGTCCTCAAAATCTTCATCATCAAAATCCTCAAAGTCTTCATCTCACAAGAAGAGCAGCTCCAAGAAGGCTCGGGCATTCATTGGCAAGGAAATGGACTCTGAAGCTGAATCTGAGGAACAAGAGGAAGAGGAGGCTTCTGAGGACTCTGAATCAGGCGTGGCAAGCCTAGCCCTCGCTACTGCGTTCGTCAGCAAGTCTATCTTCAACTCTGAAGAAGATGATCTCACCAACAAGGCCGATGAAGGCAACGATGACTACGCTCCCACCTATTGCTTCATGGCAAAGGGTGCCAAGGTACCTAGATATACCTCCTCTGAATCTAGTGAAGATGAATCCGATGACAATCTTAAGCCTAGCTACTCTAAACTTGCTTCCCTTACTGCTAAACAACAAAGAGCTTTGGAAAAGGCTCACGAAATGCTTAGTAAGAGCGATGATATGTTGGGCGAAGAAATGGATCAGTCAAAAGCCTTGGCTGAAAGTCTTCAGAGACTACATTCTAAGTATGACTCCCTTCAAGATCAGCTTAACTCTCTCTTATCTGATCATGATAAGCTAAGAGTGAGTTATGAATATCTTCAGAAGGAGCACGATTCATTACTTGCTCAACAAATCAGCGTTTCTCAGGAAGAATTTATTCCTCCATGTTTAAAATGCATTGAACGAGAATCTGCTAATTCTTCACCTGAATGTTCAAATGCTTCAAATGTTACAAATTCTTCACCTGCCTCTGCTATCACTAATACCTCATCTGAGGACATCGCTAGTATCACTGACGATGCAGGGCTGAAGGAATTGTACATGAAAGGCATGTACAAAAGCCTCAAAGGGCATCAGACTCTTTGTGATGTGCTTAAAAAGCAGATCCTCAACAGGAACCCTAGGAAAGAGGGTATTGCCTTTGAGAGGAAACTTAACGCTGATGGTACATACTGGAAGCCTGAGCAGTACCCCAAAACCTCATGGGTTGCTGCAAAGGGACCTCCAGTTGACCCATCTAATTTATCTGGCTATACATGTGAAACTTCTCATTCTTCTGATGAGTCATTTGACTCCAACTATAAACTGTTCAAAAATCAGAATGGTGAAGTATTTGCTAGATATGTTGGCACTAACTGCAGGAACGGTTCCCCAATGAAGAAAATCTGGGTTCCCAAAAATGCCTTGAAAGTCTTCAGGTGAATGTCCTCATGACACCATCTGTGAAG
Source organism: Triticum aestivum (assembly GCF_018294505.1). NCBI lineage: Eukaryota > Viridiplantae > Streptophyta > Magnoliopsida > Poales > Poaceae > Triticum > Triticum aestivum. The sequence goes on from NC_057812.1 coordinate 575,400,596, forward strand.
AATAGGAACCCCAGATCAAATTCTTCATATGGACCAAATTCTTCATATGGATCCAAGTCCTCATACGGACCAAATTCCTCACGTGGATCAAATTCCTCAAAAGGATCAAAGTCCTCATATGAACATCATCGTGCTAACAACTTTGTTTCACAGGGAAGAGCCAAGGGCTATGAATATGAGCATTATTCTTCTAATCATTATGTTCATAAGTCCTCGAAGAATTTCTCTGCTTATTCATATGCTTACCCAAACCCCTCTTATGTGAAACGTAATGGTTTGGCCACTATGCCACCATTCTCATATGGAGCTCGCAGAGTGATGAACTCTTTGCCACCCCTTCAGATGTGGGTGGTGAAGAAAAAGAACTAATCTCTTATGCAGGGTCAGGTCTCCAGATGTACTGTAACGTCTGAAGAATTTGCTGGGGACCTGACAAATTGCCTGAAAGGACGCAGGCTAACCATGAAGAAATGAACTTTCATTTCACACGTCCTCCCTCTGCTTTATCTGTCTTACTGCTTGATGAAATTGATCTGATGAACTGTGATATCATATTCTTCACTGCAGAAGTATATGAGTTCGTAAGTTGCGCTAATTCATCTGCAAGATGATCAACCCAAAGCCACTGAGTGGGTCCTTGATAGTGGATGTACAAATCGCATGACTGGTGGCCGAAATCTGTTGATGGATGCTCCCTTATCGTCATCACATCTGTAGCATATCATCTTCGCTGACAAGAGCAAAAGTCAGGTATTGGGTCTAGGTAAAGTTGCTATCACAAAGGATCGACACATGGACAAAGTCATGCTTGTTGAGTCCTTAGGATACAACCTTATGTCTGTCTCAATGCTTTGTGATCTTGATATGGTTGTTGTCTTTGGCAAGTATCGTTGTGTTGTGATAATGGAAGCTGACAAATCCAAAGTCTTTGAAGGCTTTAGGAGAGGAGACTTGTATATTCTTGATTTCTCTGCAGATTCACAACCAGGCGTGTGCCTACTTGCAAAAGCTTCAGAAGGATGGCTATGGCATCGACGACTTGGTCATGCAGGCATGAGGAATTTGCACATGCTTGCGAAGAAGAAGCATGTCATTGGCATTGAGAATGTCAAATTCCTCAAGGATCACTTATGCGGTGCCTGTGAAGCTGGAAAGATGACCAAGGCCAAGCATCCAGCAAAGACCATCATGACCACTACTCGTCCATTCGAATTGCTTCACATGGATCTCTTCGGTCCTAATCACTATTCCTCTGTTTCAAATGAAGCATCTCAATATGGCTTTGTTATTGTTGATGATTACTCTCGTTACACATGGGTACACCTTGTCTCTTACAAACATGAAGTGCAGGAAGTCTTCAAACGATTTTCCTCGAGGGCTTCAACCAACTTTGGTGTGAAGATCAAACACATCAGAAGTGACAATGGCACCGAGTTCAAGAATTCAGGTCTCAATGAATATCTTGATGAACTTGGTATTACTCATGAGTTATCTGCTCCTTATACTCCTCAATAGAATGGCGTCGTGGAGTGCAAAAACAGGACTCTTGCTGAGATGGCTTGCACTATGCTCGATGAGTACAAAACCCCTCGTCGTTTCTGGGTTGATGCAATTGATACTGCGTGCCACATCATCAACAGAGTATATCTTCACAAATTCTTCAAGAAGACTGCCTATGAACTCCTCACTGACAAGAAACCCAATGTGAGTTATTTCAAAGTCTTCGGTGCTAAATGCTGGATTAGAGATCCTCATCACAACTCTAAGTTTGCACCGAAAGCACATGAAGGTTTTATGCTTGGTTACGGAAAGGACTCGCACACCTACAGAGTCTTCAACAATGTTCTTCACAAGATTGTTGAAACTGTAGATGTGCGGTTCGATGAAACTAATGGCTCGCAAAGAGAGCACCTACCTCCTGTGTTAGATGAACCAGCGCCTAAGGACTCTATCAAGCACAAGGCTACTGAAGATGTCATTCCTACTGAAGAATCTGCTGAAGAATTCATTCCAGAACGTGAAGAACGTCGAGCTGATGCACCTGAAGAAAATGCTGAGGAAATTGTTGCTGAAGAAAATGCTGATCACATTCCTCAACGACAACAAGCTCATCATCGCATTGCAAAAGAAGTTCAAGTGGAGAAGATCATCGATGACATTAGAGCACCAGGTCCTCTCACCCGCTCAAAAGCTTCACATCTATCTAACTTTTGTGGGAACTTTGCTTTTGTCTCTATCATAGAGCCCACTAAGGTAGAAGAAGCATTTCTGGAGCCTGAGTGGATTCAGGCCATGCAAGAAGAATTACATCAGTTCAAGCTCAACAACGTCTGGGAACTGGTCAATTGTCCCGATCCTCGCAAGCATAACATCATTGGCACAAAGTGGATCTACCGCAACAAGCAAGATGAAAATGGTGTTGTGGTGAGGAATAAGGCACGACTAGTAGCTCAAGGCTACACACGGGTTGAAGGAGTTGATTTCGATGAAACTTTTGCACCTATTGCTAGACTTGAGGCTATTCGCATATTGCTTGCTTATGCTAACCATCATGATATCATCTTATATCAAATGGATGTGAAAAGTGCATTCCTCAATGGTAAGCTTAAGGAAGAAGTATATGTTGCTCAACCCCCAGGTTTTGAAGATCCAAAACATCCTGACAAAGTCTTCAGACTTAACAAGGCCCTCTATGGCCTCAAGCAGGCCCCACGGGCGTGGTATGATACACTGAAGGAGTTCTTCATGAAGAAAGGCTTCACACCCGGTTCACTCGATCCCACTCTCTTTACTAAATCTTATGATGGTGAACTGTTTGTGTGCCAAATATATGTTGATGATATCATCTTTGGCTGTACTGACCAACATTATAGTGATGAATTTTCTTATATGATGAGTGAAGAATATCAAATGTCTATGATGGGAGAGTTGAAGTTCTTCTTAGGTCTTCAAATTTGTCAACAGCGCAATGGCATATTCATATCTCAGTAGAAATACCTCAAGGATGTCCTGAAGAAATTCGGCATGCAAGATTGCAAAGGCATCAAAAATCCTATGCCCACAAATGGTCAACTATGCATTGATGAAAATGGTATTGACTTCGATCATAAGGTATACTGCTCCATGATTGGCTCATTATTGTACTTATGTGCATCTAGGCCAGATATAATGCTTAGTGTTTGCATGTGTGCCCGATTTCAAGCTGCACCAAAGGAATCACACCATAAGGCTGTGAAGCATATTCTTCGATATCTAGCTCACACACCAACACTAGGATTATGGTATCCCAAGGGCTCGGATTTTGATGTCATTGGATATTATGACTCTGACTATGCTGGTGACCGTGTGGACCACAAGTCAACATCTGGTACTTGTCATTTCCTCGGACGATCCTTGGTCTGTTGGTCCTCGAAGAAACAGAACTGCGTATCACAGTCTACTGCTGAAGCTGAGTACATTGCTGCTAGTTCTTGCTATGCTCAACTGCTATGGATGAAGCAAACACTCAAGGACTATGGCGTCAACGTGAAGAATGTGCCTCTCCTCTGTGACAATGAGAGTGCCATCAAGATTGCTCACAACCCAGTTCAACACTCGAAGACAAAGCACATTTAGATTCGTCATCATTTTCTTCGCGATCATGTGTTGAAGGGCGACATTTCTATTGAGCATGTGAAGACTGAAGAACAGTTGGCTGATATCTTCACTAAGCCCTTGGATGAGAAGAGATTTAGCAAGTTGCGGTGTGAGCTAAATATCTTAGAGTCTTCGAATGTACTTTGAAAAGGCACTCATCCTAACACTTATGCAAAATTGATGACTTAGATGTGCAACACATGAAGAAACGTTTTTCTTCAATCAATGAAGAATAACACTCTAAGTGTGAAGAAATTAATGAAGAATTTGATTCTCAGAACCCTACGACAATTGTACGTGGTGTCTGAAATCATCATTCTTATACGGTGGGTCACGCCACCACAAAAGTTGAAAATCTTCAATTTGAGTTTTTCCTCAGTTTTGAAATTCCTCGGTTGTTCAAATTCTTCAACTTGCAAAATCTTCACTTGTGCCATCGTTTTTGTTCATTGGCTATATATATATGAGTTTATGTCCTCTACATCATTCACTTATAGCTATTCCTTCAAGTTGGTTTTTCTGCTAAGTGAATGTGATCGGACCCTCCCCTCTATGCTATACTCAATCCAATCTATTCACAAATTCTTCATGTGCGTTCTATTTGAAACTCGTTCAAAATCTTCACTGTATCCTTGTCAGCTGAAGAAATTGCGAACGGAACGTTAAAACAAATCTTATCCAAATTATCGGTTTTATCGCTCAAACCGTTCCGCATCCCATGATGCATTATTCTATTCACCCACGATCTACCACGATCTCCACTAACAGTACGTGGGTGACACATGTCGTGAGAAGGAGAATGGTCAGGGGCAAGTTCGTCCCAAATCTTCGGGCGAACAGTTTTTCACTGCCTCTATAAATACCCCTCAACCCTTCCTCACTTCTTTTACTCTGCTCGACCTCTCTCCCGCTCGAGCTTCTCAAACCCTAGCGCCGCCGCTACTCCATCGTCGCCGGTGAGGAAGAGCTTCACTGCCTCGACCTTGTCACCGTCGTACTCGCGCCGACCGTGGAAATCTTCACCTCTGCCGCCGCCGTAGACGTCTTCCTCCGCCGAGTTAGGGCGTTGAATATCTACACCGACGAATGTCACTGTTTCACCTCTCTGTTCGTCATGTTCTTCATTCAGGGTAATTAAAAGTTACTTTTACTGCCCTCTTTGATTCAAAAGTTTTCTACAAAATCTTCAAAGGTGTTTTATTTCCCAAATCCTCACACACAAAACACCCCACAAATCTTCTGTTCTTGATTCATTTCCCTAAGCATCATTTTCCTCAAGATTCCTCAATTGTGTGGATCTTCGGTCTATGCAACTCTGGAACCTAAGACAAAACGCTTAGTGAAATTCTTCAAGATTCATCTGGTCAAATTCCTCGAACTTGTTCTTTTTTGAAAAACCTTCTGAGAACGCATATGATCTCTTCAAATTCCTCGCAACTATACTCTGTTCACAGGTACACATATCCGCTACTGAATCATTAGGTTCTCATCAACTTAACTCGTTTGCAGCGTTCGTCGAAGAAAAACTGCATACTTCTTCAGAGAATTCGATTGTTCAAATTCCTCAACTGAAGAACATGGCTGATGGTAAGAAGCCACATAAAGGAGGAAAGAAACCTGAGGTTATGACTGCGTTTGAAATCCCTCAGGATATATATGCTGAGTACTGTACGCCTGATGAAGCCAAGTTTGGCAAAGAAAACAAAAATCTGCGCAAGGTGCGCATTCAGAGGATAGAACGGAGATGGGCACGTGAATGGAGGGAGTACATATATATTACTCCAAAGTACATGAAGAAATTCGCTCTCAACCCTCCATGCCCAAGACCACCACTGGCACCTGGCCAAGTGGCTGATCCCACTAGCGTCAAGCGCGGTGAGGAATATCCTGATGAATGGGCAAAGCGCCAAGCCAAGCTGGCCAAGCAAGCCAGAGAAGCAGTGAGGAAATTCAATGAAGACTCTGCTGCTGCTGCTGCCACTGAGGTCTCCGCCAAGCCGAGGAAATCTATGCCAAAGAAGCCTGCGCGTAAGCCAAGTGCTTCACCAACATTGCCCTCACGGCCATGTTCCTCAGCTGCGCCCTCACGGCCAGGAACTTCAAATTCTTCAAAGCAAACTCCTCATGCTGCTCCTACTCCACCAAAGTCCTCAGCACCTCCTCCACAATCCTCAGCTGTTCCGACAAAGTCCTCAGCACCTGTGCATCTGGCCTCGTGCCAAAGGACTGTAGGCATCTCTATTGCCTCTGGTGTCTCAGCAAGTTCCCCAGCTGCGCCAAATTCTTCATCTGGCCCAACTCTGCTGAAGACTAAAGCAACTGCAGGACGAGGTCCTCGGCCAAGTCCCAAGAAGAAACAGGTCGCCTTCCAAGAGCCACCTGAAGATGATGAGGCTGATGATGATGAACTTGCCGAAATCATCAGAGATCGACAAGTAAGGGCCACTAGAGCCAAAGGCACACCTGTGCCGCTGCTGTTGGATCCAAGGGCGATCCTAGATTATATTGATCTTTGGCACAAGGATCCAAATACGCCTATGCCTGACTTCAAGCTGACTCCTGGCCAAAGTCACATGCTAACTCATTTCATCCAAGAGGAGAAATGGAAATATGATAGGGCCAGAGAGATCGAGAAATCGCAGTACAGAAAAGAGAAACTATTGAAGAATAATGTTGTCAAGATGACACCTGACGAACTTGTCAAGATGCAGGCTGACATCAAAGCCCTCAACGACAAATTCAACTCTTACTATGCTGATTGGCAAGGAGCCAAAGTCAGGTTCGTGAAACTAACTGAGAAATTCACCAATGTTGCAGCCCCATCACAACAAGAATTTCCTCAAGCTGAAGCCTCTGCTCAGCCGACTGAAGAACACGCCAGCACCGCTGATGACATTCAGGCTGCTAAAGAAAATGCTAGTTCCAGGGCTGATGACTCCATTCTAGCCGCTGAAGAAATTGCCAGGGCATCCACTAGTGGTGCGCCTGAAGAAACTAAAAAAGTCAGGGCAACTGCATCAGTTGCGCCTGAGGAAATTCAACTAGACTCCTCAGCTCCACCTGCGCCTACACCAACTCCAATCCTTCCATCTGCATCAGATGTGAAGAAGACAAAGGCTACAGAGCGAGCTGCAGTGAAGAAAATGAAAGCATCAAATGCTTCAGAATCTTCAGCTCCAAAGAAGATGAAGCCTATGATCAGCTCATATGAAAATCCGATCGATGCTGTTCCGATTTCTACCATGCCATCAAAGGACCTTGTTCCTTTTGATGAAGAATATGTGATCCCAAGTGGATCGGATGAAGAAACTCAATCTACTGCTTCTTTAGAGCAGATTGATGAAGAAATTGAAGTGGATGTGATCCCTTCAACTCCATTGGTTTCATCACCAATGCCTCAGTTTACTGCTGAAGAGGCTGGTGTTGAAGAAATTGATGATGAAGATGTGGACATTGGAAGCACAACTCCAGTGATGAATGATGACTTTTGGGAAAGTCAGCATCCCAATTCTCCACTTTTCACTCCACTGCAGCAAATCCCTCACTCCCCAGCACCAACATTCAATTGGGCTCTGAAGAAACTCATCCCACCTCATCTGTCCGTGAAGAAATTCCAGCCACTAGTGCTGAAGAAACTGCTGCTGCTGAAGAAACTGTAACTGCACCTGAGGAGGAACCAGAAATTCCTCAACCTGAAGAACCTGAGCTCGTGATTCCTGAGGTAGTGATGCAACTCACTGACACTCCTCTACCAAAACCAAAGGATCCGTTCTCAAGGAAACAAAAGTTCAAGGCTGAAGACTTCTTTGGTGAGCATGTATTCTTCACTGAATATAACCCTTATGACTCTGCTCGCATAAGGAAGAGGCGTTTCTGGACTGCTAGTCAAGCCAACTTCTATTCGTCAGTGATGTTCAACAAAGACAAAGTCTTCGACCATGCACATATTCCTCATGTAGACATGGAGTCTTTGCCGTGCTTCACGCCAGTCCTCAGTGTTCTCTATGACGCTGGGCTACTCAATTTCTGCACTGACATCTGTGATTGGAATGAAGAACTCATTCTTCAGTTCTATGCAACGTTGCACATCACTGGCAACTCTGAAGATGTAAATTCATGGGTTCTGGACTGGATGACAGAAAACACTCACTACAAGGCACCAGCGTCTGAATTGCTTCGTGCCCTTCCTCTAAGTCCTCCCCTTGAAGATGCACGTTGTGTTTACAACGAACCTGAGCTTTCAAATCACTATATGCAAGTGCTGATGAAGCCTTTGAAGCCAGGGCAGGCCCCTCGAATCAAATTCCTCGTCAAGGAATTGTTGTATGTGGCTCGAACCGTCTATTGCATTCTGACGAAGACAATGAGTCCTATCAAAGGCCATGATTCAAATGATGAAGAAGTCGTTGGCATCATGAAGATAATGCTTTTCAACATCATTCATGGCGTTCCCGTCAACTTCCATGATTTCTTCATGAGGACTCTGGCCAATATTGCAATGTCACCATTTGAGCTGAAGCCTTATGCGCCATGGATTATGAGATTCATCCGAACAAGGTTTTCACTCAATTACAAAGCTGACACTCTAAACCACCGCAGCTACTTGCCTCCTATTGAAGTCCTCAAAAGGACATTTTCCTCAGCTGAAGAGAAGGGCAAGGCAACTGCTGTAATCGATGAAGGCATTCGTCCATTGGATGGTCAATTTCGCAAGGCTGCATCCTACTCCACCAATGATGACTCTGCCACACATGACTCTGCCGCCAACAATGCCAAGCCATATCCTCAAGCCACAGCACCCAGGGTGATGACTGATCGTGAGTTACTCCTCAGTCTTCATCAAAAGGTTGATCATAATCACAAATGGGTCAAACGTCAGTTTGGTTCAATTCTTCACAACATGACTGCAACACACAATGCAGTGAAGAAAAACCACTACTACCTTCATGAAACCCTCAACCGCACCTGGGCTGTTCTGTCTCAAGTTTACAGCACTGAAGATCTGAAGAAAATGGGTCTCAAAGAAGAGTTTGACTGGTCTGCACCTCCTCCGAAGAAATACAAAAAGGTCAAAGTTCCTTCTTTGGTGGCCAGCTCCTATTCTTCATCACGTGAGACTGATGACAATGAAGACTTGGACGACACTGCGGCAAGTCCTACGTCAACGTCCGACCCCAACAACGCTGGCGCTCCTTCTTCATCTTGATTATCTTCATGAGCGTTAGTCCTCAGTTTCGATCCTTTTGGTCATTCGATGACAAAGGGAGAGAAGTCTGAGTTAGTCTTCAAGCGGGTCTCTTATATATCGTTTTTTTTGCTAAGTTACAACTCTCGTTCTTCTGAAACTTTATTGGATCGAGTTGTAATCTTAAACCCGATGGTGCTCTGATACTTTTGATGCACTGTGCTCTGATACTTTTGATGTGCTATTCTGCATGCTTATTCCTCGTTAATATTATTGCACGCATGCTGAATTACATCAGGCACCATATTTCATCATGCATTTCAAATTCTTCATCAAATGCGTGTATGAATTACAAGATATAGGGGGAGATCTCCATGATTCAACTCTTCAAGTGTGCATTGCTTCAAAAGCAAATTCCTCACTATGCACATCTCCAGGGGAAGTTCTTCTATATCTTGTAATCAAATTCCTCAATATTAGTATTTACACTTCATATATTTATCCCCGTTGAAAACTTAACCTTTATTGTCATCAATCACCAAAAATGGGGAGATTGTAAGTGCATCTAGTGCCCCTTAGTGATTTTGGTGTATTGAAGACTTATAGGTTAAGGATCTAATGTGTTTATGAGTGTACACAGGTCTATAAGTCTATGAGGAGTTTGATATTTACAGAGAAAGTCGACCCCTAAAAATGAAGTTCTTCGAGTGAAGACTTTAATATTCTGAAGACTTTCTGAAGACTTTGAAAGTGAAGAAATTGGTGTGACCTTGAAGACTTGGTATTCATTCGAGGAACATGAAGCGTGAAGACTTTTGTTTTCGTAGTTTCATTTTCTCTTTCTTGAGTCATAGGAAACACCGTACTGTTAAAGGGGGTCGAGGAAATACTAAGGAGAAAGTTTCCATGTGATGCTCAACTCAAATCCTACACCTACCAATCCCTTCGAGTGAAGCAATTGGAAATCTCATACAGTTCAGTCAATTTCTTCAGTGACAGAGACGCAGTTCTTCTGGTCACTGAGGACTTTGTTCTAACTGAGGAGTTAGGAAGTCGCCAGTGCGAATTGCCTACACTGTGAGGAACATGATAGCCCTGAGGAATTTGTACCTCAACTTTCCGACCATTGCTGTGCTACGCGCCAGCTGTCCCAAAATATCTTATCCACCTAACGGTCATATCATTGAAGGGCATTTATGTCTTATCATGTCGGGCTGCTCCCTAGGCTATAAATAGCCGCCCCCTACAACCACTAGCTGGTTGGCTGCTCCGAGAGAACTTGACACTTGTCATTTGAGAGCAACCCATCCTCCGAGGACTTTGAGCGAAAATCATCAAGTGAGGAAAATCCAAACCCAAACCCAAACACCTACAAACCCAAAGTGATTGAGCATCACTGAAGAGATAGATCCTGTGTGGATCCGACGCTTGTTACCTTTGAAGACTGTGCTTCTTCCAGACGGTTAGGCGTCATGGTCTAGAGCATCCAAGAGGAATTGTGGATCGCCGAGTGACCGAGTTTGTCAAGGTTTGGAAGTCACCTGAAGACTTACCACGAGTGATTGGGCGAGGACTGTGTGTCCTTAGCTCAAGGAGAATACGGTGAGGACTGTGTGTCCGGGACTGGGTGTCCTCGAGTTTAAATACTCAGCCGCTCCAACCAGATGTACAACTGAGACAGCAGTTGGAACTGGTCTACCAAATCATTGTCTTCACCAAGCCAACTGGTTCTATTTCCTCAACACTTTCATTTCCTCATTTCTGTGTTGTGTGTTTGTTCATATCTGTGTTTGAAGACTTTGACTGAAGACTTTCTCAATTTCCTCAGTTCAATTTCTTCAGTCAGTTTGTCTTCATTTTGTGCTATCCTGTGTTTACGCTTTCTGTACTCTGTGCTTGTCTTCATTTCATCATGATGATCATGCATATATTCTGCTATGTTTACTTCTGAGTACTTATTCCGCTGCTAGTAGTTCTTCGCCAAGGAATTTCCTCACTAGAAAATTCCTCAGTGAAGAATTTCATAAAAATCGCCTATTCACCCCCCCTCTAGTCGATATAACGCACTTTCAGGCCATCATAATTGAACACTCTTGAAAGTAGTGCGTAATTTCCGGGATGCCATAAATACCGCGTATGCTATCTTTTGATAATGTGGGTACCGTGATTTGCATGGAGTGATGACAGTGGATACATAATATACCGGCTTTCGAAGTGGGAATTTATGTCCGTTCGTCTCTCGTTCGATGACGAGCACTACGCTTACAACTTGGTGAGTTGCCGCTATATATAACAGCATTGGTTCGCCGACATTTGGCGCGGCCAAGATTGGGTTGGTGGCCAGGATGGCTTTTATTTCTTCCAATCCGGCCGTGGCTGCATCCGTCCATTTGATGTGTTTGGTGCGCCGAAGGACGCGATAAAGGGGTAGTGCCTTTTCTCCTAATTGGGAGATAAAGCGGCTTAAGGCCGCCACGCATCTAGTTAACTTCTGGCTTTGCTTGAGGCCAGTTCGGATAGCCAACTGTGACAGAGCTTCGATTTTAGCCAGATTTGCTTCAATTCCTCTGCTGGAGACGATGAAGCCCGGGAGTTTTCCGGCTAGAACGTCGAAAATGCATTTTTCCGGATTGAGCTTGATGTCGTATGTTCGGAGATTGTCGAACGTGAGCCTCAAGTCTTCTATTAAGGAGTTGATGTGTCTGGTTTTAACGACCACATCGTCTACATATGCCTCCACTATTTTGCCGATCTGCTTTTCCAGACAGGTCTTAATCATGCATTGATATGTTGCGCCAGCGTTTTTGAGCCCGAAGGGCATTGTGTTGAAACAGAAGGGGCCGTATGGAGTAATAAATGCCATTGCGGCTTGATCAGACTCCGCCATCTTAATTTGGTGGTAGCCGGAGTATGCGTCGAGGAAGCACAGCGAGTCGTGTCCCGCGGTAGCGTCGATAATTTGATCGATGCGAGGGAGGGGGAAGGGATCTTTTGGGCAAGCCTTGTTAAGGTCCTTGAAGTCGATGCATAGGTGCCAGGATTTGTCCTTCTTTGGTACCATCACCAGGTTTGCTAGCCAGTCCGGATGTTTTATTTCTCTAATGAATCCGGCCTCTAGTAACTTGGCTAGCTCCTCTCCCATGGCTTGTCGCTTAGGTTCAAGTAAACGCCGAAGAGTCTGCTTGACCGACTTGAATCCCTTTAGAATGTTAAGGCTATGCTCGGCCAGCCTGCATGGGATTCCTGGCATGTCTGAAGGATGCCAGGCGAATATGTCCCAATTCTCGGGCAGGAACTCCCGTAGTGCGGCATCTACAGCGGGGTTTAACTGTGCCCCGATGGATGCTGTTTTTGTATTGTCCGTTGGGTGGACTTGGAATTTGACTATTTCATCCGCTGGTTTAAAAGAGGTGGACTTGGATCTTTTGTCGAGTATCACGTCGTCCCTGCCCACTATGGAGCGCAGCGCAGTTAGTTCCTCCGCCGCAAGGGCTTCGGATAATGCCTCGAGGGCCAGTGCGGCTATTTTGTTTTCGGCATGGAGTGCTATGTCCGGATCACTAGCGAGAGTGACGATTCCATAGGGCCCGGGCATTTTGAGCTTCATGTACCCGTAATGGGGTATGGCTTGGAAGATCGTGAATGCCTCCCACCCTAGAAGGGCATGGTATCCGCTACTGAACGGGGCCACTTGGAATGTAATTTCTTTGGGCCTGTAATTCTTCGGAGTGCCGAATACCACATCTAGTGTGATTTCCCTAGCGCAACGTGCCTCCCGACTGGGGATGATTCCTCTAAAGGTCGTGCTGCTTTACTCAATGCGGTTCATGTCTATTTCCATTTTTTGAAGAGTCTCCTCATAAATGAGGTTTAATCCGCTGCCGCCGTCCATGAGTACTTTAGTAAGACGAAAACCGTCCACAATTGGACTGAGGACCAAGGTGGCTGGTGCTCAGGCTGTTCGGAATTTAGATTCATCACTGGCATTGAAGGTGTAGCTGTGTCGCTCCAGGGATTTATTGTTGCCATGTGGCAGACTTCGGCAAGGCTGCGGAGTGCTTGCTTACGCCTATTATTTGAGGCGAAGGTCTCGAAGACTGTCAGTACTGTATTGTTATCCACGGGATGGTGCTCTGTGGTGTTCTGAATGAGGAGATCCTCACCGCTCTTGGCCACCTGTCGGAGTACCCAACATGCTCTAAAGTTGTGTGTTGGTATGGTATCCGCTGTACTGTGAATTTTGCAGGGCCCGTTAAGCCATCCCTCCAATACGGTTCCATGCCCTGTAGTGGGCTTTTTCTTCTTTGTAATTGAGTCAGGTGACTTATGAGAGTGCACCCTTTTAATTCAGACTAGGGGCTTTGTCAGGGCCTGATTATCCCAAAATTTTGTTTGGGTTTTCCAGGCGCTTTCCATCGCACAGTACTTCCGTATTATGGCCACCAAGTCTGCGAAGCGTGTTATGTCACGGCGACTTATGGCGTTGAGGATTCCCTTGTCCGTGCAATTATTGCAAAAGAATGAAATTGCGTCTTCCTCGCGACAGTCCTTGACCTTGTTCATTACAAGGAGGAATCTGGCCCAATAGTGATGTACTATCTCCTGGGGCTCTTGCCTAATGTGGGAAAGATCTTTTATATCTGGGTGGGTGGGTGGATTTAAGTCCGGACCTTGACCCGGTTTGAGACCCAGGGGCGGACGAGTTTCCGATCTTGGAAGTTCGGGCTCCGGTTTGTTGCCCGGTGGATCTGGCCTGTTGCCTGATTCTAGGTTCAGGGTTTGGACAGGTATCCGGCTCAGAGAGCTCGGGAATTCATACATAGCTTGTCCTCATGATAGAGGAATAATCGCCGCATTGCTCCTCCACCACCGCTATCTGATGGGTGACCGGCGGAGAGTTAATCTCCCTTTGGTCGGGTTTAAGCCCAATCTGATCATAGTCCGTAGCGACACCCAAAGCGGCGATGCGATCCAAGAGCTCGTTAAAAGAGGAGAGCTCCATTGGATTCATCCGCTCGGTAAGCTCCGAGCCAATGTGGAGGCTGTTTTCGATGACCTAAGAAGTCATCGTCGGCGCAGTGGCCGAACAGGCGATGATGACAAAGCCGCCTAGTCGGAGAGTTTGGCCTACAGCCAGGGCTCCCCCAGAGGTGATGTTGTCCCTGACAACGAGATGAGCCATCCTTCCTTACGATGACGACACAGTGGAACTCTCAACAAAAGCACCAATGTCGGTGTCAAAACCGGCGGGTCTCGGGTAGGGGGTCCCGAACGGTGCGTCTAAGGCGGATGGTAACAGGAGGCGGGGGACACGATGTTTACCCAGGTTCGGGCCCTCTCAATGGAGGTAATATCCTACTTCCTGCTTGATTGATCTTGATGATATGAGTATTACAAGAGTTGATCTACCACGAGATCGTGGAGGCTAAACCCTAGAAGCTAGCCTATGGTATGATTGTTGTCGTCCTACGAACTAAGCCCTCCGGTTTATATAGACACCGGAGGGGGCTAGGGTTACACAAAGTCGGTTACAAGGGAGGAGATCTACATATCTGTATTGCCAAGCTTGTCTTCCACGCCAAGGAGAGTCCCATCCGGACACGAGATGAAGTCTTCAATCTTGTATCTTCATAGTCCAACAGTCCGGTCAAAGGATATAGTCCGGCTGTCCGGAGAACCCTAATCCAGGACTCCTTGAATGGGACAATGAGTACAAGAAGAAGAAGAAGAAGAAGAGCAAGGAATATGATTATGATGACAAGAAGAAGAATGAATCCTCCAAGTCTTCCTCCAAGTCTTCATCACATAAGAAGAGCTCATCTGGCAAGGCTCGTGCTTTTGTTTGTAAGGAGATGGATTCAGAGGAGGAGTCTGCTTCTAAGGAGGCGGAGGTGGAGTCTGAGGAGGAGTCCGACTCTGGCGTTGCAAGTCTGGCTCTAGCTACAACCTACGTTGCCAAGTCCATCTTCAACACTGAAGACAATGGCTCTGTCACCAACACTGATGCTAATGACAAGGACGACTCCTCTCCCACCTACTGCTTCATGGGACGTGGTGCCTAGGTAAACTCACGCGATGCTTACTTTCAAACATCAAGTGAAGATGACTCTGATTGTGAATCCAAACCCAGCTACAAAACACTTGCTAAAATTGCAACTGAACAACAGAAGGCTATGGAACATATTCAAAAACTGTTAGACAAAAGCGATGACCTATTGGACACGAAAATGACCCAATCTCAGTCCTTAATTGAAGACATGAGAAATCTTCATGTTAAGTACGAGGACCTTGAAAGTAGTCATGAAATGCTCTCAACAACTCATGAAAAGCTTTCCTATGATTATCTTCAAAGGAAGCAAGAACTTGAGAAATTGAGAGCAGTTCATGAAGATCTTCAAAAAGAGAACGAGTCACTTCGCGCTCAATAGATCAGTCCTGCTCAGGAAGGATTTGAACCACCATGTCTAAAATGCCTTGAGCGTGATAACACTACTTCTTTTGCTGAATGTTCTACTGCTGCTACTGTCACAATATCTTCAATTGCTGATGTGGTTACTAACCCCTCTGCTGAGGATGCCACTACTATTGCTGATGAAAATGCTAGGTTGAAGACATTGCTTGAGACTAGGATGTATAAAAGTCTCAAAGGGCATCAGACACTATGTGATGTCCTCAAAAAGCAGATTCTGAACCGAAACCCTAGAAAAGAGGGTGTTGTGTTCGATGGGAAAATGAATGTTGATGGTTCTTACTGGAAGCCTGAGCAGTACCCCAAAACCACATGGGTTGCTGCAAAGGGACCTTCAGTGGATCCATCCACCTTATCTGGCTTCACTTGTGCTAACCCTATTATCATTGATGAATCCTTTGATGCAAACTATAAACTATTCAAGATTCAGAACGGTGAAGTGTTTGCTAGGTATATTGGTACTAACTACTGGAATGGGCCACCTATGAAGAAGATCTGGGTGCCCAAAAAGTGTCTTGAAAATCTTCCTGTGAATGTCATCATGACACCACAAGGGAAGAAGACAAACCCCAGACCAAAGGCTTCATATTGTCCAAAGGCTTCATACAGACAGAGGACTCAAAAGAGTCACCCTAACTCCAATGTTTTGCAGGGAAATCATACTCAAAATTATGAATATGAGCGGGTATCCTCAAACCGCTATGTTCATAAGACTAAGAACTATTCTGCTTATTCAAATGAGTATTATTCACCTCCTGCAAGGCTATTTGCTAGGGCTCCAAAGCCGAAGTTCTAAGATGCTGCACTTAGACTCATTGCTTCTAAGCCACCCCTAAAGATGTGGGTGGTTAATAAAAATTAACTTTCTTTTGCAGTGAAAGGTCTCTAGCCAGAAAACAAAGGCGTCTGATGCTTTTGCTGGGGACCTAAAACATCTTGTGGGGCACAAGATTAAATGCCCAAATGGTCTTACTATGTATTTTGTTCCTGAATCGCTTGTCAATCATCCTATCAGTCCTAACCTTGATCTGAGCTTTGTTAATCCTCTTGTACGTCAAATGTTTATGCTTCAGAATACTCTTGGTGAAGCCTATCCCCTTAACTGTATTGTAGGGTATGACACCACATGCTTCAGAATGGATTATGGACAGTGGATGCACTAATCACATGACTGGTGATCGAAGTCTTCTCATGGACTCAACTTTATGTCCATCTAACAAGAGTCACATCACATTTGCTGACACTGGTAAAAGCAAGGTATTGGATCTAGGTAAAGTTGCAATCTCAAAGGATCAACACATGGATAAAGTGATGCTTGTTGAATCCCTTGGTTTCAACTTAATGTCTGTCTCAATGCTTCGTGATTTGAACATGATTGTGATATTTGGAAAATATTGTTGCCTTCTTCTAATGGAATCTGACAAGTATCTGGTCTTTGAAGGGTACCGGAATGATGATTTGTACATGGTAGATTTCTCAGCAGGACCACAGTTGGCCGTATGTATTCTAGCAAAAGCTTCAGAGTGCTGGCTCTGGCATCAGAGGCTAGGGCATGCTGGCATGAGGAACTTGCACACTCTCACAAAGAAGAAGCACGTCATAGGCATCTAGGGTGTTAAGTTCAAGAAGGATCATCGATGCGGTGCCTGCGAAGCTGGAAAGATGACGAGGGCCAAGCATCCCTTGAAGACAATCATGACTACATGTCAACCCTTCGAGCTGCTTCACATGGATCTCTTTGCACCTACTCACTACTCTACTCTCACTACCACTACTTGCCTCTATGGTTTCGTCATTGTCGATGATTATTCAAGATATACATGGGTACATATAATCCTCTACAAGACTAAAGTGCAGGATGTCTTCAGACGCTTCGCCAATCGTGCCATGACGAACTATGGTGTCAAGATCAAGCATATCAGAAGTGACAACAGCATACAGTTCAAGAACACTGGCCTAGACCTTTACCTGGATACATTGGGCATCACTCATGAGTTCTCAGCTCCGTACACTCCTCAGCAGAATGGCATCATGGAGTGCAAGAACAGAACACTCATTGAGATGGCTCGGACGATGCTTGATTAATACAAGACTCCAAGAAAGTTCTGGCCCGAAGCCATTGATACTGCATGCCATGTCATCAACCGAGTTTATCTTCACAAGCTTCTAAAGAAGACATCCTATGAGCTCCTAACTGGTAAGAAGCCAAACATCAGTTACTTCAGAGTATTTGGTGCTAAGTGCTGGATCAAGGATCCACATCACACTTCAAAAATTGCATCAAAAGCACTTGAAGGTTTTATGCTTGGTTACGAGAAGGATTCGCACTCCTACAGAGTCTTCAACCTCTTCACTATAAAGTGGTTGAAACTGTAGATGTGCGGTTCGACGAGACTAACAGCTCACAAAGAGAGCACCTGCCAAATGTGCTAGATGAAGTCCCTCCTAGTGAATCAATCAAGCTTATGGGTACTGGAGAGATCATACCTTCTGAAGCACTGGTTGAAGAGGAACTTATCATTTTTGCACCTAATCAACCTGAAGACAATGATCAGCCTGAATACAATGCTCGAAATGAGGACAATGATTAGCAAGAGAAAAATCTTCATCCAGTTCATCCTTGTGTTGTAAATGAAGTACAGATTGAGAAAATAATTGACAGTATTAATGCACCTCGTCCACTCACTCGTTCAAGAGCAACGCAACTGGCAAATTTCTGTGGGCACTTTGCATTTGTCTCAATATCAGAACCCAAGAAAGCTGCTGAAGCCTTCATGGAACCTGAATGGATTCAAGCTATGCAAGAAGAGCTTCAACAGTTCAAGCTGAACAATGTATGGGAATTGTTCAAGCGTCCTGATCCTCGTAAGCACAATATCATTGGCACCAAGTGGATATATCGCAACAAGCAAAATGAGCATGGTCAAGTTGTCAGAAACAAGGCTCTTCTCGTTGCTCAGGGATACACTCAAGTTGAAGGGATTGACTTCGATGAAACATTTGCTCCCGTGGCTAGGCTTGAAGCCATTTGCATACTGCTAGCCTATGCAAATCATCACAACATCCTTCTGTATCAAATGGATGTGAAGAGTGCTTTTCCCAACAGCAAGATTGAAGAAGAAGTGTATGTTGCACAACCACCTGGCTTTGAAGATCCAAAACATCCTAATATGGTATACAAACTAAACAAGGCACTGTATGGCCTCAAACAAGCCCCTCGAGCTTGGTATGACACACTCAAAGACTTCCTGAAGAGCAAAGGCTTCAAACCTGGTTCCCTAGATCCCACACTCTTCACGAAGACATATGATGGTGAACTATTTGTGTGCCAAATCTATGTGGATGACATTATCTTTGGCTGCACTAACCAGAAATACAGTGATGAGTTTGGACACATGATGCAAGAGCAATATCAGATGTCCATGATGGGTGAGCTGAAGTTCTTCCTAGGTCTTCAAATTCGTCAGCAAAGCAACGACATCTTTATATCTAAAGAGAAATACCTCAAAGACTGCATGAAGAAGTTTGGAATTCAAGACTGCAAAGGTTACACGACGCCAATGCCAACCAAAAGTCATCTAGGTCCTGACGCCAACGGTAAAGAGTTCGATCAAAAGGTATATCGCTCCATGATTGGTTATTTACTTTATTTATGTGCATCTAGGCTAGATATCATGCTTAGTGTTTGCATGTGTGCCCGATTCCAAGCGGCACCAAAGGAATCGCATCACTTAGCTGTGAAGCGAATTCTTCGATATTTGGCTTACACCCCAACACTTGGATTATGGTATCCAAAGGGCTCAGAGTTTGATCTAGTTGGATTCTTGGATCCTGGTTTTGCTGGTGACAAGGTGGATCGCAAGTCTACATCAGGCACATGTCACTTTCTGGGTCGATCACTTGTCTGTTGGTATTCAAAGAAGCAGAACTATGTATCCCTCTCCACTTCTGAATCTGAATACATTGCTGCTAGATCTTGCTGCGCTCAGCTTCTATGGATAAAGCAAACACTCAAGGACAATGGCATCCATCTGAAGCAAGTACCACACTACTGCGACAATGAAAGCGCCATCAAGATTGCCAACAACCCAGTTCAACACTCGAAGACAAAGCACATTGAAATTCGTCATCACTTTCTCAGAGATCACGTTATGAAGGAAGATATTGATATCATTCATGTCAACACTAAAGAGCAATTGGCAGATATATTCACAGAGCCCTTCGATGAGAAAAGGTTTTGCAAGTTGCGGTGTGAGCTAAATATCTTGGAATCCTCAAATATCCTGTGATTAGGCACTCATCCTAACACTTATGCATAATGATGACTTAGATGTGCAACACACGAAGTAATGTATATCTTCAATCAATGAAGACATACACTCTAAGTGTGAATACATTAATGCGGAATTTGACTTTGGAGCGCCACGATAATTGTGGGTCGTGTCTGGGTCTAATACTTCCTACACGGTGGGTAACGCCACCTCCAAACTTTTCTTTGAAGTGTTTCTCTTGGCATTACATTTGCTAAGTCTTCGCATTTGATTTATATTCAACATTGATTTGTCTTCATGTTGATCTTCACTTTGTTGATTTGATCTTACTCAGCTATATATATACATATATACATATATTTGTGTTCTGTCCTCTACAACATTCACTTATAGCTATGTCTTCTGGTTTGAATCTTTTGGACTAAGTGAATGTGATCGGACCCTAACCTCTTCTATGCTTCTACCTCAAATTCTATCTATCCAAATCATATGCATTCTATTGAAACCGTCGAATGTCTTCTCAGTGTCCTTGTCAGCAGAAGACACCAAGACAAAAGTTATATCTGTTTTAAATACTAAATCCTTATTGCCTAAAACCCGGAGAAGCCGGAACGACCACCCGACAGTCCAGGCGTGCGTGCGTGGGAACATGGAACAACTTCCAATGTGTTGCATGTTCGCCACGTGTCCCTTAGATGTGAACCGCCAGGGGCACCTGCGTAATTGCGCTGTGCTGTCCCTTTCCTTATAAATACACAACTCATTGTGGTCAAAATACTTCTTCCATCTCTCCACCTCGCACAAACCCTAGCGCCACCGCTAGCTCCCGACGACGCCGGCGACGAAGCACTTACCTGCCGCAACCTCACCGACGTCATCCTCACGCCAGCCGCGGACCTCGTCTTCTCCGCAGCCGCCGTAGGTGTCTTCATCACCAAGTTAGGGCACGGAAGATCGAACTGCTCGGACTCCTCTCTACTCCGTCTAGCAGTTCTTCGTGTGGTAATTAAATCTTACTTTTACTGCCTTTTTGATCCGATAGATTCATCCTTCTCCACCAAAAGTGGGTTATGTGGCTACAAATTTGGATCTATCCTGTTCTGCATCTCATAACATGCCTAGTATATTCACTTATGCTTCACACATAGTTAGGTTCCTCACTTGTACCTATTCTTGGATTCGTACAAATCTGGAACCAACTCTCAACATATAAGTGAATGTCTTCGCGCTATGAGGTCAATGTCTTCAAAACTGATTTATCTTCAAAATCTTCTGAAAATGCATATGACCTCTTCCCCTTCCCTCGCATCTCTGATGCTGTCACAGGTACATGTCCGTGGGAGAATCCCTTGGTTCTCATAGTCTGCATTCATTTGCAGAATTCTTACAGCGTCATATCAATTCTCCCGAAGCCAGTTCTTGTCTGACCAGCAAACGGAAGCCTTTGCAAGTTCTGAAGCCATTCAGGTTGAACCTCATGGCCATAGAAAAGTCAGCAAGAAAGGGCGGCAGACAGCATCGTGGGAATACTTCCAAAGATTTGCCACCTGATTTGCATGAAATGTACAAGACTAACCTAGAAGAAACCTATGGTGAACGAAAGACTCGAATCCAGTGGATTCGGAGATATTGGGCAGAGGAATGGTACAAATACAGATTCCTCACTACTGAGTATGCTGAGAAGAATTCCATCAAGCGACCTTGGGGAGATATCTTATACAAAAATCTTCAACCCAAGTCCAAGTCTGAAGCCATTGCTCAAGGCTTCTATCCTTGCATGGTTCGCTGACCACAGCTAGAGAATGCTGACCCATCTTCTCTGCTATGGTGCCGTGAAGACAATCTGTTCAAGAAAAACTACAAGTTTGCCAAGGACTCTGCTGTGAAAAACAAGAAAGCTTTTGGACTCGACTTCAACCCCGGTCCACCTGCTCCTCGGGCTGATGGCACCCGTGATGCTGAACCCAATATCATCGGGCCCTTCTACAACCTCGAAGGTCTCATCACACACATTGCTGTTCAGGGCACAGCCGTGGAGCACTCTGAAGACGACATTGATTCTGATGAAGCACCTGCTCCACCAAAGCCACAAAACCAGAAGAAATCCAAGGCTTCAAAGCCCTCCACTGCACCGAAAGCTTCTCGTGTGAAGCCTCTGGCCACTCCACCTCCTGCATCCAGTGTGCAGTCTGAAGATATTTCTCGCATCTCCAAGACCAAGAAGAAGAAGAAGCCCATCCAGATTTTTGGTCAAGCACTGACCCCAGCTGCCGTTCTGAGGAATGAGAATGAAGCAATTGATCTGTCAAGTGACGAAGATCTTGGCGACGATGCTCTCGAGCTTCTGATAAAGAGCAAGCAAGAGGCGGAGATCTTCAATGATCTGCCCCTCTTTGATGTGGACATCTTAAATAACTTCATTGATGAGTGGTTTGACAACCCAGACCTAAGTATTGATGACCTTCAGCTTCCAATTGGCATCAGTGTCTCTTTCCACAGTGCCATTGCAAATGAGCTAGCTCTGGCTCAGAAGATTGTCAAACTGAAGCACAAGATTGATCACGAAAAAGCCCAATTGAAGAAGAACGTGGCCAATCTCAGTGTGGAGGATGTTAAATGCTTCAAGCAGATGCTGCATGAACTCAAAGAGCAGTTTCAACAGAAACATGAAGCAGCAAAAGGTTCAAGAGAACGGATGAAGATCTCCGCCGGCAAGTGTGCGCAAGTTCACAACGAAGCTAAAAAGCGCAAAGCTCTTGGGTGTCCAACATTGACCCCAAGATGGCTGCCAAAAAGAAGAAGTCTACTGTGGCCCAAGATGAAGCATCCAGCCTAAGGTCCCTACAGTAGCTTCGGAACTTAAGAAAACAAGGGCAGCCGAAGCCGAAGCCCGAAAGCGCAAGAACAAGAACACCACTAAAGATGCTCCACCGACCAAGAAGAGAAAGACAAACAAAAGAGATCAGGCTGCTCCCACAGAGCCCCTTGTCGTCGAGCCAATCTCAGTTGCTCGTCCTGCGTCCGAACACCAAGAGCATTAGTTGATAGTTCACGAGCCTGCCACCACAGAGACTCCTGAAGCTGAAGAAGATCCATCTGTTGACCACACCGCAGCTAAAGACATTGGTCCCCCAAGACAATGTAGATGATGATGAAGTCCTTCCTCATATTGAGCACCAAACGTTATCATTGCCTGTTCTCACGAACAGCGAACTCATCAGCATTGGTCGTCCTTTGACGCCAGTTGCTCAGGATGATTCATGGGATGATCACCCTCAAGACACCCCTCGTCAAGATGACTCACCAAGTACTCCCCCAACTCAAGTCACCAGTCCGGTGCTTGATGATGATGACTATGTGGCCCAGCCAACTCCCTCTCCAAAAGTGTCGCCCGCATTTCGTAGGCTTCGCAAAGGACCAAGGCCACAAGTCGCTCTGTCGAGCGTTCCAGAAGGAGATGAGCACCACAACTCAGTAGCACGACAAGTGTTTCCTGTCACCACTCCAACTGTAAACGTCTCTGAGTCTGAAGCCAAAGCTGCTGAAGACATTCCGGCTGCATCAGCCGATGATCAAGAAGAACCCCATGAAGAAGAAGAGTGTGTTTCCACACCCCCACCAACCAAGAAGTTGTTCTCAAGGAGAACGTGTTTGACCCTCCAACTACTCAAGTGGAGGTTGATAATACTGAGGCGGCCACCAACACCAATTCTGAAGCCAATGACGTTGTCATGGCTGAAGCTAATGTGGCGCCTGAAGTGAATACAGTGCCTGAAGCCAATGCTACACCTGAAGCCAATGTTGCACCTGAAACCATTGTGCAGCTTCAAGCCCATGTCAATGCCGACACTCCTGTACCACCTCCAAGGCCTCACACAATTGAGCTTGCATTTTATCGCGGCCAACCTGTCATGGTTCGTTGGCCTATTCTGGTTCCTCCTCCTGCTCCAGGACCACAATTTGATTATCGTGTGGAGCGCAGGCCTCAGGTCCAGAAGCCAAAGCCCAGGCTGCCAAGGTTTCCAGGTACAGCAACTTCCCTAGGATCATTTAATGTGAATGGCTTCATTGCACACAACACCTTCTTTGACAGCGCCAAGAACCCGTATTAGCCAAGAATATCATCTGATAGGTTCTAGAGTTATCAGTAGCGCAGTTACTATTCATGTGTTCTTTATGATCAAGGGCGCATCTTTTCCCATATGCGTCTAGACTGCGAAGCTATTGCTAGCCTCCCCTGCTTGGAAGAAGCACTCGACTGCTTCAGAGATGATGGCCTTCTCCAATTTGTGACTGATAGAGAGCACTGGAACTAAGAGCTTCTGCTACAATTCTATGCCACCCTCCGCATTCGCGGCTACAACAGGGATCTGAAGACTTGGGTCCTTTAGTGGATGGCAGGCAATGTACACCACGAAGCCAAAGCTCTTGAGATAATTGAGCTTACTGGCCTGCCCACTCCAGGTGAACTCTTTGAACCTGGTTGTCAGCTTTACCACAATGCTTTGGGGAGCATCCTCCAGAAGCATGAACCAAACATGAGCCAAATGCTGAGCATGATGAAGCCACTGCCCCGCGATGCTGAATATCCAAAGGAGTTCTTTGTTGAAGACCTAGAGTATCTGCCCCGCACTATTTATCATATCATCAGGCGAACTCTATGGCTTGTCAAGGGACATTCTCCTGCAGCGAAGCTAGAAGGCGCAATGAAGACATTGGTCTTCTATATCTTTAATGGCATCAGTTTCAATTCTCAAGACTTCTTCATCAGGCAATTGGCTGCATCTGGCTCTGATCTATTTGGACTGAAGTTTTATGCTCCGTGGGTAATGCGCCTCATCAAGCTTCATTCTGCTGTCGACTATCAACCTTCCGCGCACAATCATCTCATATTCTTGCCAGAAGTTGATCTGATAGTTGAAGCCATTTACCCAGATCCTGCCAAGGAGCCAATTTATCTTCACAATGCCGATCACCAAAGCTTCACTCAACCCATTGAAGGAGTTCTGGTTGCTACTCATGTTTATCCTTTGGCTAGCAATACACATGCACCTCATCGTGCCCATACTGAAGCCACTAAAAGCACAATTGCTCAAAGGCCTCAGAAGCATACTCGTGTTCTCAATGACAGAGAGCTTCTCGTTGCCCTGCATCAAAAACAGGGTAAGCATCATGACTAGCTGAAGCGTCAGATGCAAAGCCTCTTGGTGGATGTTAGTCGCATTCGCAACCTTGCCACCAAGAATGCTTTTGTCACGCATGAAACCTATAGGCGGTCGTGGAAGAGTCTGACACTGCTGAGCTCTGAAGATGATCTTCAGCAAGATGGCTTCATAGAGAGATTCAAGTCTGACTCCACTCCTCCCAGAAACGTTGTCTTGCGTCGGACTCCCTCACTTGAAGACTCTGACTATTCTTCCTCCCTCACATGCGTTGGACCTTGATGATGAAGATGATGCTACTTCACCAACTACAACTTCGCCGCATATCGACACTGCACCGAGTTCTTCCGCACCACCAGACCTCAACAACGACCCTGTTGCTTCGCCTACTCCTCATGGGAACGAGTAGACGCTCTATGTCTTCAAACTTTTTTGGTCCTTACTGACAGAAGGGGGAGAAGCATATGAGTTGATAGTCTTCAAGCGAGTCCATATGGGTGGTTGTTATACTTTTTGCTAAGTGCTTACAACTCTTGCTTTTGATACATTTGGTTTTTTGAGTTGTAACACTTAAAACTTGATGGTCGTCTGCTACCTTTTCTGCAAACTATGTGATGCGATGATAAATTCCGCATGTGCGATGATAAATCCTGCACAAAGTCATTTCGCAGACGTCCATTTTTCATTATGCATGTCATTACCTTAGTTATATCCTTTCATGCATGATGAATTGTCTTCATTAGTTGAAGAGGATCTCCACAAGTATGACCTGCCATGTGCATTTGCATTCAAAAGCAAAATACTTATATGCACATCTTCAGGGGGAGCCTTTTTACTACTTATGAAGACAATACCTTGATCCTTTACAATTTCACATACTTTTATCCCAAAGTTGAAAACTTCAACCAGTTTGTCATCAATCACCAAAAAGGGCGAGATTGTAAGTGCATCTAGTGCCACCCCTAGTTGGTTTTGGAGTATTGACGACAAACCTGGTTGAGGGACTAATGTGTTTGTGAGAATTGCAGGATAACACAGGTAGTAGTCCCTCACTGATTCGGTTTACCTACCGGAGATGACCCCTAAAAATGTGTGAAGACATTGAAGACAATGGTGGTCTGTGAAGATATTCACAACGAAGATTATGGCTCGAGAAGACATTCACGTGAAGACTATGGAGTGCGAAGACATAGTTGTTTCGTAGTTTCCTTTTCTTCTTTGTTGAGTCATAGGAACCACCGTACTGTTAAGTGGGGTCCAAGTGAACACACTGAGTGAATGAAGTGATGCTCAACCAAATCCTATGTCTTCGAGCAAAGACAATGAGATCAAACCTTATCCAAAACTGGATGAGTCAGCTTTACTTGTAGCCCAAGTTAAGTTGTCGCATGTGGTTGAAATCTGATTGTTGGAACACGTGTCAATTCCTTAGTGACTCAGGGTCATTTCGGACAAATCAGGTCGGGTTGCCTAGTGGCTATAAATAGCCCACCCCCTACACCATAAATTGGTGGCTGCTTAGAGTTAGTGCACGGCTTTTGTCGTTTGAGAGCAACCCACCTCGAAGCTTTTGAGAGAGAGAAATCCTTGCGAGGACAAAACCCAAAACACCCAAAGACAAAGAGTGTTAGGCATCACTAAAGTCTTTCTGTCTACGTGATCTGAAGACTTGTTACACTTGAGGACTGTGAATCCTCCAGCCGGTTAGGCGTCGCATTCTGAGCATCCAAGAGTCATTGTGGATTTCCGGCGAACGAAGTCTGTGAAGGTTTGGAAGTCTACCTTGAAGACTTACCAGAGTGATTGGGCGAGGACTAGGTGTCCTTAACTCAAGGGGAATAAGGTGAAGACGAGGTCTTCTGAGTTAAATCTCAGCCTCCCTAACCAGATGTACAGTTTTCACAGCAACTGGAACTGGTCCAACAAATCACTGTCCTCACCAAGCAACTGGTTCTATCTTCTCCCTCTCTTTACTTAGTGTTAGTCTTCGTGAAGTTATTGCCTGCTTGAGTTACCTGTTTGACTTCACTGTGTGACGACTATTGTTGTTTGGCTTCATACTATCTTCCATCCTGATCCATACTGCCTAGCTGCCATTAGTCTTCATGATTTCACTTCATTGTATACTTGACTATGGCTTGCCTAGTGTAGTCTACCTTCCGCTGCATGTTAATAGGTTCATTTCTATCGTTTGTCTTTGAAACTTCCATGTTTTGAAGACTTTCATAAAAGTCGCCTATTCACCCCCCTCTAGTCAATAACTAGCACTTTCAAGTACAAGGGAACATCAACCGGAGAACATAGGAAAATTTATCACCTCGTGGGGATGTCAAGACATCTCCAGCCCCTGAGCCCTCCAATTCCCTGGATCCATCAAAGTGAATAGTCGAATATGTGCTATCCAGCTTCTCCTCAGGCATCTGCAACTCTGTCCAATCATTGGTAAAATCCACAAGTGCTTGAGACTTGATGGTTGTGCGAGGCACATACTTCAGACCATGGGTCCAAGCTCAATGGCCCACTTGGCTACCCGACCCGTGGCCTCTCTGTTCTGAATAATATCCCCTAAGGGAGCAGAACTAACCACAATGATGGGATGACCTAGAAAATACTGTTTGAGCTTTCGTCTAGATATGAACATCCCATATACCAGCTTCTGCCAATGTCGATACCTTTGCTTGGACTCAATAAGCACTTCACTCATGTAGTAAACCGGCTGCTGAACCGGATGCTCCTTGCCTGATTCCTTTCTTTCCACCACAATGGCTACACTGACAGCTCGGCTATTGGCAGCCACATATAACAACAAAGGCTCTTTATCGACGGGAGCAGCCAGAACCAGCGGCTCAGCCAACTGTTTCTTCAAAACCTCAAACGCCTGTTCAGTAGCATCACTCCAAATGAAGTGATCTGTCTTCTTCATCATCTGGTAAAGAGGAATAGCTTTCTCACCCAACCGGCTTGTGAACCGGCTTAAGGCCGCAATACGACCCGCAAACATCATTGATACACGCCAGTTTAGCCAGAAAGGTGATAGCCTTTATTTTCTCCGGGTTAGCTTCAATACCCCGTTCTGAAACTAGAAAACCCAAAAGCTTGCCTACTAATACGTCCATTTTGCATCATGCTTTTATATAAATATTTATTGCATTATGGGCTGTTATTACACATTATATCTCAATACTTATGCCTATTCTCCCTTATTTTACAAGGTTTACCATGAAGAGGGGGGATGCCGGCAGCTGGAATTCTGGCTGGAAAAGGAGCAAAAGTTGGAAACCTATTCTGCACATCTCCAAAAGTCCTGAAACTCCACGGAACAACTTTTTGGAATTTATAAGAAATTATGAGCAAAAGAAATAGGCCAGGGGGCCCACAACCAGTCCAGGAGACAGGGGGCGCCCCCCCCTAGGGCGCGCCCCCTATCTCCTGGGCCCCCTGGTGGGCCTCCGCGTCCATCTTCTGCTATATCATCACTTTTCCCTGGAAAAATCATGGGCAAGCTTACGGGACGAAACTCCGCCGCCACGAGGCGGAACCTTGGCAGAATCAATCTAGGGCTCTGGTGGAGCTGTTCTGCCGGGGACACTTCCCTCCGGGAGGGGAAATCATCACCAACGTCATCACCAACGATCCTCTCATCGGGAGGGGGTCAATCTCCATCAACATCTTCACCAGCACCATCTCCTCTCAAAACCCTAGTTCATCTCTTGTATCCAATCTTGTATCAAAACCACAAATTGGTACCTGTGGGTTGCTAGTAGTGTTGATTACTCCTTGTAGTTGATGCTATTTGGTTTACTTGGTGGAAGATCATATGTTCAGATCCTTTATGCATATTATTACCCTCTGATTATGAACATGAATATGCTTTGTGA
Organism: Triticum aestivum; assembly: GCF_018294505.1. Taxonomy (NCBI): domain Eukaryota; kingdom Viridiplantae; phylum Streptophyta; class Magnoliopsida; order Poales; family Poaceae; genus Triticum; species Triticum aestivum. The sequence goes on from NC_057812.1 coordinate 575,429,197, forward strand.
GTAGTTACGTTTGTTCCTGAGGACATGGGTGAAGTCTTGCTATTAGTAGTCATGTGAATTTGGTATTCGTTCGATATTTTGATGAGATGTATGTTGTCTTTCCTCTAGTGGTGTTATGTGAACGTCGACTACATGACACTTCACCATTATTTGGGCCTAGAGGAAGGCATAGGGAAGTAATAAGTAGATGATGGGTTGCTAGAGTGACAGAAGCTTAAACCCTAGTTTATGCGTTGCTTCGTTAGGGGCTGATATGGACCCATATGTTTAATGCTGTGGTTAGGTTTACCTTAATACTCCTTTTTGTAGTTGCAGATGCTTGCAATAGGGGTTAATCATAAGTGGGATGCTTGTCCATGTTAGGGCAGTACCCAAGTACCGGTCCACCCACATATCAAATTATCAAAGTACCGAACGCGAATCTTATGAACGTGATGAAAACTAGCTTGACGATAATTCCCAATGTGTCCTCGGGAGCTCCTTCTTCATTATTAGAATTTGTCCAGGCTTGTCCTTTGCTACAAAAGGATTGTGCCACCTTGCTGCATGTTATTTACTTTATTTACTTGTTGCTCATTACTATTTACCTTATCACAAAACTATCTGTTACCTACTTATTTCATTACTTGCAGAGAATACCTTGCTGAAAACCACTTATCATTTCCTTCTGCTCCTCGTTGGGTTCGACACTCTTACTTATCGAAAGGACTACGATAGATCCCCTATACTTGTGGGTCATCAAGACTCTTTTCTAGCGCCGTTGCCGGGGAGTGTAGCGCTCTTTGTGAGTGGAACTTGGTAAGGAAACATTTATATAGTGTGCTGAAATTTTCTGTTACTTGTCACTATGGAACTAATCCTTTGAGGGGCTTGTTTGGGGTATCTTCACCCCAACCAGAAGAGCAAAGATATGCTCCTCAACCTACTGAACTTTATGAAAATATTCACTTTGAGATTCCTTCGGGTATGATAGAAAAACTGCTAGCTAATCCTTTTGCATGAGACGGAACATTACATCCCGATTTACACCTTATCTTTGTGGATGAAGTTTGTGGATTATTTAAGCTTGCAGGTATTCCCAATGATGTTGTTAAAAGGAAGGTCTTCCCTTTATCTTTGAAGGGAGATGCATTGACATGGTATAGGCTATGTGATGATACGGGATCTTGGAATTATAAGCGATTGAAGTTGGAATTTCACCAGAAGCTCTATCCTATGCATCTTGTTCATCGTGATCGTAATTACATATATAATTTCTGGCCTCGCGAAGGAGAAAGCATCACTCAAGCTTGGGGGAGGCTTAAGTCAATGTTATATTCATGCCCCAACCATGAGCTCTCTCGGGAAATGATTATTCAGAATTTTTATGCTCGTCTTTCTCTTAATAATCGCAACCTGCTCGATACTTCCTGTGCTGGTTCTTATATGCTGAAGACTATTGATTTCAAATGGGACTTATTGGAAAGAATTAAACGCAACTCTGAAGATTGGGGTTCCGACGATGGTAAGGAGTCAGGTATGACACCTAAGTTTGATTGTGTTAAATCTTTTATGGATACCGATGCTTTTCATGGATTTAGCGCTAAGTATGGACTTGACTCTGAGATAGTAGCTACTTTTTGTGAATCCTTTGCTACTCATGTTGATCTCCCTAAAGAGAAGTGGTTTAAATATAATCCCCATGTTGAAGTGAAAGTAGTTGCACCTATTACAGTCGAAGAAAAGACCATTACATATAGTGATCCTATTATTCCTACTACTTATGTCGAAAAACCTCCTTTTCCAGTTAGGATAAAAGATCATGTTAAAGCTTTGACTATTGTTCGTAGGAGTAATACTAGGACCTATACACCTCCTGAGAAAATTAATGTTGAACATGGTATTGCTATGATTAAGGATCTCTTGGATGAGGACTTAGATGGGCATGTTATCTCTTTTGTGGGTGAAACTGCTAATATTGCTACACCCGATACTAAGACACGTAGACCTGTTGTAGGCATGCCTCTTATTTATGTTAAAATAGGAGATCATTGCTATCATGGCTTATGCGATATGGGTGCTAGTGCTAGTGCGGTACCTTATGATCTATATAAAGAAATTATGCACGATATTGCACCTGTTGAATTGGAAGACATTGATGTTACTATTAAGCTTGCTAATAGGGACACCATTAAACCTATTGGGATTGTTAGAGATGTTGAAGTATTGTGTGGGAAGATTAAATACACAGCTGATTTTCTTGTTCTTGCTTCCCCACAAGATGATTTTTGTCCCATTATTTTTGGTAGACCCTTCTTGCATACTGCTAGTGCTAAGATTAATTGTGAAAAGAATATTGTCACTATTGGCATAGATGGTATGTCTCATGAGTTCAATTTTGCCAAGTTTAATAGACAACCTCGTGAAAGGGAACCACCTAGTAAAGATGAGATTATTGGTCTTGCTTCCATAGGTGTTCCTCCAACTGATCCGTTAGAACATTATTTGTTAGACCATGAAAACGATATGTTTATGAAGGAAAGGGAAGAAATAGATGAAGTGTTCCTTAAACAAGAACTTGTGCTGAAACATAACCTTCC